>NC_045630.1:0-311944 GCF_009829155.1 Mustela erminea | reverse complement strand
AAATGAAATCCAAAGCCAGAAGAAGATTGGAAATAATGAGTATCAGATCAGAAACCAAGAAACAAGAGAAAACAGAAAAACAGGAGAAAAAAAATACACAAAAACACTAGAAGCTGGTTCTCTGACAAGACAAATACAATTAATGAACATGTAGCTTAACTAATCAAGAAAAGAAAAGGGAACGGGGGAAATATACCACCAACATGAGGAATGAGAGGGTAACATTAATCACTAATTACATGTTCTACAATACCTGAACAGTAAGAGTCAACCTTATGCCAATAATTCAACAATGTAGATAAAACTGACAAAATCCCTGAAACACACATGCTAAACAAAATTTACTCAATACTTAGTCTACTTTTATTAAGGGATTGCATTTAGGATTTTCCACAAAGAAAACCAGGTCCAGGTGGCTTTACAGGTGAATTCTGCCAAAACATTTTTTTTAAAATAAATAATGAGAATTCTGTACTATAGCTTCAGAACTTTAGAGAAAATATAAATACTAGTACTAACAAGTGAGTTTGGGAAGTTTGTGAGATACAGATGAACATACAAAAATTAGACAGGACAGAGAATCAAAACCACCACACGGTATCACCAGATATCTACTAAAATGACTAAACGTTTTTTACACTTGATCTTTAGCCAAATGGCAGAGAAGGGGATCTCTAAACGTTTTTTTTTTTTTTAATTATTACATCAGATCTAAGGGAAGAAACAACAAAAACAGCAGCAGCAGACTTCAATACCCCATTTCCAACACTGGGTAAATCACATAGACAAGAAATTAGTAAGGAAACATTAGAACTGAACCATACTTTAGAGCACACACAGAACAGTCCATCATCCAGGAGCAGAGAGACATTCCCCAAGTGCACGCTGAACATTCTCCAGGGTAAATCATGAGAGGTCACAAAACAAGTATTAGCAAATTTTAAAAGAATTAAATCATACTGAGTACCTTTCTGACTACAACGGTCTAAGACCAGAAAGTAACAGCAGGAAAACTGGAAATTTCACCAACATGTAGAAATTAAATAACATATTCTTGGACAATCTTTGGGTCCAAGAATAAAAAAAAAATTTGAAATAAATGAAAATAGAAATAAAACATATGGGATGCAGCAAAAGCAGTTATAAGCAGAAATTTTACAGCAAGAAATGCCTACACTAAGAAAAAAGAAAGGTCACAAATAAGCAAAAGAACACATTAAGGAAAGAGAGAAACAAACTAAGGCCAAAATTAGCAAAAGAAAGGAGACAACAAAGATCAGAGCAGAAATAAATGAAAGAGTAGGAAAACAGAAAAGATCAATGAAACTAAAAGCTAGTTTTTTGAAAAAATAAACAAGACTGATAAACCTTTAGGGGAAAAAAAAGACCCAAATAAATAAAAATTATAAATGAAAGAGCAGATATTACCACTGATACCACAGAAATGCAAGAGTGTAAGAGAATACACTGAACAGTTATACACCAATAAATTAGACAACCTACTAGAAACATATAACCTACCAAGACTAAATCACACACACACACAAAAATTAAAAATCTATCCAGGCCAAAAACAAGTAATTTTTTTTTGTTTGTTTCTGGAAACTGAATCCGTAATCAAAACCCACTGAAAAACAACCAAAAAAATTAGAGACACCAGCTTTTTACACTCTCTCAGAGATCAAATAGCAGTGGAAACTTATGGGTGACGTTTTTTAGTGCTGAATTCAGGCATTTTGATAGTTACCCTCTTATCCATTCATTTTCTGTTCCTCTTCCTATACAAATGGAGAGCAGGCAGGTTTCTTTTTTCCGGCTTCAGGGGCTTTAACTATTTACCAAACATTTGAAGAAGAATAAACACCAATCCTTCTCAAAATCTCCAAAAAACTGAAGAGGGTACATGCCCAAACTCATTTTCTGAGGCAAGCATTACCCTGATACCAGTGCCAGGTAACATATTACAAGAAAAGAAAACTACATGCCAATATTCCTGATGAATACAGATATAAATATCCTTAACAAAATACTAGCAAATCGAATTCAACAGCACGCTAAAAGGATTATACACCATAACCAAGTGGAATGTATCCCTGATTCAAGGATGATTCAGTATACACAAATCAGTAAATGTGACAGTCCACATTAATATAAAGAACAATAAAAATCACACGATCATCTCAATGTATGCAGAAAAAGCATGTGACGAAATTCAACATCTTTCTTGATAAAAATACTCAACAAACTGCCAACATATCTCACCATAAGAAAGGTCGTATATGACAAGCCCACAGATGACATCATACTCAATGGTGAACAACTGAAAGCTTTTCCTCTAAAATCAGGAACAAGAAAAGGTTAACAACACTTATCACTCTTACCTAACCACAAGATTAGATCCTGTCCAGAACAATTAGGCAAGAAAAAGACAAAAGACATCCAAACTAGAAATGATGAAGTAAAACTGTCTCGGTGTGTGTGCAGATGACATGATCTTACCTACAGAACACCCTGAAGACACCACCAAGAACTGTTGGCACTAATAAATGAATTTAGTAGTTTCAAGATACAGAAACAACAAACAAGTATCAGTTGCATGTCATGTCTACATACTGGCAATAAACTACCTGATGCTGAGCTACAATTGCATCTAAAACAATGAAATACTTAGGGACAAATTTAACTGAAGAGGTGAGAGATCTATACACTGAGACCTACACACTATTGATGAAAGACAATGAAGAAGACACATATAAATAGATAAGCCAAGTTCATGTGCTGGAAAGCTTACTATGATTAAATGTTCACACCACACAAAGCCATCGACGGACTTACGGCAATCCCTTATTTTTTCACAAAAATAGAAAACAAACAAACAAACAAACAAACCCTAAAGTCTATATGGAACCACAGAAGACCCCAAATAGCCAAAGATATGTTGGAAAAGAAAAATCTGAAGGCATCATACCTCCTGAGTTAAACTATATTACAAAGTTACAGTAATCAAAATAGTACACTATTGGCATAAAAACAGAGACACAGACCAATGGGACAGAATACAGAACCCAAAGAGTAACCCAAACATATATGGTCTATTAATTTACAACAAAGGAGCTAAGAATACTCAATGGGGAAAACACAATCTTTTCAATAAATGTGTTGGGAAAACTGGATGTTCACAAGCAAAATAAGACAAAACTAACTTGAAATGGATACAGTACTTAAACATAAGACCTGAAACTATAAAACTCTAGAAGAAACAGAGTGAAAAACTCCTTGAACTTGGTCTTAGTGATGAGGTAGCAGGAAGCTGGCTGAGGACAAAGCAAAAGCTGGCACCGTGCACCCCCTCTCCACCTGCTCCCCTCCCCTTGGTAATGTATGTGGCATTCCTTAGGCACCCCAAGGCCATAAGAAACAAATAGTTAACTTGCAGAGATCACCATCCAGCAGGATGGGTATCTCCCAACTATCTTGATGTTAATGGCTTGCTAAAAGACAACATTGGTCTTCCGGCACCTTATAGGCCCTCTTTAGCATATGAAAGTTCCATTGAAACCTCCCTTCCCCTCACCTCCCCCCCCCCCCCCCCCCCCCCCGACCGACCGCAGGGTACATAACCCGCCGTCCCTCACAATCTGGGACTGCAGCTCTTTCTGCCCAGGGGTCCTGTCCCTGTGCTTTAATAAACCACCATTCTGCACCAAAAATGTCTCAAGAATTCTTTCTTGGTCATTGGCTCTGGACCTCAGCCCACCGAACCTCACCTAGGTTATAGAAATTCATCATAAGTAGTGCTTTTTTTTAAGTTTTGTTTTTTTTTTTTTAAATTTATTTGACAGAGACCACAAGTAGGCAGAGAGGCAGGCAGAGAGAGAGGAGGAAGCAGCCTCCCCGCTGAGTAGAGAGCCCGATGCAGGGCTCGATCCAGGATCCCAGGACCATGACCTAAGCTGAAGGTAGAGGCTTTCACCCACTGAGCCACCAAGGTGCCCTTTAGCAGAGGTTTTTGGGGGTTTTTTTTTTTTTTTTGATATGACACCAAAAGTGCAAACAAAAAAAGGAAAAATCAAATTTGTAAGCTTTGGCACAGCACAGAAACCAGTAAGATGAAGAGGAAACCTACAGAATGGAAGAAAATATATGCAAACCATATATTTGATAAGAGGTTAATATACAAAATATATGAAGAGCTCATACAACACTGTAACAACAACAAAAACAACAAATAATCAGATTTAAAAATGGGCAAAAGGGCGCCTGGGTGGCTCAGTGGGTTAAAGCCTCTGCCTTCGGCTCGGGTCGTGGTCTCAGGGTCCTGGGATCGAGTCCCGCATCGGGCTCTCTGCTCAGCGGGGAGCCTGCTTCCTCCTCTCTCTCTGCCTACTTGTGATCTCTCTCTGTCAAATAAATAAATAAATAATCTTTAAAAGAAAAAAAAATGGGCAAAAGACCTACATCAACATTTTCCAAAAGTATACACAGCCGAAAAATAGATGAAAGGTGCTCCCCATCACACATCAGAAGGCAGATGCAGATCAGAACTATAGTGGAATATCACTTCACACCTATGAGGACGGTACCATCAAACCAGACACGACAAGAGAACAGGTGCTGGGGAGGGTGTGGGGGAAAGGGAGCATCTGTGCATTCGGGTAGGGCTGTAAACCAGTGCAGCCACTGTGGAAAACAGTCCAGAGGTTTTCAAAAACTTCAGCATGAAACTATCATATGATCGAGCAATCCTATTCTGGGTGTAACTGGAAGAAATGAAATTGTTATCTTGAAGAAATACCCGTACCTCCCATGTTCACCGCAGTAGGATTCAGGACACCCAAGACATGGAAAGAACCTAAGTGTTTCTCTATGAAGCAATGGACAAAAGAAATGTAGTATATATAGGAGATGGAATATTAGTCGTATAAAAGAAGGAAATCGTGTCGTTTGCACCAACATGAATAAACCCTTAGGGCCAAACAAGAATGACAAACTATCTGATGTCCCTTATATGTGGAATCTAAAAATAACCATTTGGTAGAAACAGGCAGTAGAACGGCTGGCGGCTGCCAGCAGCTGGGAGATGCTGCTGCTGCAAAACCACAAACTTCTAGGGGCAAGCTGAGTTCTGAAGATCTAACGGGGATCTATGGTCCTATATATCTAATGTAGGAGATGAGTCAATTCTGGGGCTATAATGTGCAGCATGGCTGGTGGTTACATTTAACACTATGTTGTATCCTTGAAAGATGCTAGGAGAGTAAATCTAAAATGTTCTCACCACTACCACCGCAACAAAACAGTAATACAACAAAACAGTAATACATGAGGCGATCTATGTGTTAACTAACCCTACTGCAATCATTTCACAATGTATCTGTGTACAAATCATCACACTGTACACCTTAAACTTACACCGTGCTATAGGTAAATAAATCTCAAGGAAGACGGAAAAAAACAAAAAGATATCTAAAAAACTCTAACAAGTAGTTGTACATATTAGGGAGCAGAAAGGAATGGGAGAGACAGAAACAAGGGTGGAAGCCACTTTTTATACACTTTTTTAAAATAATTTATTTTTATACAATGAGAAAGTACTACCTATTTTTAAAATTAAATGCAAGATAAAAATAAGGACAACGTGTTTTAAAAATAGTGTGAAGGCAGAAAAAAATACGGTTAAGCTTGCAAGAAGTTTACTTTCCACTCATCCTTAGAAAAATATTTTGAGAATATACTCAGTAAAATCTGAAAGTAAATTTAAAAATGAGAAGACACAGAATCCACAGCTTGCAAAAACTTGAGAATATCATAAAGGCAATTGTCCATTATGGGAGAATGAATCCGAAATTAATACTAGAAAATTCTCCTTTGGGCAAGGAGAAAGATGTGACCTATCTTTAAAGGAAGACATGAAATCTAACACACAACTCACACTCTGCCTCCTCAATCACAAGTGCCACATATGCACGAGGTCCTTCTCCTGACACTAGATAAAGTAAATAAATTTCTAAAGGTATTATTTTGGCCCACTGTTCCGGGGCAGGTATATATTCTATGAACAAATAAATAAATGTGTTTGTATAATTATGATGTCAGATAGTGATATGCACTGTGCAGGAGAAAAAAAAACAGAAGAAAAAAGATACTGATCAGAATGGGGAGCTATCTGACTAGGGTGGTCAGGGAAAGCTTCTCTGATAGGTAACATGGAGAGCTAAATGAAATGCGGAGGTGAGCTTTACAAATATATGGGGTAAGAGAGTTCTGAGTAGAAGGCATAAAATACCTAAGGCAAAACTGTACTTGGTGTATTTAAGGAACAGCAAAGAAATGAGTGTGACTGGAACAAATAAGTGTAACAGCAAACACAGTAAGGGATGAAACAGGAGAAGGCAGCAAGTGCCAAACCATAGGGCTGGAAGCAATGAGGTCTTTGGGTTTACTCTAAGTAGGCTGGAAACCCACTGGAGGGTTTGGAGCCACTGAGTATTATGAAAAGATGACAGATCACTATCATATAGTTTCCTTTAGAAATTTTCTTTCCATCCTCTTCTTATTATGAAAGTTTAACAAAAATTAAGAAAGACGTATAAGCACTGTTTACTAAAAATTTTGACTTGTGCAGTACATAGACAAATTACAGAAGATGACCAGGATGACAGAATAAAGGGTACCTGTAACTGACCTGAAGATATACAAGTGTCCGAGCTGATGGAGGTGTGAAACAGAGATAAAAAAGGTAGAGGGAAAGGGGCTCCGGGCTGGCTCAGTCAGGAGAGCACGTAATTCCCGGGCAGTGTGCTCCAGCCTCACACTGGGTGGAGATTAGTTAAAAATAAAATCTTCAAAATATTTTGGGGTGGGGGTGCCTGGGTGGCTCAGTGGGTTAAGCTGCTGCCTTCGGCTCAGGTCGTGATCTCGGGGTCCTGGGATCGAGTCCCACATCGGGCTCTCTGCTCGGCAGGGAGCCTGCTTCCCTCTCTCTTTCTCTGCCTGCCTGTCTACTTGTGATCTCTCTCTGTCAAATAAATAAATAAAATCTTTAAAAAAAAAAAAAATATTTTGGGGTGTGTGTGTGTGTGTGTGTGTGCGCGTGCGCGCACGTGTGTGTGTTTTAAAGATTTTATTTACCAGCGCCTGGGTGGCTCAGTGGGTTAATCCTCTGCCTTCAGCTCACGTCATGATCTCAGGATCATGGGATCAAGCCCCACTTTGGGCTCTTTGCTCAGTAGGGAGCCTGCTTCCTCCCCACCGCCCCGCTTGCCCCGCTTGCCTCTGTCTACTTGTGATCTCTCCCTCTCTGTTGAATAAATAAATAAAATCTTAAAAAAAAAAAAAGGCGGAGGGAGGATGAAAGAACTGAACGTCTCTTACGGGATGAAGGCCCGAAGGGCACGGTCTCTAGATGGCGGACGGACAGACGGATGTTTTTGTATCTTGTTTAAAATTCAAGTGACCAGTGCAGAGACTGAGAGCAGTAATATAAAAATTCCGAGAAGCCTACATTTAAGAAAGTAGGAGTTGTAGAAGTAGGTTTAAATCTTCCTCTATCACAGCAGGAACTCAACAGACAACGTTCGAAGTTGTGAAATCAAAAAAGACCAACAGAAAGAATTTTACACAGATTTCAACAAAGCAGGAAAGAATAGACAATGGATAAAAAGCAGTCTCTTCAACAAATGGTGTTGGGAAACCTGGACAGCCATACTTCTCCAAAGTATGAAAAACTGGACCATTTTCTTACACCACACACAAAAATTGACTCAAAATGGATGAAAGACCTATATGTGAGACAGGAATCCATCCAAATCCTAGAAAACACAGGCAGCAGCTTCTTTGACCTCTGCCACAGCCACTTCTTGCTAGACATGTCTCCAGAGGCAAGGGAAGCCAGGGCAAAAATGAACTATTGGGACTTCATCAAGATCAAAAGCTTTTGCACAGCAAAGGAAACAGTCAACAAAACCAAAAGACAACTGACAGAATGGGAGAAGATATTTGCAAACATCAGATAAAGGGCTAGTATCCAAAACCTAAAAAGAATTTATAAAACTCAACACCCAGAGCACAAATAATCCAATCAAGAAACGGGCAGAAGACAGGAACAGACATTTCTCCAAAGACATCCAGATGGCCAACAGACACATGAAAAAATGCTCAACATCATTCAGCATCAGGGAAATACAAGTCAAAGCCACAATGAGATACGACTTCACACCAGTCAGAATGGCTAAAATTAGCAAGTCAAGAAATTGCTGGCCCCTACTTGTCTAATGAGTCTCGGAGTATCAAAACACAGGCCAGCAAACTCAGACCATAGGGCTTGAGATCAAGACAGTTTTCAATCTTCCTGCTTTTGTCAACCATACTGTATGTCTGTTTGGAAAAAGGAGGAATATAAAATAGGAGGAACACAATATAATATAAAAAGGAGAAAATAACATAAAAGGAGTAATATGACCAGATTTATGTGCACAAGCCAGGATCCGTGTGTTGAATGAGTCTGCAGTATAACGAGAAGACCAACTAAGAGGATACTGCAGTGGTCCAGGCAAGGGAAGATAGCTTAAATTAGGTGGTAGCATAAAAAGGGAAAGAAATGGGATGATTTCAGATATATTCTGGAGGTAGACTTTATTTATGGATAGACTGGATGTAGAAATCGAGGGAAAAAGAGTAATCAAGGGTAACTTGAAATTTCTCAACTTAACTGGCTGAATAGTGGTGCTATTTACTGAAATGTAGAAGGTTATAGACTTAGGGGAGAAAATCAAGTCTTTGTTTTAGCCACCTTAATCTTTTTTTAAAATTTAAACTCAATTAATTAACATACATTATTTGTTTCAGTATAGTCTGTGATTCATCAGTCCTATTTATATAATAAGTAGTACTCATTACAACACATACCCTCCTCAATGTCTATTGTGTCCTACACCCCCTCCCCTCCAGCAACTTTTTGGTTATTGTAGCCACCTGAACCTTTAGTCAATCTTACCATTACTAAAAGTAGAACAAACATTATGTGCCTCTTTTTTTTTTAAAAAAAAGATTTTATTTATTTATTTGACAGAAAGATCACAAGTAGACAGAGAGGCAGGTAGGTGGGGGGGTGTGGGGGGCAGGAGGCTCCCTGCTGAGCAGAGAGCCCGATGTGGGGCTTGATCCCAGGACTCTGAGATCATGACGTAGGCCAAAGGCAAAGGCTTTAACCTACTGAGCCACCCAGGCACCCCCACTGTGTGCCTCTTTATTCAACATACTATGAAGCATATAGTATCATCCTATAAATATTCCCACTCCAAAAGCTATATCTGAATCTAATCAAACCTCTAGGAGTAACTTCTACTTAGAGGAAATACAAAGCATAGAAAAACAAGTTAAATGACAACACAGAAACCAGATCAGTCTCTAGAGTGTAGGACAGTCTACAGGAAAACTGACTGAGATTCTGTAACAAGTCGATGTCAGGAATGAAGAAAAAGGCAGCCTGCTCTGGCTTAACAGTGATTTAAGAGGCATGGCAACCAAGGAATGGACTTTGCCTGGATCCTCTTTTGAACAAACAACTATAAAAAGACATTTTAAACAATGAGGGAAATTTGATTATGGACTGTGTATCAGATGATACCAAAAGTATACTGTCAATCTTGTTAAGTTACATAATGGCATTTTAGTTACATAAGAAAATGTCCACTGCTTTTAGGCTACATATAGAAGTGAAATGACGTAATATTTGGGATTTGTACTGAAATACTTCACCAAGGGAATAAAAAGAGAAATGAAACGGAAAGTGTGCTACAATCTTGGTAACTGCTAAATCCACCTGATAAGTATACGAAAAGTATGTCTGAAATTTTCCTAACAGAAGTTAAAAGGAAAAGGATTCTGTTTGGGCCCTGCTCAATTCAGGATGCTGATCAGACATTCGGGGGAATGTGAAGTAGAGAGCCGGACACATGAACCCGGAGTTCTGGGAAGAAACGAGGAGATGGAAGGCGTGGTTTTCAGCCATGGGACAGGAGAGCATGTCCCAGAAACGTGAAGTGAAAGGACACCCGGGTGCCTCAGTGGGTTAAAGCCTCTGCCTTGGACTCAGGTCATGATCCCAGGGCCCCGCATCCGGCTCTCTGCTCAGCAGGGAGCCTGCTTCCTCCTCTCTCTGTCTCTGCCTGCCTCTCTGCTTGTCTGTCAAATAAATAAATAAAATCTTAAAAAAAAAAAGAAAAAGAAAAAGAAAGAAAGATAAGTGAAGTGGAAACAGGCTGGAGGAGCCAGGACCAAGTCTAGATACATCCAACATCAAAGGTCAAGAAGTGGAGGAGTCTGCTAAGACAGAGAAGATGCAGCGAGTCAGTGAGATACAAAGAGAACCAAGAGAGTGTGGTAGTAACACAAACCAAGAGAAAAAACATTCCAAAAATCAGTGTGTTCAATTAATGTCTAAGTTCCCTAAGAAGTAGCCACGAGTAATCATTAGTAACCTCTACAAAAGCAGTATTAGTAGACTGAAAGAGATGCAAGCCTTTTTTTTTTCCCTTGGAAGCCTCTTAATAATATTAGAAAATTCATCTCTGCTTTAAAAAAAAAACTCTCATATATTTTTCTAAATTCAAAATATACTTCTTTAGGTTTTTTTTTTTTTTAAGATTTTATTTATTTATTTGACAGACAGAGATCACAAGCAGGCAGAGAGCAGGGAGGAACCCAATGCTGAGCAGAGCAGAGAACCCAATGCTGGGTTTGATCCCAGGACCCCGAGATCATGACCTGAGTGGAAGGCAGAGGCTTAACCCACTGAGCCACCCAGGCACCCCTATTTCTTTATGTTTTAATGTAAAACTTTATTCTCTTTATATCTGATTACAGTTAGACATAATCTCTTCTGGGAGGATGGGGCATTTCATCAAATATTCGAGCACTTGGTATTCAAATCTTTCACAGTTGAGAATTAATCATTACTTACACAGCCATCATGCACATTCAGGGTTGCTTCAAGTTTCAGTCTTTGGATAAATTCTCTTCTTCCTGTTTAAAAAGAAAGAACTAAATGAATCATAAGTCATTTTTGTTGATCAAAGTGTCACAATGAAATGAAGAGCCCAGGATCCAGCATGAGCAAACTCTTCATTGCTACTCCTGCACTTACAGGCTGAGTAATACTGGGGCAGATGGACCTACTTGGCCCTCATTTCTTTATTAGGTAGTTGTTACCTACCTCATGTAGTTATTCGTTCGTAAGGATTAAGACATGCAAGGACAGTGTCTGGACCACAGTAATCATTCAAATATTCCCTTCATTCAACCATTCATTCAACAAATATATTGAAAACTCACTCCACTCCAGGTGGTGCTCTAGGAGTTAGGCGCACAGCGGGGAAGTAAACAGAGCAAGATCCCTGCACTCTAATGAGCCTTCTGAAAGACAGTAAACCACCCGGTCACAGTATTGTATGGAAAAATAAAGCGGAGAAAGGAGCTAAGAAAGGACTGGAGGTGGGGGTGGGGTTTTAAATCTTAAACAGGGTGGCAAACAGTGTTTCATAAGATATTACCTATTTTTGAACACATCTCAATTTCAGAAATGTTGAAGTATTTTAAAGTTCATCTTATAATGATGCAAAATGGCAGCAAAATATAAAATAAAATCAGCCTAAATGTCCATCAGTAGCAGAACAATACTGCAAAAATAGAACAAATCCCTTTGAAAAAGAGAAATGTTTCCCTTTAAAAAATGAATCATCTTTACCAAAGAAGAACCAAAAGCTTCATGTTTATTCAGAAGCTGTAATGAAAAGAAGCTGAATATATGACAAAGAACGATAATTAGCTAAGTAATCAGGCTGATGAGATCTCAAATAAAATTAAATTTGACTATGCTCTCTGTATCCTGTCACAAGGGACAGATTTCTCTATTTATCATGTTTTCTTGTCACTCCACGTAAAGATCACGATCTTCTTAACGCCGGATTGCTTTCCTTCTCTCTCCTTGCTCATAATTGTAAGCCGGCTAGGTAAAGGATGAACATGTGGGTTACAGGATTTTTTTCCTTTTTCTGTGTGGAGGAATGCTCTATGGTTCCTGAACATACTGGAATAAAACAACCAACAAAAATTCAGTGTTTTCAGGGCGCCTGGGTGGCTCAGTCAGTTAAGCTTCTCCCTTTGGCTCAGGTCATGATCCTAGGGTCCTGGGATTGAGTCCGGCAGGCTCCGTTTTTGGTGGGGAGTCAGCTTCTCCCTGACTACCCCTCCCCCTGCTCATGCTCTCTCTCTTGGAGGCTCTCTCTCAAATAAATAAAATCTTTAAAAAAAAAAAAAAAAAAAGGAAAATTCACCATTTTCATGAACTGGTTGTACTTTATATAATAACTTTTCAAATCTGATTTTCAGTTTTAAAAAGATGCTAACTGCAGTAAACAGATAACATTACATTTTCCCCCCTTTGGCCAACAAAAGCAGGCTTGGCATTCCTACTATTATAATTAAGAGTTAAGAAACAGTATTCAAATTAACAACATGACAGTAATTAAAATTCATTAAAGTTCTTAAAAAAAAAAAAAAAAAGCAGGAGCACAAAAATTTTTTTCCCAAATTTTTAAAATCTATGTTTGAAAACAGGGCTCTAGCCATCTCTGTATAGAGAAAATGGTGGTGGGACATGAGAATAGGAGACAAAGTGAATTCTTCTAGCAGAACTCTTACACATGAAACCTGCCCCTAAAAACATGCACTGAGACATGACAGTTACATAACAGCTTCTGAATGGTATTTCTACATGTGACTTTGAAGATCAGAATGACTGTTGTCTCCACACACCCCGTTAAATGTGCTTCTAGAACAAACTAGTGTAAACCTCCTCTACGCTTTTAGTAATTAAATGCACTACCAAAAAATAGTAGCTCACAATCTCCATAAAGAACTATAAGTTTACTACGGTCAAATAATCTTCAACAAAGCGGGAAAGAATATCCAATGGAAAAAAGGCAGTCTCTTCAACAAATGGTGCTGGGAAATTTGGGCAGCCACATGCAGAAGAATGAAACTGGACCATTTTCTTTTTTTAAAAAAGATTTTATTTATTTATTTATTTGACAGACAGAGATCACAAGTAGGCAGAGGCAGGCAGAGAGAGAAGGGAAGAAGCAGGCTCCCTGCTGAGCAGAGAGCCCGATGTGGGGCTCCATCCCAGAACCCGGAGATCATGACCTGAGCCAAAGGCAGAGGCTTTAAACCACTGAGCCACCCAGGTGCCCCAGAAACTGGACCATTTTCTTACACCACACACAAAAATTGACTCAAAATGGATGAAAGACCTATATCTGAGACAAGAATCCATCCAAATCCTAGAAAACACAGGCAGCAGCTTCTTTGACCTCTGCCACAGCCACTTCTTGCTAGACATGTCTCCAGAGGCAAGGGAAGCAAGGGCAAAAATAAACTATTGGGACTTCATCAAGATCAAAAGCTTTTGCACAGGAAAGGAAACAGTCAACAAAACCAAAAGACAACTGACAGAATGGGAGAAGATATTTGCAAACATCAGATAAAGGGCTAGTATCCAAAACCTAAAAAGAATTTATAAAACTCAACACGCAGAGCACAAATAATACAATCAAGAAACGGGCAGAAGACAGGAACAGACATTTCTCCAAAGACATCCAGATGGCCAACAGACACATGAAAAAATGTTCTGCATCACTCTGCACCAGGGAAACACAAATCAAAACCACAATGAGATACCACTTCACACCAGTCAGAAAGGCTAAAATTAACAAGTCAGAAAAGTAAAGTTAAAATAAAAACAAACTCATACCTGTTACTAAGAACCGTTAAGTCTAGATACTGGTAAGCTAAGCACTTGGCCACCATCTCATGAATGCCGACAGAAGACACAAGACTCCTAAGTTAGGCACACAAGACTTTTCTACTGAAGCAGCGTAAGCTTCAGGTTCACACTGGTTCCTTATCCCCCAATTCCCACAGGGCAATGGGGAGCAGCCTGGGTGAATCACAGCTGGGGAACTCTGAACGGAGGGAAATCAAATTTTATAAAGTATCAAGCAAACCTGCCTGACCTGTGTCCCAAAGAGTGACAGTATCTTTATTATACTGGATAATAAATCAATCTGCCCTCTGCTTCGGAGGGAGATACTATAACTTCCCAAGTTGTTCCCTATATACACATCAATAAAAAGATAGTCCAGAGCAAAGTGGCCAGTGCCTCTGCTCACAAATGTGCATAAATGTGACAGACATGGAGCACTACCTCTCAGCAGTTACACACTTGCTACGGATGGATCCAGTTATACCTGTGGTTTCCTACTCTCAAGTCTTTCTTGCAACCCATGCTGTCTCTCATAACTCTATCACTGCTTTGACCTTCTATTCTATCTTAATAGACTCTAAGCTCAATAAAAAGGGAAACACTCTTTTGTTCACCCAAGTATTCTATGTGCTTAGAACAGTGCCAGGACAAAGTGAGCATTTGATACCCATTTGCTGACTCAGTGATGTACTCACTCTGTTCTAGAATGAGTTTTCCCTCAGTGATAGAGGGTGAGCATCTTTCAAAGACAACACAGAGCTACTGCTCATATGTAACAGCTGTATAACTCATTAAACAGCTGAGAACTTATTCACATAGCTATCTCCCTTAGTAGACTGAGGTGCTTGATCTAAGAAGTATCAGACCAGGTTTAAATGCCTAACTTGGAACATACTATGCAGAAGCTGGGCAAAATTTAACCTGTCAGAGCCTTACTTTACATTTGTATATGTTTTACATTTGATGGGAACAGACTTGTTGCCAGAAGTACATTAATTAGCATACTCAGAACTTATAAACGTGCCGGATACACTATACACTTACATTTAGTTCTCTCCATATGTACAGGTGGGATTGTTCTAAGTTAATACTGCCCAAAAAGAGAGGAAACAATTTTTTTAAAGACCTCATTTAGGAGTTGAGGTAAGTTCAGCTGATTAAGGGAAAAGAATAAGGCTGGTGATATTGAGATGGAAAAGCACTTTAACAAAAACTTTTACTTTACTTCACTCTATTGTCCCTTTGAGCTACTTCGACGTTAATGCCCAACTTCCCAGGCATCTCTACACGCTGCCTTCTCTAGCTCACCCTTAGGTCTTTCCCCTGCGCTGCCCCTGCAGCTTCCTCTTCCGCATTGGTTTTGTTCTTAGAAATCACAGGCTATCAGTAAACCAATGGGCTCTTTCAAGACACATTTTTCATGACCTCATATGATTAACTGTCATAGCTGACTGCTATCGCCTCGAAATGATATTCCTCTCTGGCCCCCACGACATCTAACCAACTAACCAGAAGCACTGAAAATCAAAAGGGTGACAAAAGTACCTTTGAGGTGAGACAGACACAGAACTGTTTATCTTTGACAGAGCACAGGACAAAGAGGACTTCCATTAAAGTAAGAAGAAAATAGTGAGGAGCGCCTGGGTGGCTCAGTGGGTTAAAGCCTCTGCCTTCAGCTCAGGTCATGATCCCAGGGTCCTGGGATCAAGCCCCGAAACACTTCGAGCTCTCTGCTCGGCGGGAAGCCTGCTTCCTTCTCTCTTCTGCCTGCCTCTCTGCCTACTTGTGATCTCTCTCTCTCTCTCTCTCTCTCTGTCAAATAAATAAATAAATAAAATCCTTTTTTAAAAAAGAAGAAGAAGAAGAAAATAGTGAAATTCTAACAAAAGCTTAAAAACCAGTTGTGGGCTAGCAAGATGGTTGAGAATCTCTGAGATTCTAGACACAAGCAGAGTCCTCATTTAGCCACCGGTTCTTTTCCATTAGCTCCCACCAAGAACTCACAACACTGAAAACAGGGCAGGAGACAAGAAAGAGTCCCTGTTTGGTAGGACACAGGAATGAAACTCCACTCACCTTTCGGGGAAAACAAAAGCCTTAAACCACGGGGGAAACTCCAGCTAGAAATGGCCTCGGCAAATGCCTACCACCTCTGAGAGGAAGGAAACTCTCATTCTTATTTTGAGCAAAGGCAACTGCCCTGAGGAAGGGATAAAAGCTTATATTCCCTATTCTTGAGGGAAAGGCAGGAAACCTCCTCCCATCTGATAAATAATTAACATTAAGCGTGGTGGCACTGAAATGTGTCAGCTCACACTGAATCATGTTCCCAGAATTCCTTCCCTGAATATTTCTTCTTAGGATGCATCACCAGTCATTTTTGCACAAGACTGGTGGGTGGAAGTAAGGTCAGTCATATTGACTTTCACCTTCAGAAGGCTGGAGCAAAGCTCATGCTGCTTATACAAGTGTGGTTACTTATCTGCTGGCTCACCTTCCTGGAATGAGCAACAACTAGGCCCACGAGCGTCCCAATTTCCCATGAATCCTCCTTTGACTTCTTAATATACAGAGGAAATTGTGTGTTTTGCTTCGTGACAAAAGGTGCTAGCTTCCCCTACAGAACATCCCTGTAGAACATCAATAAGTTTGGAGGCAGTGAGATCCTATCCCTTCATGAGTTCAAGTTTGCCCTTACCCCCCCAATTTACAACCATCTTCCCTTGCCAATTGTCTGTCCAAAGGATGTCAAGCCCCAGCATCAGACATTTAGAAAATAACTTTGCAAAGATAGTTTAATGGGTTCCCACGATAATAGAAGACCGAGTATCAGGAACCTATCTTTGTACGTATGTATGTGTATCCTCTAATGATTCTGTCTCTTGGATTGAGCCCACTCATAAAAGCTCAGCAAACTAGGAATAGAGAGATACTTTCTCAATCTGATAAAAAGTGCTTATAAAAGAACCCACATTTTCTGGTATATTTAATGGTAAAAAACTTAACTTTCTAGTTAACGTCAAGAATAATACAAGGACGCCCAATCTCACCACTATCATTAAACATAGCGCAGTTTATATCCGAGATACGGAAGGTTTGGTTTCATACCACAATAAAGCACGCATCACAATAAAGTGAGTCAAATGAACTTTTCCGTTCCCCAGTGCACAAAGAAGTTAGGTCTACATCATACTGTAGTCTGTTGAGCGTGCAAAGCACACTGTTCAAAAATACAGCGTACATACCTGATCTAATTAAACGATACTTTACTAAAAAATGCTAACCGTCATCTATAGTTCCAGTGAGTCCTAATCTTTTTGCTGCTGGAGGGTCCTGCCTCAGTGCTGAGGGCTGCTGATTCACCGGGGTGGTGGCTGCTGAATACTGGGGTGACTGGGCAACAACTTAAAATAAGACAACAGTGAAGATTTCCTATGAATTGGCTCTTCCTCTCACAAACAATTTCTCTGTAGCGGAGACACTATTTTGTTACAGCATTTTACCCATAAGGAATCATTTTTCAAAACTGTAGTCAACCCTTTCAAACCCTCCTGCTGCTTTATCAACTAAACTTATGCAATATCCTAAATCCTTTGTCGTCATTTCAACAGTCCTCACAGCTTCTTCACCAGGAGCAGATTCCATCTCAAGAAACACTTTCTTGGCTCATCCATATGAATCAACTTATCTGTTTAATTTTGATCTTGAGATGGCAGAAATTCAGTCCCATCTTCAGGCTCCAAATCTCATGCTGGTTCTCTGGCTATTTCTACCACATCGGCAGTTACTTGCTCCACTGAAGTCTTGAACCACTCAAAGTCCTTGATTAGAATCAGTTTCTGTCAAATTCCTGCTAACGATGACATTATGACCTCTTCCTGTCAATCAAAAATGTTCTTAATCTCATCTAGAACAGGAAATCCATTCTAGGTTTTCAATTTACTTTGACTAGATCCATTAGAGGAATCATGATCTACAGCAGCTATGGCCTTACAAATTTAATTCTTCTGTAAGAAGTAAGACATGAAAGTTGAAATGAATCCCTGGTCTAGGGGCTATAGAATGGATGTCGTGTTTGCAGATGAAAAAACACAGTAATTATTTTTTTAAAGATTTTATTTATTTATTTGACAGGCAGAGATCACAAGCAGGCAGAGGCAGGCAGAGAGAGAGGAGGAAGCAGGCTCCCTGCTGAGCAGAGAGCCCGATGCGGAACTCGATCCCAAGACCCTGAGACCATAAACTGAGCCAAAGGCAGAGGCTTAAGCCCCTGAGCCACCCAGGCACCCCAAAAACAACAGTAATCTTGATGTAAACCTCCACCAGAGATCTTGGATAACTAGATACACTGTCGTGAGCAGAAATATTTTGAAAGGAACCTTTTTTTCCTGAGCAACAGGTCTCAACAGTGGGCTTAAAACATTCAGGCAACCACGCTGTAAACAGATGTGCTGCCTTCCAGGCCTTACCGGTCTATTTCTAGAGCACAGACAGAGTAGATTTAACATAATTCTTAGGGCCCTAGGATTTTCATTTTTCTTAACCATCTTTTTTTTTTTTTAAGTTTTATTATTTATTTGACAGAGAGAGCAGAGGCAAGGTGGGGGGCAGAGGAAGAGGGAGCAGCAGACTCCCCGCTGAGCAGGGAGCCCAATGCGGGACTCGATCCCAAGACTCTGGGATCATGACCTGAGCAGAAGGCAGATGCTTAAACAACTGAGCCAGCCAAGGGGCCCAGGCCCTAGGATTTTCAAAATGGTAAATGAGCACTGGCTTCAACTTAAAGTCACCACCTGTCTTTTGGAGCCTTAAAGCCACCAGGTATTGACTTCTCCTCTTTAACTATGAAAGTCCTGGATGGCATCTTCTTACAGCAGACTATTCAACAGAATGCTCTTTCACCTGCACTGAAAATCTGTTATTTACTGTAACCACCTTCATTAATTAACTTGTGAGAACTTCTCGAGAACACGCTGCAATTTCTACATCAGCACTTGCTGTATCACCTTGCACTTGTACATTACGGAGATGGTGTTTTTCCTTAAACTTCATGAATGAACCTCTGCTAGCTTCAAACTTTTCTTTTCCAGGTTTCTCACCTCCCTGAGGCCCAAAGTTAGGGCCTTGCTCTGGATTAGGCTTTGGCACAAGGCAGTGTTATGGCTAGTTTGAACTTCTATCCAGACTACTAAAACTTTCCGTAACAGCAACAAGACTGTTTGACTTTCTTATCAGTCAGTTATGTGTTCACCGGAGTAGCACTTTTATTAATTTCCTTCAAGAACTCTTCTTTTGCATTCACAACTTGGCTTACCCGTGGCACAAGAGGCCACCCTTCAGCCTATCTGTTTTCAACATGCCTCCCTCACTACGCTTAATCATTTTTTTTTAAACGATTTTATTTATTTGACAGAGAGAGACAAAGCAAGAGAGGGAACACAAGCAGGGGGAGGAGAAGGAGAAGCAGGCTTCCCACCAAGCAGGGAGCCTGACATGGGACTCAATCCCAGGACCCCAGGATCATGACTCAAGCTGAAGGCGGACGCCCAAAGACTGAGCCACCCAGGTGCCCTAAGCTTAATCATTTCTAGCTTTTAATCTAAAGTGAGAGATATACGACTCTTTCTTTCACTTGAAAGGAACATGGTAGAGTTACTAATTGGCCTGACTTCAATATTTTTGTGTCTCGGGGAATAGGGAGACCCCAAAAGAGGGAAACATGAGGAACAGGTTGTCAGTGGAGCACATAGAACACACAACATTCATCAATTAAGTCTACTGTCTTATATGGGCACAGTTTGTGGGGCCCCAAAACAATGACAATAGTAACACCAAAGATTACTGATTGCAGACCACAACAATTATTATAAAAATGAAAAAGTCTGAAATATTGTGAGAATTACCAAAATGTGATGCAAAGACACAAAGGGAACAAATGGTATTAGAAAACCAGTGTTTGACACAGGGTTGCCACAAACTTTCAATTTGTAAAAAAAAATGCATCTGCAAAGTGCAATAAAACAAGACATGACTGTACTGGACGTCTTAGCCAATGTGATAATGCAAGAAAAAAAAAAAGAAAAGACATACAGATTGGAAAGGAAGAAATAAAACAGTTCCTATTGGAAGATGACTTTTTTTTCCATGTAAAAATCCCCAAGAATATACCTCCTACAACTTTACGTGAATTTAGCAAGGTCACAAGACACAACATCATAACATAGACAAAACTGCATTTTTATATACTAACAACAAACGTTGGAAGTTGAACTTAAAACACAAAACCATCTGTGGGGTGCCTGGGTGGCTCAATTGGTTAAGCATTCAACTCTTGATTTTGGCTCAGGTCATGATCCCAGGGTTGTGAGACGGAACCCCACATTGGGCTCCACACTGGACATGGAGCCTGATCAAGATTCTCTCACTCTCCCTTTGTCCCTCCCCACCCATGCCTTAAAAAAACAAACAAACAAACAAACAAACCCACCGTTTGTAATTGCTCCAAATAAAATTAAATATCTAAACATAAATGTAAAAAGAAATAAATACAGCATGTTGAAGATCTATATCCTGATCATTACAAAATGCTGATGAAAGATACCAACAACCTAAACTAATAGAGTGTACCATATTTATGATCAGAAGACTGAACACAATGAAAGGTGTTAGCTCTCTAACTGATATATAAATCCAATGCAATTCTTATCAAAATCTCAGCAAGGTAATTTGGGGATATGGACAAGTCTATCTTACAATTTATACAGAAAGACACAAGACACAGAAGAGCTAAGACAATTTTGAAAAAGACAAACTAAGGGGGGAATGATCACTCAACCTGATGTTAAAACTTACTATATAGCTACAATAAGCAAGAGAGTGTGGTATTTACAAAGGGAATAGAGAACACAGAATTAGATTCACACAAAAACATCCAACTGATTTTTTTTTAAGATTTTATTTATTTATTTGATACAGCGAGATCACAAGGAGGCAGAGAGGCAGGCAGAGAGAGAGAGGAGGAAGCAGGCTCCCTGCCAAGCAGAGAGCCTGACACAGGACTCGATCCCAGGACCCTGAGATCACGACCCAAGCCAAAGGCAGAGGCTCAACCCACTGAGCCACCCAGGCACCCTCACCCAACTGATTTTTAATGAAGGCGCAGAAGCAATTCGATGGAGCAAATGTGTTCTTTTCCCTTTAAACAAGTGATGCCAGAGCAAGTGGCACCAACACAAAAGTGCGCTTCAAGCTAATTCGCACATCATACAAAAACTAACACAAAATGGACCCCACACTGAAATACCATTAAAGGGAGACAACCTAGGAGACAATCTTTAGGACCTAGGGATAGGTTAAGAGTTCTCAGACGTGATACCAAAGACATAAAAGGAGAAACTGGTAAACTGCACTACACTGAAGTTAACCACCTTTATTCTGCAAAAGACCCCCTGCGGACAGTGAAGACAAGCTACAGACTGGGAGAAAATGCATGCAAACTGCTCATCTGACAAAGGACTCGTTCCTGAATTACATGGATAAGGCTCAAAACTCAACAGTAAAGAACAGTAATAATCTCAACAGAAAATGAGCAAAAAAACATGAAGAGACAGTTCACTGAAAATATAAAAATGGTAAATAAGTACATAAAAAGATGTTCAACATTAGCCATTTGAGAAATGTAAACTAAAACCATGAATCACTACTATATACTTCATGAGATGATGCAGAGAAACTGGGTTACTCAGACATGGCTGATGGGAGTGTAAAATGGTACGGCCGTACTTGTAAAAGAATAAGGCATTTCTTAGAAAATTAAACAATGTGCTTACCATACAGCCCAGTAACTGCAATTCTTAGACATTTCTCCCCAAAAGGTGAAAACTTAGGTTCATACAAAACTGAATGTTCACAACAGCTTTGGACTTGACAGTCAAAAATGGAAACAATCCAAATACCTGTCAACAGGTGAGTGGTTAAATAACCATATATCCATACCATCAAACACTAACCAGCAATAACAAGGAATAAGCTATTAAAACACACAACAAAGCGGCTGATCGCTAAGGGAAATACGCCGAGTCAAAGAAGCCAATCTCAGGGGCGCTGGGTGGCTCAGTGGGTTAAGCCGCTGCCTTCGGCTCGGGTCATGATCTCAGGGTCCTG
The DNA here is from genome assembly GCF_009829155.1 of Mustela erminea. Classification (NCBI taxonomy): domain Eukaryota; kingdom Metazoa; phylum Chordata; class Mammalia; order Carnivora; family Mustelidae; genus Mustela; species Mustela erminea. The sequence continues at coordinate 289,956 of NC_045630.1, read as the reverse complement.
GGATCGAGTCCTGCGTCGGGCTCTCTGCTCAGCAGGGAGCCTGCTTCCTCCTCTCTCTCTCTGCCTGCCTCTCTGCCTACTTGTGATCTCTCTCTGCCAAATAAATAAATAAAATCTTAAAAAAAAAAAAAAAGCCAATCTCAAAAGGTTACCTGCTGTTATTTATAATGTTAACATACACGTTATATGTAACATTCTCGAAATGACAAAATTATAGACATGGAAAGATTAGTAATTGCCAGAGGTTAGCAATAGGAAGACAAGAATGTAGCTGTGGCTCTAAAACAGTATCACAAAGGATCACTGTGACGAACTATTCCCTACCTTAATTGTGGTGGTACCCATGTTAATCTATTAAAATGAAAATTAATGTTGAAATGCATGGCATACACACACAAATAAGTACATACATAACTGAATAAGGTTCATGGATTTATCTATGTCAACTTCCTGGTTGTGATATTATAACATAGTTTGTGTACGTTGTATAACCATTAGCAGCATTGGTTGAAGAGTATATGGGACCTCTCCAAATAATTTCTTACAACTGCATCATGAATCGACAATTATCTCAAAATAAAAAATTAAAGAAAGTACCAAGTTAGAAAGCAAACAAACAAACAAAACCCTTCCAACAGAAAAACTCCAAGCTCTGAAGTCTTTAATGACAAAAATATATCGAATGTTTAAAGAAAAGAATTCTATACAACCTTTCTAGAAAAGAAGAACACATCCAACTCATTTATGAGGTCAGCATTACCCTGGTATCAAAAACAGGCAAAAATAGAACTATCAGCTAAAATTATAAACGTGTAAGTTATAAGAAAACTACAAGGGGCATCTGGGTGGCTCAGTCATTAAGCATCTGCCTTTGGCTCAGGTCCTGATCTCAGGGTCCTGGGATCAAGCCCTGCATCGGGCTCCCTGCTCCCAGGAAGCCTCCTTCTCCCTCTCCCACTACCCCTGCTTGTGTTCCCTCTCTCACTGTCTCTCTCTCTCTCTCTCTCTCTCTCTCTGTGTCAAATAAATAAAATCTTAAAAAAAAAAAAAAAAAAAAAAGGAAAGAAAGAAAACTATAAGCTAAGATCTTTTATGAACAAAGACACAAAGTTCCTAACAAAACTCAAGCCAGTAAGACATGGAGGATAATTTATCATAACCAAGTAGTATTAGCCCAGGAACTGGATGTTGGTTCAATATTTAAAAATCATTCAACATGCAAATACACAAAATTAACAGAATCAGTGAAAAGGAAATCATATAATCATCCTAACAGATGCAGGAAAAAACCCTGACAAAATTAAACGACTAGTCATGACAAACATTCTCAGCAATCCAAGAAAAGAAGGAAATTTCTTTAAAGGGTATCTACAAAAAACACACGGTTAACAGATATTTAATAGTGAAAAACTGAAATGTTTTACAAGATGAGGAATGAAGCAAGGATGCTCACTGTCAGTACTTCCATTCAAGATTCTGGGACAATCCTGGACAGTGCAATTAATCAAGAAAAAGAAAAAAAGAAGAAGAAAAATAGAATACATGTGAAGAAGAAGCAAGACTATTTTAATATGCAGTGACATTATCTACATAAAAATTCCCTAAATCTGCAAAATAAAAATATAAGAAGTGATTGGGGTGCATGGCTGGCTTAGTTGGTAGAACCCGCAACTATTTATCTCAGGGTTGTGAGTTCAAGCCTCACATTAGGGGTAAAGATATTTAAAAATGAGGAAGAAGAGGGAGAAGAGGAAGAGGAAGAAGTAGAGGAGAAGAAGAAGAAAGGAAGAAACGAGCAGCTTTAGTAAAGTTGCAGGATGTAAGGCCAATAAAAAAAAAGTCAACTGTATTTTAATATACCCATAATGAACAACTGGATACTGAAATCAAAAAACAATACCATCTACAATAGTATTTAAAACATTATGTTACAAGGATAAACATAACAAAATATGTGTAAGATCGTACACTGAGAAACAGAAAACATTACTCAGAAAAATGAGGGAATACCCAAATAACAGAGAGACAACATTGGTTGGTTGTTCAATACTGTAAAACTACAATTCTCTGAAATAACACAGATTCAACACAATACCAATCAAAACCTCAACAGTCTTTTTTGCAGAAATTGACAAACTGATTCTAAAATTTATATGGGAATGAGAGGCACCTGGCTGGCTTAGTCGACAGAACATTTGACTCTTTCCTTATCTTTGGGTAGTGGGTTCAAGCCCCATGATAGGGGTCGAGTATATTAAAAGAAAGAAAGAAAGGAAGGAAGGAAGGAAAGAACCCAGAATAGCCAAAATAACTTTGAACAAAAAGAACTAAGTTCAAAATACTTCAAGTTGATTTCAATATTCACTATAAAGACATGAAGTACTGGCATAAAGACAGACACATCAATGGAACATGGCAGAGACATTAATTTACATATATGGCCAATAAACTTTTAACAAAGAGGAAAAGACAGTTTTTTCACACACGATCCTGGAACAACTGCACATTCGTATGCAAAGAAATTAAACGGTCCTTACCTCACAGCATATGTAAAAACTAACTCAAAATTATTCATAGACCTAAAGGTAAGAATTAAAAATAGAAAACTTCTAGTGGAAAAAAAAAAAAACAGTATAAATCTTTGTGACCTTGGATTAGGTAAAGATTCCTAAATAGGACACATAAAACATGAACTATAAAAGATGCTGTTAAGAAAAAGAAAAGACAAGACCACGTAGGAGAAAAATATTTGCAAAATACGTATCTGATTAAGGATTTGTATCAAGAATAAATAAAGAATTCTTATAATACTAAGTAGGTGAATCTGATTACTTAACCAAAGTATACAGAGAGCAAATAAGCCATAAAAGATATTTAACATCATTAATCATTAGGAATAAATCAAATGCAAATTAAAATGATAATGACATCATCATACCTACATATCTAGAAAGGCTAAAATTGGGAAGAATCAGAATGCCAAGTGTGGTGAGAGTGCAGTATGGCACAACTACTTGCGAAAGCAGTCTAGCAATTTCTTATAAAGTTAAATATACTTCTACAACTCAGCAATTCGATTGCACGTATTACCCAAGAAATAAGAATTTAAAGGGGTCATACTCTAGGTATTTTCCCCACGGATAAACAAAGTTTCATTATTTGTATTTTCTTTATTAGTTATCAGCAGTGTTTTAAATTAAATTTTTTAATCTACTGCAAGTACTTGGTACACTCACCCTCCCTATTAACTATTGAAGCTAATAACAATTATAATTATTAAAAATACAAGCCATCTAGAATAGTTTTGCAAAGCTCAAGTCTAAGATCCATGACATAATCTGGTCTGTCAACAGCACTATTTCTAACATGACACAGAACAGAAAATAGTAAGGCTAACCATCCCCTGGAGAATCTTTCATTTTAGTTATATGTGTGTATCATAAATTGCCATATAAATGTATTTTTACTGTGGATCACGGTCAAACATTTTAGAAACAGTGACCTAAAACACACCTGTACTATAAATTCTGTTACCAGCGGCTGCTGTCCCTTCTAGACATTTCCATCCTATGCCAGGGAGGGATGAGATCCATAGTAGAGCCATTTCACTGTCTGTAGTTGCTATATGATCGATATGCCTGTAGTGGTCTTATCTTCAGGAATTACCAGCTTCTTCTCTAACATGTATTTGTCATACTTGAGAGTCATTGTTCCCTACTAAAGTCAGACATCTTTCAACTTACATTGAGAATACAAAACTAAAGAAACAAAGTACAAATCTTTCACTAACTTTTCCCTAGTAGCTAACAAGGAAGCATAATCAGAATTCACAGACTCTCCTATAAGACACTGTAACTTGGCAAGACATTATGAAGAACTAGGTAAAGTACGTGCATTAAAGGATATGCTAAAGGATAATCTAAATGTGGGGCATCTGGGTGACTCGGCCGCCTAAGCATCCAACTCTTGGTATTTCAGCTCAGGTGGTGAACCTAGGGTCGTGGGACCAAGCCTTGCGTTGGGCTCAGTGCTCAGCAATCTGCTTGGGATTCTCTCAACCTCTTTCTCTCCGCCCACTCCCAGCATGCTCTCTAAAATAAATAAGATATTTAAAAAAAAAATCCCAAATGCAAAATCATCCATTTCAATAAATACTAACTCCAAATGATAGTCAAATGACAGACTTCCCAACTTCAGTACAAAGGCATCACTGGCTGCCTGCTGTAGTATGAATGGTTGTGTCCCTTCAAAAATTCTATGTTGTAATCCTAACCCCCAGGGCGCTAGTATTAGGAGGCAGGATTTTTGAGAGGTGATTAGGTTAGGATTAGTGCCCTTATAAAAGCAACCACAGAGAATTAGCACCTGGAAGCAAGCAGGCCCCCCTCAGAGGACCAAAATCCTGACGTGAGCACCCTACTCTCAGCCTTCCAGCCTCTACAACTGTAAGAAATAAATTTTTGCTGTTTATAATCTACCCAGTGTATGCTATTTTGTCACAGCAGCCCAAGCTGACCAGGACACTGCCTAACCATAACTTAAGCATTTTATATTAAACATACTATACATACTAAACATACTATATGTTCCATATTAAACATACTATACATTGTGCCTGGGGGCCTTCTGCTCAGGTCATGATCCCAGAGTTACAGGATCGGGTCCAGCATGGGGCTCCCTGCGCAGCAGGGAGTCTCTACTCCCTCTGAGCCTCTCCCCTCCCATGCTTTCTCTCTCTCTCTCTTACTCTCTCAAATAAATAAATAAAATCTTAAAAACAAAAACAAAAGCAAAAAAACATACTATACATTATGGCAAACAACTCCCTAGAAAATTTCCATTACTCTTTTGTCAGTTACGGTCTTTTAATATAGAAGGGTTAGAAAGTATAAATTGGTTGTAGGCACGTCTTTAAAATGAGAGGCGTATGAACAGAAAGAGGAAATGTATAGAAACCAGTATCTTTTACAAGCAATGTCCACGTTTACAAAGCTGTGTGTGTATGTGTAAAATAATATGTAAGCAGTAAGTTACTATAATAATCACTGATTTCCAAAACACTACTCTATGGCTATACAGTATCTTAAGAAACTGAACCATTTAAATCTACAGGTGTTTCTGACTCCGGACTTCGATAATTACTCTTTAAGATAAACACTATACTGAAATTTACATCTGGCCCATAAAGATTACAAAAGCCGGTCAGGGATCGGCCCCGCATCGGGCTCTCTGCTCAGCGGGGAGCCTGCTCACCCCCCACCTCTCGGCCTGCCTCTCTGCCTGCTTGTGATCTCTCTCTGTCAAATAGATAAAAATCTTTAAAAAAAATGTTTGAAGTCTCAGAATAAAAAAGGGATCTACTTTCTGAAACTCCTGAACTTGGGCTTTTTAAAAGGCTTTGTAGTAAAATATTATACAAAATATTATTTTTTTTAAAAAATGCATTAATTCAGGCGCTACTATTGTGCAATTTACTACTTCCCGAACCCTAAGCCAAGATAGCGTTCGTGGTGGGAAAGAGTTAGAGAAAGTAATGGTTTAAAGAAGGTCTCCTAAGGCCAAGGAATTACCTCCCAAGCTATTCCCCAATACTGAGAAAAGCACCTCTAAAGGGTGCTGATTCAGAGCAGGCCAGTTACCAAGCATACCTTACGGACACATTTGAAGCACGACCTAAGGTAAGAAGCTGCCCGGGCCGCGTTTGTCGGCGCGCAGGCGCGGACCCGCACCCGCACCCGCCCTCAGGGACCCGACCCCGCTCGCCGCCCCCGCTTCCCCGCCAACCGCACGCGCAGACGGAGCTCCGTGTTTAACCCTCTAAGGACGGCTGGACTGCACGGGGCCGAACAAACCCTGGGACTTGGAATGCGCGTCGGCGCTTGAGCCGCCCGCTGGCGCAGGGCCGGCCGACCCCACGCGCGGGGAGCGCAGCCCTGAAGTGCGCTAAAGGACGTTCCGCGCGTCTTCCGAGGTCGGGTAAAAACCTGCCCCGCACCGGGAGTGAGTCTAAAGTCGGGACCACTCCGGGCACTCACCGGGGGTAAGGACGGTCCCTGCAAAGCTTCGCGCACCGCCGCGGCCCCGCTGCAGAGCAGAGTCCGCGCCCGCGGAGCGCCGTCCCCCACGTGGACACGACGCGGCCGTCGGCAGGACCGGGCCTTTCTGCTCGTACCGCCCAGGAGGATCTCCGAGACCGACCGTGCAACAGACCAGCGGCAGCGCCGCGGTCACGGCAGGGCGCGTCCACGCAGGGCGGCGTCCACGCAGGGCCGCGTCCACGCAGGGCGGCGCGCGGGGGCACCCGTGCAGGCAGACACGCGTGTGCCCGCAGAAGCGCGGAGGACGCGCGCGGAGAAGCGGCCGGGGCGGGCGGCGGCACCGGACGGCCGCCCCGGTCCCACCCAGCCGGGGCAGCGGGGACGGCCCCGCGTCGCCCGCGTCGCCGACCACCACCGAGAAGCGCCCGCTCCGCCTCCCAACGACGTACCCCCGGCCCGTCCGCTAAGAGGGGCCGCCGCTGCTCTCGCGGGCTCGAGGCAAAACCGAAGCCCTGGAGACGGCGCAGGGCGGGCCGGAACCGGCTGCACGCGCATCGCCTTCCAGCCGCGCGAGCGCAGCGCGGGCCGAGCCGAGCCGAGCCGACCGCTCCGGGGCTCCGCACTCTCTCGGCAGCCCCGCTCGGCCCGCGGCTCGGCGAGACGCAAACGGGGCGGCGCCCGAGCCCGAGCCCGAGCCCGAGCCCGGAGGCTGTTTTTAGAAGCTCCGCGGGGAAGCCGCGCGCGCGAAACCCGACACCGTCCCCGCGGCCGGAGCCGAGCGGAGCGCGCCGGGGGCCGGGGCCGGGGCCGGGGCCGGGGGGCGCCGCTCTCGCTCCGAGGCTCGGCCGGACGCCGCCGGGCCGTGGGCGCGCAGCCCGGTCCCCGCAGGGCGCCGGCGGCAGAAACTTCGCCCTTCGGCGGAGCGCGGACGGCGGCTCCGAGCCCGGCCGCTCCGGCGACGCGGCGTCTTCTCCCGAGTCCCGCCCCACACGCGCCCCGACACCTCCCGGCCAGCAGCGTCCGCCGCCGCCGGCCCCCGAGGAAAACCCGGCAAGGGCGGCGGCCGGCGGCACGCAGGGGGGGCTCGGCCGCGGGAGGACGCCCGCGCGGGGGCCGCCGGCCGACGCGCACCCCACACGCCGCGGCCCCGGGCGCCCCTGCCCAGGCGCCGCCGCCCGGCCAACAGCCCCCGCGGCGCGGCCCCCTCCCCCACGCCGGGCGGCGACTCTGCGCCCCCGCCCCCGGGGCCCCCGGCTCACCCAGGTAGCGGCTCCGCAGCCGGGACGGGTCCTCCAGCCCGAGGGACCGCTTCCTCACGTCCCACAACAGGTGTGGGCAGGAGCCGCCCCGAGACATGGCTCTGCCGGGCGGGGCCGGAGGGGAGACCACCGCGTGGGGGAGGGGCGGGAGGGCGGGACGCGCGGTCAGCAGCCGAGCCGCTCCGGCACCATCCGCGCGCCGGGCCTCGCGGGCGCAGCGGCTCAGACGGCGGCGGCGCCCCGGCCCCCGAAGCCGCGCCTCGCCCGGGCCGGCGCTCGCCTCATGCTCCCCTCCTCAGACTGCCCGAGCGCCCGCGACCGGCCACAGTCCCCTCCCCCGGCCCCTCCGACGCGAGGAGGAGGCGGAGGCGGCCGCGACTCCTCCCTCTCTCGTTCTCGGCACCCGCCCGCCCCAGCCTTTCTCGCGAGAGGACGACACCCCTCCCCGGGACTCGGCCCCCGTACGCCACGGCTGCCCTCGCCCGAGAGGGGTGGGCTCGGGACACTGTCGCTAAATCCTTGATTCTCTGGGGGTGAATGAGGGCCGGAGAGAGAGGAAGCTGAGACACGAAGCTCTCAGTCACGAGTCTCTTTCCGGAGGAGGCAAGAGCGTTGCGCGCCGTCATCTTTAGTTGGGGAATGAAGACCCAGAAAGCCCATGTTAACTACGGGCTACCTTAATCAAAGCTGGGCAGCTTCACTTTCCCTTCTCCAACATGGCCTCGAGGGCAGGAAGGAGAAACGGGAAGTTCGCGCTGGACCCCGCCCCCGCCGCGGCGCGGACCAATCCCCGTGGGCCGCTCAGCCTGCGCAGGCGCGCTGCCGCTAGGAAGTCGGGTCGGCTTGGGGAGGCGGCCCTTCGGGCACCTGTTGCCATGACTCCTCCCCGCCTCCGGGCGGCGGGAGGGAAGGAGGCGGACCCGGGGCGGGCCGTTGCCGAGCCTCCGCCCCTCCGCGTTTCCTGGGCCCGGGCACCCGGCGGTTCGTAGGGGCCGCGGGAGTCGCGGGAAGGGCGCCGCGGGCGAGAGGCGGGCGCGAGGCGCTGGGGCAGGAGAAAGTGACGCGTGTCCTTCGCTGTCATCCAGGGAGGAGCCCGCGGCCGCTGTCCCCGTCGGCCGCCCACGACGCGCCGGTCAGCAGCGATGTCGGCCGCCGGCGCCCGGGGCCTTCGGGCCACCTACCACCGGGCCCTGGACAAGGTGGAGCTGCTGCTGCCGGAGAAACTGAGGCCGCTGTACAACCACCCGGCAGGTGAGGCGCGCCGCCCCCGCCCCCGCCCCCGCCCCCGCCCCCGCCGCCGGCCCCGCCGCTGCCCTCGGGGGGCCCGCCTGGCTGGGGCGGCCGGCCCCGTGCGCGCCGCCCGCGTCCGCGTCGCTCGTGGGCCGGGGTCGCAGCGGGCGCCCTCCGCGACCTTCGTCGCCGCACGGCCCCCCCGCGCGGGGCCTCGGGCTGGTCCTTCGCCCCTGCCGCGGCCGCACGGGGCCCCGGGGACCGCCCGCACCCGCCGGCTCTGCGGTGAAGGTCGCGCCGCCGCCCGCGCCGGGGGCCGGAGGCCTGCAGACGCGCCGGGCCCGCAGCCGCGGTCGCGTCCCGCCCCCGGGCCCCGGTGTAACGGCTGCGGCGCGGGCGCTCCCTGCCCCCGGGGCGCAGCCCGGAGTCCCGCGCGGCCTCCGCGCGTCGGCGTGACCTTGGGGGAGACCCTGGATGGGCTCGTCGCGGCCAAACCCGCTTCGTGGGACGTGGGCGGCGCCGCGCCTGGGTCCTTCCCCGACGCGGGCGGGAGCGCTCGGTCGTGCGCGTGGGGGGTACGCGGGAGGCCCGGAAGGTCCCGCCGGTCCCGCTCCGCGCCCGGGGCTAAGCCGGACGCCGTGGGGTCTGCCGCAGCTGGGAGGCGGGGGACCGACGGGCGGCCCGGGAGCGGCGCTTCCCGCCCACGGTCGAGGCCCTCAGCCGTCGGGGTCCGCGGGAAGGTGGCCCGTCCGCCCCGGCGTCTGCGGTGGCGGCGGACTGTCCCCTCCGGTGCGCCGGCGAGACGGGCGGGACGGTCGTGTGGGGTGTGTACTGCGCCCTGCGCAGCCGGGACCGTTGCAGAATTTTAAGGAGAGTTCAAGGAGAATTCTTTAAGAAGCGTATTGAGCTTATTTGCCTTTTAGTGTTTTGTTGTTTTTTTTAAACTAAATTTTTGGGAGTTGTGCTGTGTATTTTGACGGGTTTTTCAGGAGGGAGGATTGAGCAATGCTTCTGCAGGAATCTGGCTGTTAAGTTGCTGCACTGTGAGCCGTCAACTTTGACCCGCTTAAGCCTTGGGTTTGGGCTGCAGGGTAAGGAGAGCAGCGCAGAGGAGGAGCAGTCTGGAACAGCTGGGTGAGAGGCAAGGGTGGTTCTGCAGGATCCTTTCAGGGCCTCGGCTCTACCCACCTGTCATTCCTGCTTCAGTCTCCCTCAGAGTCAGGAGGAACTGCCTTCACTTGCAGACGGAGCATCTCACCTGGGAACTCCTGGGTTCAGTCCCTGTAACTCCGTGTTCAGTGTAGGGGGAGGAGAGCTGGCTCTGAAGCCAGACAGAGGTACATGGAAATCGTGGCTGTGTGACCTAGACCCTGAAGCCCCCAGCCTTATTTTTCTGGTCTGTAAAATGGAGATAATAATTATCATTTAAGGATTGTGAAAACGAAAAGGTATGATGGCTTTAAAATCTTTAGCGGGGGCGCCTGGGTGGCCCAGTTGTCAAGCATCAGCCTTCGGCTTGGGTGGTGACCCCAGGTGCGGTCAGCCCCATGCTGAGCTCCCTGCTGGGCGGGAAGCCTGCCGCTCCTCCCGCTCCCCCTGCTTGTGTTCCTTCTCGCTGTGTCTCTGACAAATAAATAAATGAAACCTTTAAATAAATTAAATAAAACATTTAGCAAAGTGTTTGTACTTAGACTCAAAAAATGTTGGTTCCCTCCCTTCTAAGATTTTAACCAATATACATAGTAAGAATATGTATCATTCAGAAGTATTTGTGATTAAAAAGTTGGAGGCACACCCACGAAAAAATGGAAAAGCATGAAAAACATAACTGCCGATCCATTGGTATTGAATAAAATCTGAGGAAACACTGATTATTCTCCAAGAGTCATCATAGTGACTACGCAAGGTTTTTATGTGCTATTTTGCATAATCTTATTGAATCCTTATTTAAATCTTAGACAACATTCACATCCTGGCGGTTTTTACAATGATCTGCAAGGCTAGGATATTAATAGTTGGATATCATACATTGCGGATTCTAAATATCTGAGATTTAATTTTATCACTGGCAGAATGTCTAGTCAGGAAACAAGAGTGTGTCTTTATATAGATTTATACTAGAATTATGGGACTATTATATATTACTATATCGCAGTGATTCATATTATAGCTAGACCTGCAGCCTTCATCATTCGTGTATGTGTTGTTCCCAACACATTGTGATCTACCTTTATAGGGTGAGAATAGAGTTCCAACCAAATGTGTGTCCTGGCAAACTCGGTTCTCATAAGGTATGTCACTTCACCATCACCTGACTGTGAAAGTATGTGACTCTGCACAAACCAGCTGCACCGCTCTACTCCAGGCATTTGTCAGAAAAATGACCTTGAAGTCATGATGACCAGTGTTTACTTAAAAGCTTAGTGGGGGGGGGGGGACCGGACATGATTAGTGAAGGAGTGTCATTCCTTTGTATTTTTGAGCCCCCAGATGGGGTGAATTGTCTCAAAATATGCACAAAATGAAACACTGGAATGTAGGAAGAAAACAATACAGCTTCTGTTAATGCTTAGTATTATTTTATCCTTTCACATTTTCTATTCTGCGTATATCTTATAAAAATAGATCAGTATAGTTATATATATAGTTATGTAGAACACAATTGAGAGTTCTTTGGAGTCAACATATGTACATATACACATTTGTGTAAGTTATATGTTTAGTGTATAAATACAATATATATATGTAGGAGATACATGCTCAAAAAAAGGGTTTTTTAAATGATAGGGTCCAGTGTTCAAAAGTAGTTAGGAGACCATAGCTCTAAAGAATCCAAAAGCTATCCTAAAAGGCGTTCTCAAGGTATAAACTTCCTGTTATAAACAAGTTTTGGGGATATAATGTACAACGTGGTGACTGTAATTAACAGTACTGTGTTACATATTTGAAAGCTGCTAAGGGAGTAGATCCTAAAAGTTCTTATGACACGAAAAAAATGAGCTAAGTGAGGCAATGGATACTAACAGAACTTATTATAGTAAGAGTTTTGCAATATAAATATATATCAAATCATCATGTTGAACGTCTTAAATTAATATACTGTTATATGCCAATTATATCTCAATAAAACCGGGGGAAATGAATAACAAATAATAAAAATACATAAAAACTATCCTTTGACTAAGCCCAGGAAACAGTTTTCTGAACCATACCATTTTAGGTACCTCACCGTAGCTCTGCTTTTCTTGAGTTACATTTTGCCTTAAGTGGAAGAACTTTTGAAAAGATAGTTCTGTGAAGTCTGTCGCGGTGCTTAGTGGGCTGTTGCTGGGAAGTTTCTCTCCATTACATGGTAGTCTCCCTGGGAAGGCTTCAGATCTCAGTAACAGTAAGATTTGCATTTCTCCTAGGTAAGAGAATTGTTTTTCCCATTTTTTCTTAAATATCAAAAAACAGGGTCATCTTTGTGGCTCAGTTGGTTCAGTGTGTGACTCTCGATTTTGGCTCAGGTCATGATCTCACTGTGGTGACACTGAGCCCTGCTACCAGCTCTGCGCTGAGTGCAGTCAGCTTGAGAATCTCGCCCTCTGCCTCTCCCCCAACTGGAGCTCGCTCGCTCACTCACTCTCCCTCTCAGTCAAATAAATAAAATCTTTAAAAATAAAATAAAAACATATTAAGCGAACCCACATTCGCGTTGCCCATAAGGGAATATCTTTATCATGAAAATTCAAAATTAAATACTAAGCAGGGGCGCCTGGGTGGCTCAGTGGGTTAAGCCTCTGTCTTCAGCTCAGGTCATGATCCCGGGGTCCTGAGATCGAGCCCCGCATCGGGCTCTGCTTAGTGGGGAGCCTGCTTTCCCCTCTCTCTCTCTGCCTGCCTCTCTGCCTACTTGTGATCTCTGTCAAATAAATAAATAAAATATTAAAAAAAAAAAATAGAGGAGCTTGGATTTTCTTTAAGGTCCTTTCAGCTGTAATAATCTTCACTTTGGTACTCTTACTAGAGCTTTTCTTAGTTTTGGACCTTTCAAGAAACTCATTTCATTGGGTTCAACTATGTAATTATTGTTAAGTTAGGATTTGGGGATCTTAGTTTTTAACCCTTGCTGTGCTATGTATTTTACACAGGTAGTTCCACGTTTCTGGGCCTCCTTATCTTCCTAAATCTAGAAATCATTGATTCTTTGTAACTGAACAAATATCAATTTAAAATGTGTCAACCCTAAAATGTTTATTAGCTATTTTAGCTAATTGTTTCACCTGTTATTTTACTTGGGCATTTGTACCAAAGCCTGTTTTCAATTGACATTTTAAGAATCATTATATACCTTTGATGTTTTAGGGGCTATCTGAGTGATGGCTGTTTCCAGGGCCTTTCCAAAAGTACAAAGATTACATGATTCTAAAATGGTAACCCAATCATGTTCTTAGTGTGAAATCAGAACTAGTTTTAGTACAAATAAAAATAAGTAACTTTTGGCAGTACATATCTATATCAAGGAGTAACATTTACAAATGTTACTAAGGATTTGTAGGTGTTGGTCGCATGATAGCAAAGAGGGGATTTCTTAGTATATGGAACTTAGAAGGATGTTGAGGAATGTTAAAAGCAGCAAACCATAGAGGAACGATCTGAAAGGGACAAGAAGAAGTAGTGAAAAGCATTAAATGAGAAACTTTATTTTTCACGTTGGCACATCGCGAGCATCTCAATATCCGTATGTGTGTGTGTTTGCAAGCATGTGACATTATTCTATGCCAAGAAGGAAGTCTTTCCTCTGAGTTCATACGTGTTTAAATTGACTTAATTTTCTTGACTTGAAAATGATCAGTAAGATAAACTGAAAAGGTGAACTAAAGTAAGTTTTCTTGGGGCGCCTGGGTGGCTCAGGGGGTTAAGCTTCTGCCTTCGGCTCAGGTCATGATCTCAGGGTCCTGGGATCGAGCCCCATATCGGGCTCCCTGCTCAGCAGAGAGCCTGCTTCCCCCTCTCTCTCTGCCTGCCTCTGCCTGCTTGTGATCTCTGTCTCTCTGTCAAATAAATAAATAAAATATTTAAAAAATAAAATAAGTTTTCTTGAAAATTTTTTGTTAGCTCTTTGTACGATAGGTATTGCTCAACCACTGTTTTCTGGACAATGAAGAAGACACTATTTGTTTGCATATATAGCTTTCCAACTCTGATTATTTGTTCACTTGTCAGCATCCTCTGATATCTCAGAAATATTAGAAATTTAGAATGTCTTATAATACATATTTGCTAATGATATTTTTAAATTTAGTGCTTAGCAGTTGTTAAAATAATTGGAGGTTTGTTTTATAGTTTAAAATTATTCACTAACTAAAATAGTCATACCTCTCTTGGTCCAGGTTCTAACAACCGTAATTACATGTTTGAAGTTTTTTGTTTGGTTTGGTTGTGAGGAAGAGGAACGAGTAATATTTTAAAACTATCATCTGGCTTAGGGCAGTTGAGTAAATGAGTTACCAAGCAAACACTTACTGAACAGCTCTACTGTTCATTAACTCTGAAGGAGCAAATACTTAAACTCATAAAGAAACCAGAACCTAGAGGCACTGTTCAGGAAACAGTTTTGAGGGTGGCGAAGAAGGAAGCATCAGTTTTGAAGTAGGAAGAGAGGAATTGGCAGAGAAGTTCAAAGCCAGAGACCAAAATGATGTGTTGACGTACCCTTGAGTGGTGGCGCGAGCCTCCTGCAGGGATTAAAAAGTAAACTTCGTAATTGATATTGCACATGACTCAGAGACTTTGTATATGGGAAAGAAAAATAAGACAGGTGTGCTGTGATAGGAATCCCAGAAGCTCAAGCTAAACCAGAGAGTTTGAAAAGATTGACTTGTAGGATCAGTGCACTGTGGCTTCAGACTTATGGGAAGAATTTTCCGGAGCCAGATAGGGGAGTGTTACGGTCTAAGAGTAGAGAGAGTAACTAATGAGTGGAAATCAGGTACAGCCCTGATGTAAAGGGAACCTGGTGTCCTTGGAGAGGAGTAAATTGCAGGTTCTGCCCTTGAGGATGAAACAGTGTCAAGGCATATCTGGTCACACCTAAAATTTGAATATCCGTGTTTAACAGCTGTCCTGGACATGGTTAATTCAATTCAGTTCTGTTCACAAATGTTATTTGTTAAGGAAAACTAAGAAATAGGCCTTGTCTTCACCTTGTCTAATTAAAGTGACAGATGCATAAATTAATCATTTTAATTGTTAAGTGCAGAAAACAGGAGAGCATTATAGGGGCTGCTTTGGGGGTTCAGAGAAGGAGCATTTGATGTAACCTGGAGCGTTAAAGAAGGCTTCCTTGAGGAGACGAAATCGAAGCTACGTTTCCAAAGGATATCAGGAGTTAGCCAGGTGAAGGCGTGGGGTAAGACTGGGCTATTCTAAGCATAAACTAAAGGTTAGTCGTTAAACCGTCTGTTAGGTAGGGCGACAGGTGTGAACACTGTCTAGCCACTAGCTTCAAGGAGGTCATAATTGGATTGGTAAGTGGATAGACTACTAACTATAGTACAGTATTTACAGTACACTACGGTCGATTTTAAACCTCTTTGTATTAAAATCACATTGAATTAATGAATTTAATAGCTGTAAGAACAATGTAAGTTTGAGAGGGATACAGAAATATCAATGATGGGGCGCCTGGGTGGCTCAGTGGGTTAAGCCTCTGCCTTCAGCTCGGGTCGTGATCTCGGGGTCCTGGGATCCAGCCCCATATCAGCTCTCTGCTCAGCGGGGAGTCAGCTTTCCTCCCTCTCTCTCTGCCTGCCTCTCTGCCTACTTGTGATCTCTGTCTGTCAAATAAATAAGTAAAATCTTAAAAAAAAAAAAAATTAAAATTAAAAAATTTTAAAAAAAAAAAGAAATATCAATGACTATGTTAAATTGTGGAAGATACTAAAAAATGTGTAACATTGCCATCACTTAATAATGTTAAAGGCAAGCAATAGTTTATACTATTTATGTGACACTTTTGTAGAACTACTTAATAAGCAAAAGTTATAAAGACAGCAGATGCCATTTTTACATTTTTCAAATTTCTCTCAATGTTATTAAGCAACTACCTTTTTTTTTTTTAAGATTTTATCTTTTTTTTTTTTAAGATTTTATTTATTTATTTGTCAGATCACAAGCAGGCAGAAAGAGATGAGGAAGCAGGCTCCCCGCTGAGCATGGAGCCCACTGAGCATAGAGCCCGATGCAGGGCTCGATCCCAGGACCCTGGGATCATGACCTGAGCCGAAGGCAGAGGCTTTAACCCACTGAGCCCCACAGGCGCCCCAATTTTATCTTTTTTTAAGTCATCTTTACACCTAATGTGAAGCTCGAACTTGCAACCCTGAGATGGAGTCACATGCTGTACCAGCTGAGCCAGCCAGGTGCCACAAACTAACTGCTTTTGATAGTAATTCAGCCAAAATGCAATCCCCAAAAAGGAGTGTTATCATTGAGCTCATTTTTACTTTGAGATGATGGTATTACCTATGTGTGAAACTAGTGCAACTTTGAGAAAAGCACATTAGAATTAAGTTTTCCTAAAATGTTAGCTTCCAGGTGTGACTTGACTTAAACAGCATTCTTGTGCTGTTTAATAAAAACCAGCACTCTCATTTTCCAATATATCCCCGGTGCTAGGTACACTATAAGGCATGCAGTAATTATTGTGGGTGAATGTATAGTCTTCTCTGCAACAAATTAAACCCAGAACCACAACTAGGTTTTTACCTAGTTTTAACTCATTGCCTTTTCAATTTCACTGTCTTTCTTTTGTGTTAGGTTTTTTTCCCCAAGATTTTATTTATTCATTTGACAGATCACAAGTAGGCAGAGAGGCAGGCAGAGAGAGAGGAGGAAGCAGGCTCCCCGCTGAGCAGAGAGCCTAAGGTGGCCTCGAACCCAGGACCCTTAGATCTTGACCTAAGCCCAAGGGAGAGCTTAACCCACTGAGCCACCCAGGTGCCCCACTGTCTTTCCTTTGTTTTGTTTCTAAATAATAAGTTTAAGTCAGTTTTATCTTTTAAATGTTATTCATAAGTGAATAAAAATACTTAATCGTTAGTGACGGTGAACACTTGCCTCCTATGGGAAGACTGGATAAATGCATCTTTACCTGCTGGTGCTATTGAGAAGTATTAGTTGGGAGTAGATGAAGAGAAGTAAAACGTGTTATGCTTGGATGCTGATGCCATTTCAGGTGTGATTTTGGTTATCCACAAAAACAACTAATTTATTCCTGCAAAGCAAAGTAGAATACTAAGGCAACAATGATTGTCATGACTATAATAGGATTTTAAAACTTTTGAATTTGCTGGTAAATCACTGTTTTCTTATATCAGGTTGTTTAATTTGTGTGTTGAGAAATAAATGTGGGGTGCCTGGGTGGCTCACTCGCTAAGTGACTGCCTACGACTCAGGTCATGATCCCAGGGACCTGGAATGAGCCCCGCGTCGGGCACCTTGCTCAGCAGAAGACCCGCGTCTCTCTCTCCCACTCCCCCTGCTCGTACTCCCTCTCTCGCTGTCTCTCTGTCAGATAAATAAATAAAATCTTAAAGAAAGAAAGGAAGAAAGAAAGACGCGTGTTTGTTGGTGCAGTGTGTGAGAGCCCGCTCACCACATCACGTAGTCTGACATATATTGGATTTAGCCTGCTTAGTTATATTTTAAATTATCATGGACCAAATTCTGTTTCTTTCCTGTCCCTGTAGCCTCTTGAAGGTTAAATGAGATATGTGATTTAGAAGAGTTAAAAGTGGGCAGTCATGTAAAGAGCTCGGAGACTTAGGTTCCAGTCACAGTTCTGTTGCTTACTGGCTGCCCCCCCAGACAGGGTCACGGATTTGCTCAGAGCCTCATGGTAAAATGAAGGGTTTAGGGTAGATGAACTTGGAATTTCCTTCCAGCTCTGAAACATCATATTTCTCAAATTCTATGTTATCTAGGAAACCAGAATTGTTTTCACTGCCACCAGCATTTATTTAACATTTTGCAAAAGGCCAGTGGATACCAGGATAGCTAAAATAACAACCCTGCTGTTACGGAGCTTAGAGATCTAAGTCTTTCCCCTTTCTCATGTGAACCCTAATATTAGGTTCATTACTTTTTTTCCCCCGAAGATTTTATTTATTTATTTGACACAGAGAGAGAGAGATCACAAGTAGGCAGTGAGGCAGGCAGAGAGAGAGGCTCGATCCTCGGACCCTGAGATTGTGACCCAGAGCCGAAGGCAGAGGATTAACCCACTGAACCACCCAGGTGCCCCTAGGTTCATTACTTTTGCTGGAGAGGTGTCCGTGTGGCTCAGTGGTTTGTGTAAGCCTCTGACTTTGACTGAGGTCATGATCTCACGGTCCTGGGATCAAGCCCCTAGTCCAGTCCCCCTACTCAGCAGGGAACCTGCTTCTCCCTCTCCTGTCTCCCCACCACTGCTCTGTTTCTCTCTCTCTCAACTAAAATCTTAAAAGAAATTTTTTTACTACAATATATAGACCTTTTATAATAGCTTTCACTATTATACATATGGCAATACATCATTTATAATAAATATTAATAGAATTAGTGAATATTTAATAGTTACTGAGGCTCTTATCACAAAATCTCTATAATTTGTAATTTCTCCAACTCAGAGATTATCCTTAAGCGACCTAACATGAAGTTTCATGTTCAAGGCAGAACTTCAGTAATGGTTTCCAAACTGTCTGTTACACTTTTGATAATTTTTAATGGGCCACAAAAATACAAATAACTGACAAGGAAATCAAAACAACTTGAATGTAAGGTTGATACTGTGGTGACCTTCTAAATGTTAACAAATACACGGATGCAGAAAGGGTAGTACAAATGATTAGAAATGGATCACTAAATTTTGGGGATTTTGAAATGTGTTGAAGGCTTAAAAGACCTGTGTAACCATAAAAGACTTAAAGACAGAGAACAAACAGGGTTGATGGAAGGAGGTGGGTGGGGTGGGTTCGATGGGTGATGGGTAGCAAGGAGGGCACTTGTTACGAGAGCCCTGGGTGTGGTGTGTAAGGGGTGAATCCATGAATTTAATCCTGAGACCAATATTGCAGTGTATGTTAACTAATGAGAATTTTTTTTAAGTAACTAAAATTTGAATAGAAAAAAGAAAGACATGTAAAGTAGTTGGTTTGTTTCTAAATTTTTCTATTTTTTCTTTTTTTTCAGGTCCCAGAACAGTTTTTTTCTGGGCTCCAATTATGAAATGGGTAAGTCTTGAGTTTTTGCAGAAGCTACTGAAAAAAAAAATTATTTAAAAGGAACTTACTAATTTGAAGTCATCTTTATGAAGAATGTACTTTTTAAATATTCATGGCCTGTCTGGAGATGATTTCATTCAAATAATCTCATGTGTCATTTTTACTGCATAAAGTGCACTACCTAGTTGAATTGTTCTGAACTCCTTAGATAAAAGACCTTCTCTGAACATAACTGTTACCAAAAAGCTTGTAATTGGGACGCCTGGGTAGCTTAGTCAGTTGAGCTTCTGCCTTCCATTCAGATCATAAGCCCTGGGATCAAGCCCTGCTTCCGTGGGGAGCTTGCTTCTCCCTCTCCCTCTAACCCCTTCCCCCCACACCTTCAGCTCATGCTCTCTCTGTCTCAAATAAATCAGTAAAATCTTTAAAAAAAAAAAAAAAAACCTGTAATTGTGAGCCCTTGAAACTGAAACTTCATTCCGAGATTGTATGACTAAGGCAAACATTTAACTAATTAGAACCCCCCCAGATTAACTTTTATTATTAATTTAGTATATGTGAACTGCAGATACCAATACCAAAATGCAGGCAAGGGAAGTTGGTCTCAAAAAATAGAAAAAAATTATCTAAGGGTGTGTATTAACATTTGGTAAATGGCAGAGGCTAGGACTTCTGACTCCCAAGACCAATGCCTTTTACCTTATGCCAGAGTTTCCATTCCTAAAGTTCTCATTTAGCTGAAAAGAGGTAATTGTGAAAACAATAAAACATCATTCATTTTCTCTTGAAAAGGCCGTTTTGGGCTATAGCAGCAATTCTTGAAGTGTCGCCCCTAGACCTGACGCTTTGGCGTGCCAGGAATGTGTTAGAAATGCAGATTTTCACTCCTGAACTCCTGAACTTGGGATGGAATGCCCAGTAATTTGTGTTCTAATAAGCCCTCCAGGTCATTCGGACCCCTTCTAGAATTCAAAAAGCACTGGTCGAGTACTGGTACTGTACAAGGACTGGTAGTCATTTTTTATTTTTATTTTATTTATTTATTTATTTATTTTTAATTTTATTTATTTGACAGAGAGATCACAAGTAGTCAGAGAGGCAGGCAGAGAGAGAGACAGGAGGAAGCAGGCTCCCTGCTGAGCAGAGAGCCCGATGCGGGACTCGATCCCAGGACCCTGGGATCATGACCTGAGCCAAAGGCAGAGGCTTTAACCCACTGAGCCACCCGGGTGCCCCCATTTTTTATTTTTTAATTGTAGTAAACTACACATAAAATTTAACATCCTAACCAGTTTTTTCATGTTAAGTACATTCCTGTCTTGGTGCAGCCGATCCCCAGGACTCCTTTTGTCAGGCCGAGCCAAGCCTCCGCACTGGTTGAGCAGCTCCACGTTCCCAGCCCCAGCCTTGGCGACCACATTTTACTTTCTGTCTCTATGCGTTTTACTACTCTAGGTACCTCAGAGAAGTGGAAACTTACAGGATTTGTCTTTTTGTTCTTGGCTACTTTGCACCATGTCCTCGGGGTTTATCCATGTTAACAAGTGTCAAATTTCCTTTTTTTTTTTTTTTAAGTTTGAATAATGCTCCATTTTACAGATATCACATTTTGCATAACCATCCATTATAGATTCACACTTAAGTTGCTTCCATCTTTTGGCCATTCTGAACAGTGCCGTGTGCATGAGCAACATCTCTCCCAGGCCCCGCCTTCTGGTCTCTGGGCCCTGTACCTGGAGGTGGAGTTGCTGCATCAATATTCCTTTGAGCACCTGCCCCGCCTGCACCATTTTCCTTCCCCACGAGCAGTTGGTAAGGACTCCCGTTTCTCCGCAGCGCCTGCCGGCAGCAGTACTTCCTAACAGCCATCTTAATGGGTGTGAAGGGTAGTTCATTGTGGTTTTGATCTGCATTTTCTAATTAGTTGCAGGAAGAATCTGTTCTTTTCCTGTGCATACCGACCCTTTGTTTATCTTTGGAGAACTGTCTATTCAGGCCCTTTGTCCATTTTTTAATCGGGTTGTTTTTTGTTGTTGAGTTGTCGGCTATTTTAATTTTCATAATCATATTGCTTTAAATTGTCAGAACATTGTCAGAAACTCAGTTGTAAAATCTCAGTAGTTGAGAATGTTAGAACTGGCTCCCCCTCAATCTTATGACCTCGGGCAAGTTAAGTCAGCTATTTTGTCCCCTGACCCATAAAATGACTAGAGTAGATTCATGGTTGGGAGCTGCATTTTACAGAGAACTAGGGAGCAGTTCTTTTTATTATTATTATTATTATTATTATTATTATTTATATTGTTAAAAATCAAAATTCAACCACGGCATCCAGTTTAGCGAGTAGAGGGGAACTCCCAAGGACTGCAGAAAGAGAAGGTTTTTAAAAGCACAACAAGGAAGTCATACTTTAGAAAAAAGGATTATTTCCAGGTGAGGTCACCTTCAGTTGCAGACAAAAGAAAGGATTTTAGTAGATGAATTATCTCCTCTTTCTTGGGGAACAGGGAGAGATTGCCCAGATAACTGATTACCTCATTGGTGCAAACCAGAAAACTCCTAAGTGACTGCTTACGAGTGCATTCAGGGGGGAGGTTGAAAGTGTAGCCACATTAGGTATTGGTGACTTGGCCTAAGTGACGCCACTTTGGGCCTGTGGTTTTCTTTTTAACAATATATTGAGAAAAGGTCCCATCAGTTTAAAAAAAAAAGTTTAAGCATATCACTTTTTTTTTTTAAGATTTTATTTATTTATTTGACAGAGAGAGAACACAAGCAGGCAGAGAGACAGGCAGAGAGAGAGGAGGAAGCAGCCTCCCCGCTGAGCAGAGAGCCCGATGCGGGGCTCGATCCCAGGACCCTGAGATCATGACCTGAGCCGAAGGCTGTGGCTTTAACCCACTGAGCGACCCAGGCGCCCCTTAGCATATCACGTTGAACGCTTGTGCTCACTGGAAATGCAGTTCTAGAACCTAGGTGAGGCTCGGTGGGAGAGGTCGGGAGCCGACGACCAAGAAAGAATGCCTGAGGCATCTCCGGTGCAGAACGGGGCTTGATTCAAGCCCGGGGACAGGACCCGTGGCAGGAAGAGCCGCTGCCCTGGGCTGTGAGGGGCAGTTCTGTACCAAAGGAAAAGGGAGGGTTCCGTGGGACCGCGCAGGCGGAGGACCTGCGGGATCCGGATGCCGGCGGCCTTGCCACCGCCGGGCCGTGAGCCTTGCCCGCTAGTAAGACAGCCGGGAGATTGCTAAAGCGCCCCACGCGCCCCACCCAGGAGTTGGGGGTGCGAGGGGTCAGCATTTTGCTTTGTCCTCAGCCGGCCTTCCGGTCCGTCCCCAGAAGCGCCGCACACTGGCTGTAGCTGGGTCTGGCGGTGCCGGTGGCGTCGACCCCGCAGGGGCGAGGGCGCCGGATGGTCCCGGAAGCGCAGCCGCTACTCGGGTGGGAAGGCCGGGCGCGAAGGGCGGAGCCAGCGCCGAGCCCCGCCCCCGCCGAGCCCCGCCCCCGCCGAGCCCCGCCCCCGCCGAGCCGCGCCGTCGCGAAGAGTGGGCGCCGGTCCCTCCCGCAGCCGGCCGCCCTGGCACGCGGTCGGTCGGCGCTTTCTCGACTCGGTAACTAGTGAGTCCTTCGCGCCCGCGCGTTCCTGCCGACGCGAGTTGTGCGGTGTCGTGGCCGAGGAACCGAGCGGGCGTCGCCGGCGTCGCCGCGCCCTGCGCTCCGCCGCGGGACCTGCACCCGCAGCCGCCGTCCGGCCGCAGCCGGGAGACCGGCTCGCTCGCGCCCTCGGGCCTGTTGGCCGCGCGGCTCTTCGGAAGAGGCCCCGGACGAGGGTGCTGGGGTCCGGGGCGCCGGGGGCTCGGTCGTCGGGCCTCTGCGTCGGCTCGGGTCGGGCCCGCGTCGGGCCTGGGGTCAGGCCCGCGTCGGGCCCGCGGCTCTGGGGGAGCCGCTTCCTCTCTGTCCGCGCCTCGGCCTGCTGGGGTCTCGCGCGTCACGGGAGCCGGCACCAGCCCGAGGGCGGCGCAGACGTCGTCGCCGCGAAGCCGGCGGTGCGCGGTTCCGCGGTTCCGGCCGTCGGCGCGGCGGTACCGAGCGGCGGCCCGAGAGCCGGTTCGCCGCGCTCGCTGGAACCAGGGTTGCACCCTGACTGCGACCCCCGGAATTTCGGGCGCTTCTGGAAGGCGGTGGGGCTTGTGCCCCTGGAGACGCCGAGCGAGGACGAGCAGGGGTGCGGCGGCCGGCGGAGCGAGGAGCCCGGCCTGCGGTGGCCGGCACGGTCGCCATGAACGGGGCCGCGGCTCGGCGCAGACGTGTCCCTCCCGAGCGGGGCTGGGACCGATGAGGTCGCGCGGGGTGACGAGTCCGTGGGACAGGATAAAAAGACACTTGAAATTTGGGCGCCTGCCACTGACGGTCCCGTGAGAAACCCTCCTAGTGTGATGTACGAGGGTCTTTTTCTTTAACATTTATAATGTGTTGTCTGCTTACTACCTTAATTAGGGTGCAGACCGAAGCCAAGACCTTCCGACCTAGTGTGCTTCGGGAAAACGGAAGTGAGAAGTAGATTATGTTCTTCCTCTTCTCTGTCTCAGCCCTGGAGATCATATAGTAGCCCTGTGTCTGCAAACATGATCGACTGCTTACCTATTATTTCTCGTACGCTTATTGAAAGAGTAAGAATTATTTGCTCTGTAACAAATTTGGGGTTCTCTTGGACCTCAGATTTGCCACAGCCTCAAAGTGTACTGACTTTATCGATACTCTGGCGTTCCTTTGATCTGATCCACCAGTGTTTTGAAACGCAGTACGGTGTACTCCTAAGTGCCTTGTTTGGCTTCTGTTTTAAGTTCGTGTTGAAATCGTGCATAGTCTTCTGATGACAGCATCACAGCGCAAACTGCCTTGTTCTCTGGTGAGGGCGCTTCTTCTGTTCCGTCTACTGCATGTACCTCTTACTCCAGACCATCCGATGCTCATTCATCTGCCGCAGTTATCCACGACCTGGAATAGTTGCCCTCCCCGGCCGCGTATGCTCTGAGTTAAGAATTTCAGACGATACTTGCTCAGAACCGGTGTGGAGTCCTTCTTAGCCACTTGTGTTGAAACCAGAGTCATTGAGGTCAAAGTGGAGAATCGTAAAAAACAGTCCTTACATACCTTAAATATTTTATTTGCCCTTAGTATGTATTCATTTGCCAGTCCTCTGTAAGGCTAAAGTTTTTATTTGTGGACGGATCTGCTTGTTTTGAGTTTACATCTTCTACCTTGGATGACTCACACTGTGGCGCACCCTGTATGATTTTCACTTCAGGGCTGGCTGGCTCGGTCAGCGCGCGTGCACCGTGTTGGGCTCCCTGCTCAGTGGGCAGCCTGCTTCTCTCTCTGTTTTCCACCCTCCCCCCAGCTTGTGCTCTCTGCTCTCTCTCAAATAAATGAATAAAATCTTTTTTAAACAGTCATAATCCTGGGGCGCCTGGGTGGCTCAGTCATTAAGCCTCTGCCTTCAGCTCAGGTCACGATCTCAGGGTCCTGGGATCCAGCCCCGCATCGGGCTCTCTGCTCAGTGGGGAACCTGCTTCCCCCTCCCCTCTCTCTGCCTGCTTCTCTGCCTACTTGTGATCTCTGTCAAATAAATAAAATTTAAAAAAGAGAGAGAGAAGAAATGACTATGTTGTATACTTTGACGTTAAAGAAAAATTATGCAACTTGAAAACTAAAATTACAATAGAGCTTTTCTGATACTTCCACCTCTTTTTTTTTTTAAGATTTATCTTTCTATTCCAGAGAGAACGCACATAAGAACAGGGTTGCGGGGGGGGGGGGGGGGGGGGGGGGGTTGTTGGACACAGGGAGAAGGAGAGAGAAACTCAAGCAGAGTCCATTCTGAGCACCGAGCCTGACATACGGCTCAGTCTCACTACCATGAGATCACAACCTGAGCTGAAACCAAGAGTCAAGATGCTTTACCAACTGCACCACCCGGATGCCCCTGGTATTTCCACTTTTAAAAAAGACTTAACATTGACAAAAATATGAAAGGAGGAATCTACAGATTACCTTAAGTAGTTTTCCAGCACCCTCCGCACCAGTGGTTTCCAACACGTATAATTTCTTATGTGGAAAAAGTACCATTTGTTAGGATACCTGCACACACTACTGATTTTCAGGTTTATGAGGCTGTTTCATGTGGTTAACATAATTTCAAAAAGCATTCCTGAACTCACTGTAGTTTTTTGGGAGGATATGTTTCCTTACTGCATGGATACTAAAACAGTACCAACAGTCATGTGAAAATCTCTGAAATAGGTTTGTGTTTTATGTAAAGTTAAGAATTATTACTACACAATCATGATACCTTTTCTCTTGCTGTGTGTTAACATTTCCAGGGCTTGGTGTGTGCTGGCTTGGCTGACATGGCCAGACCTGCTGAGAAACTCAGCACAGCTCAATCTGCTGTTTTGATGGCCACAGGTAAATAAAATGAATAGTCTCTGTGTTCCATTTAGGACCTTCGGTATTTTTGTTTTGTTTTACAGAAGTTTATTTAACAGTTTAATGTTTGAAGCACCTATACACACTCAAACACATAAACACACTCATTCACAAAGGAATTAACGGTGTTCTTGCTGGGAAAGTATTATAGAGAAGGCAGAAGAGGGTTACTATGAGTAAGTATCTGCATGGATTTAGTTTTTTATGTTTTTGCCATGAACCTGTTTTTAAAAGTGGGAAAAAATAATTGTTTGCCCTGTAAAGATTCCCTATTGATGTAAGAATTACATATTTTGTGTAACACTGAACTGCAACAACTTCATTAGACTCAAAGTATAGCATTTCCTTTTCCTTTATCCTACATTATATTGTCATGGTCTTATTTATAATCATTTTACTCTAAAACTGAGTGTTCAGAAGATAGTGCAGCAGTACCTGTGCTTTTTAAAAAAAAATATCTTGTTTCAACAGGGTTTATTTGGTCAAGATACTCACTTGTAATTATCCCAAAAAACTGGAGTCTGTTTGCTGTTAATTTCTTTGTGGGGGCGGCAGGAGCGTCTCAGCTCTTCCGTATTTGGAGGTAAGCCTATCAAAGGTGTAAAAAAAAATCTACCTCAGAAGCCACCCAGTGGCAGTGCTGGGTTTTGTCTGTCTGTCTGTCTGTCTGTTTTTAAGATTCAGGTATAATGCTAAGATGGGATATGCCTAAAGCAGAAATTTCCAGAAAAGTTGGGGGTTAAGTTAAAAGTGTTAAACAGTATGTTTGCCACCTAGGTTTTAAATCTGTGTAATATGTAGATATGTAGCCTATGCATACAGTCTGTTTTAAGGCATTACTTTGTGAAATACTAAATAGTTTTCTCCATGAAACTTTTATCACTCACTTTAAATTATATGTAATAAAGTGGGACCTAAATGTGTATGGTTATGTAGTGTTGGAAAGGCTCTTTGGAGGGAGGCTACTGGTTTTGTCTAAGTGTTCCATGAGCATTTGGAAATGTTTAAAACTTTATAGACATGCCTTATTTTCTTTCATTTCATTTCATTGTGCCTCCCAGATCTTGTACATTTTTACAAATTGAGGGTGTGTGGTAACCCTGCATCGAGCAAGTCTGTCCACACCATTTTCCAACAGCATTTGCTCCCTTCATGTCTGTGCCACATTTTGGTAATTCTCACCACATTTCAAAAATTGTCATTATTATTATATTTGTTATGGGGATCTGTGATGAGTGATCTTTGATGTTACTACTGTCATTGTTGGGGGTGGGGAGCGCCACAAAGCAGGCCCGCATAAGACAGTGAGCTTAACTGGTAAATGTGCGTGTTCTGACTCCACCGACCCGCCATCCCCTGTCTCTCTCCCTCCTCAGATCTATCTCCCTATTCCCTGAAACGCAGCAACATTAAAAATAGGCCAGTTAATAAGCCTGCAGTGGGGCTCTTTCCTTTCCAGTGAAAGGAAAGAGTTCTATGTCTCTCCTTAAAACAAAAGCTAAAATAATTAAGTTGATTTAGACACATCAAAAGCCAGTGAGAGGGGCACCTGGGTGGCTCAGTGGTTAAAGCCTCTGCCTTCGGCTCAGGTCATGATCCCAGGGTCCTGGGATCAAGCCTCACATCAGGCTCTCTGCTCAGCAGGGAGCCTGCCTCCTCCTCCTCTCTCTGCCTGCCTCTCTGCCTACTTGTGATCTCTGTCTGTCAAATAAATAAAAATCTTTAAAAAAAAAAAAATGCCAGTGAGATAGGCCAAAAGGTGACCTCTTGTGCTCAACATTTAGCTAAGTTACAAATGCAAGGAAGCATTCTTGAAGGCACTTAAAAGTGCCACTCCAAGTGGACGCGTGACTGACAGGAGAGTGAAATGGCCTATCACTAACATCGAGAAAGTCTTAGTGATCGGGATAGAAGCTCAGACAGCCACAATGTTCCTTTAAGCCTAAACCCAATCCGGAGCAAGGCCATCACTCGCTTCAGTTCTGTGAGGGCTTGGAGAGATGAAGAAGCTGCAGAACAGAAATCTGAAGCCAGCGGAGGTTGGGTCACGTTGTTCAAGGAAAAGCCGTGTCCATGACTTAAAAGGGAGTGCTGACGTAGAAACTGTCTGTTCAGAAGATCTAGCAAGTTAGATCATGAAGGCGGCTTCAGTTAACAGATCTTCAGTGTAGGTGAAACAGCCTTGTACTGGAAGAAGATGCCATCCTTGACTTTCATAGTTTGGAGAGGAGAAGTCAGTACCTGACTTTAAGGCTTCAAAGGACAGGTTGACTCTTGCTAGGGACTAATACTTTACGTTGAAACCAGTGCTCATTTACCATTCTGAAAATCCTAAACACCTTTAGAATAATACTAAATCTACTCTGCTTGTGCTCTACAAATGGAACAACAAAGCGGGGATGATAGCACATCTGTTTCTAACATGGCTTCCTGAATATTTTAAACCCACTGCTTGGGGAAAAAAGATTCCTTTCAAAATATTTCTGCTCATTGACAACGTACCTTGTTACCCAAGAGCTCTGATGGAGATGTACACCAAGATTAGTGTTGTTTTCGTGCCTGCTAACACAGCTTCCATTCTGGAGCCCGTGGATCAAGGAGTTGTTTCAATTTTCAGGGCTTCTTTAAGAAATACATTGTAAGGCCATAGTTGCTGTACATTGTGATTCCTCTGATGGATCTGGTCAAGTAAATTGAGAACGTTCTGGAAAGGATTCCCCCTTTTAAATGCCATTAGGAAGATTTGTGATCATGGGAAGGGAAGAGGTCAAAATATCAATGTTAACAGGAGTTTGGGAGGAGTTGATTCGAGCCGCATGGATGACTTTGAGGGACGCAAGACTTCAGCAGAGGAAGTAGCGGCGGATGGGGTGGACACAGCCAGAGAACCAGCAGGAGACGTGCAGCCTGGAGATGGGACAGGACTGCCGCCATCTCAGGGTCAGACTTGAACGGATGAGGAGTGGATGAGCCAAGAAAGTTTTCTTGAGATGGAATCTGCTCCTGGTGAAGGTGCTGTGAGGACTGTTGAAATGACGACAAAGGACTCAGGATATTGCATAAGCTTAGTTGGTAAAGCAGCAGCAGGGTTTGAGAGGATCGATTCCAGTTTTGAAAGAAGTTCGACTCGGGGGTAAAATACTATCAGATGGCATCGTGTGCTACAGAGAAATCATTTGTAAAAGAAAGAATCAGTTGACGTGGCAACTTCCTTCTTGTCCTGTTTTAAGAAACTGCCCCTGCCACCTCAACCTGCAGCAACCACCGTCAGCCAGATCAGTCAGCAGCCACCAGCACTGAGGCAAGACCCTCCACCAGCGAAAAGATTACGACTCACTGAAAGCATAGATGGTTAGGAATTTTTAGCAATATTTTAAAAAAAATTAAGGTATGTACCTTTTTTCTAGACATAATGCTATTGCACACTTAATAGACTATAATATAGTGTAAACATCACATTTATGTGCACGGGGAAACCAAAATACTCATTTGCTTGCTTTATCATGATACTTGCTTTTGTTGTGCTGGTCTGGAACGGAACCGCAGTGTTTCCGAAGTTCGCCTGTGCTCAGTGTCGGCGACTGGCTGACACTCTAGAGTGAGCGCATCTTAGATGAAGGCTCTGGCTTTATTTGAACCCCAAAACCTTTCTAAATTACAAAACAATGTTCTTTGACTTAAAAAATATATATATATCTCAATAAAGAAATAGAAAATATTCAGTTTTAATTTACCTCTCAGAAGGCATTCTGTTCTGCAGAGTATAGTATAGCCTCTTTTATTCATCTTTACGATCCCTGGGTTTATAATTTAACCCTTTCATAATCATCAGGCACAGGTTGGATAGATGAATGAATAACTCATTCTACAGTATGTCTGCTGTCTGACCAGCATTTTTAAAGCAAACTTACATCAATATAAACTTCAATTTGTACATTGCTCTTATTCACAAGTATTTTTCTCATCCACCATTTCATTTTAACTTTATATTAACTCAGTAGTAGAGCTAAGGAAATGCTAAGTGCAACATTCAGAACTATTTCTAGACCAAAAACGCAGATATAGTTTGACAGAAGGATTTTTGGCACCTTTCAGTCACAATAGCAGGTTGGGAGATTTAGTTAAAAATATAAATATTGGGCTCTGGAGCATTTAGAAAAACACTGTTGAGTATTTGAAATCAGAACCTTTTGAGAAACCTGGGAGGTGTGGTATATACTTCATGCAACACATTACTTTTTGTGCTTACAGTGTTGCCTACTCTCGTCAGTGGCCAGTGAAGCTCAGGGAAGGGCTCTGTGGCTTTGTGGTTTGTTCTTCTTTAGATGAATGAGAATTGGAAGAGGAGGCCTTAGCTTTACTCTCCTGCTGACCCAGAGTTTACAGTCGGCTAATCACTCAGTAACCTGCCTACACACAAAAGTACATTTTATTTTTAATGATTAGACACGATCCCATTCCCAAATTTTTATTCTTAGGAAGGATGTTCCATGAGTATAAAATAAAAAGTTCTAGATGACCACATTTTGCTGAATTTATGTTCGGAATGTTTGTTATACTCTTACATAATTCAAGAATGAAAATATTCACACAAATAATACTTTTGTATAAGAAACGGTTCATTGTTAAAACGCTTCGGCATTGGAAGCCAAATGCAAATAAAATCTTGAAGTCTCGCTCCCTTCTGCCTGGTTTACCTGCACACCCCTGGGAAGATCGTAGAGCCACAATGATACAGCCTCCTGATAGAGAAAGGACATGGAGTGTACTTCCCAGTCCCTTCCTACCACACATTGATCTCTTGTGATTTGTCATTGTGTTTCTCTCTGTTTCCTTTATAGATATAACCAAGAACTAAAAGCTAAAGCAAACAAGTAAGAATTCCTGACCACCTGAACAATCTAGACGTGGATAGAACCACTGGGACTAATTTGACTTATATTTGGCTATGGATAAGGTGATATTTACCTGTACTACTGTTTGGAAGGCATAAAAAATTGTAAACTGGGGGCTAATACTTGATTCAACAGAAAAATAAAGCAGACTTTTAACAACAGTGTTTCTTTATATATGACTTAAGGAACTTATCTATGGATATGAGTAAATTTTTTCCTACCATTTACCCATAATAAATCATACTTGCTCCTACAGACCCTTGGCTTCCTTCTGTTCTAATCTCCCAGAGATGGTTGAAAGGTTAAATAATCCGTTGTATAGTGAATGGTGAAGTCGCCAGAAGTAAAAGGAAATAGAGCTGAAGAGAGGGAGAGGTGGGTAGTAGAATGGTGAGCCCAAGGATCTCTACATTGTCGAATTACATTCTGTAATGGATACACTGTGGCACAAAAGGCTTCGGAGTCCTAAATTTGAATCCCAGCTCGGTGTTTTGTAATCGATGACTTTGGGCAGATTGAAGTGTCTGGTAGAGTACCCTGGACTTAAGTCAGCTCTCTGAGAACATTGTGACCTTTGTCCCTGTTATGAACAGAGACTGGACATGGATTACTCTGTGCTAGAAATATCGGCAGACTTTTTGATTTGAGCTCCTGTTTGGAGTACTGAGTTTCCGTCTAAAAATCCTAGGCTGGTCCTGTGTAGAACTGTAGTCAGAGGAATCAGCAAAGCAAGTTATTTCTAAGTTTTAGGAAGCAAAGACAAAAGAACTTTTAAAATAATGTATGTGATCAAAATTTGGCAATTAGTGAAAACCTTGCACTTTGTCACTTACCCTTTCTCTTTAGTCTTTGAGGAGGAAGGTTTAGAGAATTTGATGTAGGCAAAACTGAAGAGGTCCTGAAGAGCCCAGTTACTACCGCTTTCCTTGTAGAAACCATGCTGTTAGTGTGGCGTGTGTGAGCACCTGTGTGTGTTTCCTAGGGTTAAGCCTTGAGAAAATATCTATTATGAAATGAGACATAGACACAACAAAGTTTATTGGGGCACCTGGGTGACTCAGTCAGTTAAGCGACTTAAGCCTTGGGCTCAGGTCATGATCCCCGGGGTCCTGAGATCGAGCCCACATCTGGCTCCCAGCTTATTGAAGTACCTGCTTCTCCCTCTCCCTTTGCATGCTGCTCTGTCTGCTTGTGCTCTCTCTGTATCTCTCTGTCAAATAAATAAATAAAAATCTTAAAAAAAAAAAAAAAAAGGCAGAGGATGCTTGTGCTTAGAAAAAAGTTTATTTTTTAAAAGTTTATTAAAATGGGGCGTCTGGGTGGCTCAGTGGGTTAAAACCTCTGCCTTCGGCTCAGGTCATGATCCCAGGGTCCTGGGATGGAGCCCCACATCAGGCTCTCTCTGCTCAGCAGAGAGCCTGCTTCCTTCTCTCTCTCTCTCTGCCTGCCTCTCTGCCTACTTGTTATCTCTGTCTGTCAAATAAATAAAATCTTTAAAAAAATATATTTTAAAAAAAAAGTTTACTAACATGTATATGTTGAACTGATGTTTCCCTTCCTTTTCATTAAAACTGTTCTTTCCTATATGGGTTCTCTAAAGCCCCACTTGTCAGTCAAATTAATGGTAGCATTTATTTTTTTTTTTAAGATTTTATTCATCCATTTGACAGAAAGAGATCACAAGTAGGCAGAGAGGCAGGCAGGGGGTTGAAGCAGGCTCCCCGCTGAGCAGAGAGCCCGATGCAGGGCTCGATCCCAGGACCCTGAGATCATGACCTGAGCTGAAGGCAGAAGCTTAACCCACTGAGCCACCTGGGCGCCCCTCATTGTAGCATTTAGATGGAATCACAGTTCTCTTCCTTTTGATCCTCAGAAGTTCATTGACAGGCCTCCAGCCCATGCTTGCTTTATGCTCCGGAACTCTAATCCATCCCATTATTGAATCTTAACAATTAAATGACTCTAGTAAGTATCCAATCAGAAATTACCACTTGAAACATACAGTCCACTGACCAGTCTCACAGCTACTCCCAGAAACTGAAAAAGAATTTATATACCTCAAGTCCTTACTACCAATGTATGTACTAAAGTCTGTAAAAGTACCTTTCACAGTGGTACAAATCACTTGATCAGTTGAGGTGATTTCTATGTCAATATTTCTAACCCGTCCTTCTGGAAACCTTCATTAAGTACTGGGTGCCAGGTCTAATAGGCCTGGATTTCAGCTCAACTCTGCTACGTATTACCTGGGAAACCTTATTAACCTTTGTCTCCGGTCTTTAGTATTTTCAAGAGTAAAATGGGAATATGAGAGTACGTGCTGGATTGTTGTAAAGATTAATTGAAATAACGTTTTAACTCAAGACCTGGTTGATGATTGCTGTAAAATTAAATAAATATAGGAAGTCTCAGAAAATGTTAAGCTTATTAATTGAAGGTAGACCCAAAAGGTACTTTCTTGAACCAAAGTATACCTGCTAAAAGGGCATACTGTGTTAACCTGTTTGCAAACCTTCTGGAGTAGTCACTATTGGAACTCTTGAGGCTTCCACAGGTTAAAGCAGAAAAGCTGCTTGGGGTGAGGGTCCAAAGGCAGGTTGGAGAATGTTCAATAAGAGATCGACTCTTTAAAAACAAAAATTTCTTTAACCTGATCTTTTTTGTCGTTTGGCATGCACTTCAAAGAAACACTGATCCAAAGTGCATCAATGCATTTCTCCATAGTAAACAGGTTGTCTTTTTTTTTTTTTTTTTTTAAGTTGTCAAATGATGGTGAAAGGTTGAATCTTAACAAGGATTGACCTCAAGCCCAGGTTCCTCTCCATAAAGCAAAACAGTTTCTATTGGAGCTTGTTTATATAATGAAGCAAATAGAAAGCACTGGTATTAAAATGGACTTTCTCCTTAAGGGGTCTGTTTAATTATATGAGGTATGATTCTAATTCTATTAAGACGGGTTTCCACAACTAACATCAGAAAATTTTCTTGACAAAATATAATTAAATGAATCTTTTCCTCCCTTAAGACAACTGTGTTTTGTAACTGGACTTTGCTTGAGAATGACTACTTGCTTTATCAGTTCAACTCTTTTAAATTCAAGTTTTACCTAAGTGTCACTTAAATGTTTGTTGTAGTTGTGACATACATAAGAACAACTAGAAAATCAAAACAGGATTTAAGCTGTTAGAAAGTGTGCAACCCTCTTGAAACAATTTGCCATTGTCACTTTGGACTGAGAAACCCAAATCCAGTGTCCCGTTGGATTGCAAGTTACCTTTGGTGTGAATTTGATTAGAAATGCACTTGACCAGTCAAAAAGACAGGAATATGGGGCACCTGGGTGGCTCAGTGGTTAAGCCTCTGCCTTCGGCTCAGGTGATGATCTCGGGGTCCTGGGATGGAGCCCCACATCGGGCTCTCTGCTCAGCAGGAGCCTACTTCCCCCTCTCTCTCTCTACCTGCCTCTCTGACTACTTGTGATCTCTGTAAAATAAATAAAATCTTTTTTTAAAAAAAAGACAGGAATGTAATTCTTTTTTTCTTTAATTTTTATTTATTTTTTAAATTTCTTTTCAGTGTTCCAGAATTCATTGTTTCTGCACCACACCCAGTGCTCCATGCAATCCGTGCCTTCCTTAATACCCACCACCGGGCTCACCCAACCCTCACCCTCTTCCCCTCCAAAACCCTCAGATGGTTTCTCAGAGTCCACAGTCTCTCATGGTTCGTCTCCCCCTCCGATTTCCCCCAACTCCCTTCTCCTCTCCATCTCCCCATGTCCTCCATGTTATCCCTTATGCTCCACAAATAAGGAAAACCATATGATAATATACTATCTCTTCTTGACTTATTTCACTCAGCATAATCTCTTCCAGTCCCGTCCATGTTGCTACAAAAGTTGGGTATTCATCCTTTCTGATGGAGGCATCATACTCCATAGTGTATATGGACCACATCTTCCTTATCCATTCGTCTGTTGGAGGGCATCTTGGTTCTTTCCACAGTTTGGCGACCTTGGCCATTGCTGCTATGAACATGGGGGCACAGATGGCCCTTCTTTTCACTACATCTGTATCTTTGGGTTAAATACCCAGGAGTGCAATTGCAGGGCCATAGGGAAGCTCTATTTTTAATTTCTTGAGGAACCTCCACACTGTTCTCCAAAGAGGCTGCACCAACTTCCATTCCCACCAGCAGTGTAAGAGGGTTCCCCTTTCTCCACATCCTCTCCAACACACATTGTTTACTGTCTTGTTAATTTTGGTCAGGGGATGTAATTCTTCAAACAAAAATTTACCTCACAAAAATCCCTAAAGTTCTGAATGCAGAGTTGATAAATTTCATAGTCCTGGTTAAAGCCATAATCATTATTGATCAAAATTGGGTGTTTGCTTATTCAGGAGATACGTGGTTTTATGATATCCTACTAACTATTGCCTAATTTTAGCCACCCTCTACTAGGTCAGAGAATTATGAAAACTACTTTGGGGTCATGTCCATCTCCCCAACCCTTGCCCCACATGTCCAGATGGAGAACCTGAACCAACCAGTCCATGTAGGAGATAGGCCACTGGGACTGGTGGGGGAGGGGAGGGCAGTGCCAGCCAATCGGAAGCATGGTCAGTGGGCATGAAACAATGAGCTTCTGAGGAGGGTGTGGCCTGGAAAACGGCTTTTAGACAAAACTGTCATTTTATGGGCCATCCACAGACATGGCACTTCTGCTGTCTTCAGAATAATGTCACCCAGGTCTCTTTCTGTTTTCTGCACTCCTGAAAGATCCAGTACCTGATCTAGGCTCTGGCTTTCCCTCTGCCTTGAAGAAAGAGGAGGTATGTGGAGTCTCAGTAGGAAGAGCAGCTGCACAGGTGAAGGTGAGGTCAGCGCTCTGGGGAGAAGCCAGCTGGCTGCTGGCGTTAGGGGAAGGTGGGAGTCCTTGGCTAGGAACCCTAGGTAGACAGACAGATGTAAATCTCTCTGTGTCAGTCTTTGAAGTGAGGTTAGAACCTGAAATCTTAAATGTTGCCTCATCTTACGTATCTTGGATGCTCTGTTTTTCTGGCTTGCCATCTTCATTTACCAATGTCCCCAACTTCTCCCATGATAGCCTCCTCCTTATTGGTCCTCCAATAGCAGATGTGTACCGTGTGAGGCGGCGTGGTAGGAAACAAGGCCGTGTAGAATATGGTCTCTAAAACAGGAGTTTACAACTCACAGGAAGACAGCAGGTCAATAGATAAGTAAGGATATTTAAGTAGAAAATAAGGCACATCCATTTACAGATACTAAATGTCCTTATAACTCAGAGGAAAAGTTCCCTTGGCTCGAGTGGTCTGCAGGTTTTCCTGACACGACATTACCCCTTTAAGTTCAGAGTATCTCCTCTTTGGGCTCTCGTAAAACCTGATTTTACATGGTGATAACAACAGGATGAAAGCTGAAATCCATTAGAAGTTTCTAGAAGAGATACTTAAAGAAACCATAATGGATCTAACTGATCTTGAATTTCGTTTTCATTTTTGGATACTGCTGAGTTTTAAGTAAAATGAAACCACACACTCCTTCCTTCTTTCAGGAAACTCTTTCTTGGTCTGCCTTTGGGGTCTCATCTGCCTGCTGGCTCTTTCAGTCTTCCCAATAGCCTCAGTCCTCAGGGCTTTCGGGCGCGCTCTCTTCTTGACTGTGACTGAGTTGGCCAAATGTTGGAGGACCACATGCACTGGAAGTACTCTCAAGTTAGCCTAAGTACCCCCAAGTTGTCATAAAACATGTACAAGTGGGTTGTAGCGAGGTTTGGCAGAAAGAAGAACATGGATGTTCAGATCCCACCAAACTGGGCTTCCAGCTGTGTGGCCTAAGGCAGACGAATCTCTTTGAACCTCAGTTTCTCTGTCTCTGGAATGGGGCTGGGGCCTGCATCACAGTGCTGTTTTGAGGCAACCTATGTAAAATGCTGCACATGAAGAGGTCTTAGTAAATTGAAATGTATGTGTCACAGGTAAATATTCATCTACTCTTCTAAAATAGAAAGTTTCTGTTGCCATTTTATGAGTGTTCCTAAGACAAACTCAGGTCTTCGTCCCAGATGTCTGTGCCTCTTCAGCTCATGGACAAATCATTTTCTTTTCTTTTTTTTTTTTTTAAGATTTTGTTTATTTGACAGAGACAGCGAGAGAGAGAACACACAATCTGGGGGAGTGGGAGAGGGAGAACAGGCTTCCCACCGAGCAGGGAGTCTGATGTGGGGCTCCATCCCAGGACCCTTGCCTCATGACTGGAGCCGAAGGCAGATGCCCAACGACTGAGCCACCCAGGCGCCCCGACAAATCATTTTATTGCTCTAGTTTCCCTCATACATTTGTCATCTTAGTGGCCAAATGCATCTGCTTTCCTTGCCTAGTAGTCGTAAACTTAAGAAAAACAAACTACAAGTACCTGGGTGGCTCAGTGGGTTAAGCCTCTGCCTTCGGCTCAGGTCATGATCTCAGGGTCTTAGGAACGCATCGGGCTCTGCTCCGCAGGAACCTGCTTCCCCCTCTCTGTGCCTGCCTCTCTGCCTACTTGTGATCTCTCTCTCTGTCAAATAAATAAATAAAATATATTTTTTAAAAACTGTCTCAGTTCTCAGATCACCTTATTTAAAACAATGAAATCTTAGCTATCATCTGTCCATTAAATGTAAGAATCACTACAACCTTGCGGGCAAGACAGCTATGCCCTTCCCAAGGAAAGCTAGTGCTTCCTACACTGCCTAGGTGGGGAGTTTACATGTTAAGTTTGCCAGCATTGACCCTGGTTCCTCCTTTTGGAGCAACAAAAAATAAATCTAACCCAATTTCCACACGGTGTTCAAACCAAAGCGAGGCAGCCCACACTGCGTACTTGCGGAGGGAATGGTATTGGCCGGAACCGACAGGCTGGGGCAGGTTGCTGAAGAAGATGGAACATTTGGAATATATTTATATCTAAAAATTATGCAGCATTCATTTAAGACTTAAGCTCAGCTGGATGTCCTGTGTCTTGTGGGTGACCAGTGACCACCTGCTCACTCTGGTTGTCTCGCAAATGGTAGCCGCAGAGAAAACGATTGAGCAGTCTGTGAGCGGTGGCCGCAGAGGGAACGGAGCACCAGCCCCCTGGCTTCTCTTCCAGCCCCCCTCGGTGCTGTGGCTGCCCCGCACACCTGTGCCGCCCTCTCGGAGCGTCGCGGCCGTGCAGTCAGGGTCACCCGTGCTTTGACAGACGGACACTCTGCTGAGGAAACATCTCCAGCCTTCACTCCTCAACCCTCTTGTGAACTTCGTTCTCGCCCCTGCCTGAGGGCGAAAGCAGAGGGATTCATGTGTGCAAAGTGGGGGCCTGCGTTAGACTTTGCACAGGGACCTGTGTCTCTTTGTTTCCTCACAACATTTCCAAATATTTGAAGATAACTGGCATTTCACCCGAATGTCATCATCTCCTGACAACATTTCCAATCTCTCCCATCATTCATTATTGACCTTTAAACAAAGGGGGCAGAACTAACCAGTGCTCCAAGCAGATTTGAACACGACTCATGTCCCTTAACAGGTTTCATAGTAGCCCAAGTGCCAATAAGCATATGAGAATGTGCTTAATATCATGAGTACCACCAGGGAGACACACAGACACACACACTCACCTGCCAAGATGGCTGAAACTGTGAAAGACTCAGTGTCGGCCAGGACACAGAGCTTCTGAAGTCTGATATCTTGCTTGTGGGGCACACATTGGTACAAAGTTTGGAAGACTGGCAGGATCCACTCAAGTTCAATATATGTGTCTCCTGTGACCCACCAACTCTACTCCTAAGTAGATGCCCAAGCACAGTGCACACATGTACAACAGTGTTCTTAACAGCATTATTTCTAGTAGCCTAAGACTGAGAACAGCCAAAAGGTCAGCAGTACAGTGGATAAGTACTTGTGGTGTAATCAACTGGTGGAGTACTAGACAGCACTGAAAAGGAAGGCTCTTGATATACATACAACACGGATGAATATCACCAACATTAGAGAAAAACTATATATAGTATGATTCCATTTATGTAAACTTTAAAAACTGATAAAGGTCACCTATGGTGTTAGAAGTAAAGAGAAGGGCAGGGCGCCCGGGGGGGCACATTGACCTCAGTCTCCTTCAGCTCGGGTCATGATCCCGGGGTGCCAGCATTGAGCCCCTGCTTTGGGCTCCCTTCTCAACAGGGATCCTGCTTCTCCCTCTCCCAGTCCCCCTCCTTGTGTTCCCTCTTTTGGTGTCCGTCTCTCTCTGCCAAATAAGTAAAAATCTTAAGAAAAGAAAGGGTTACCTTGGGGAAGAAGAGTGGGGGTGTGCCTGGGCCATGACATGAGAGGAGCTTCCGTAGTGCTGGTAATGTTCTCTTTCTTGATATCAGTAGCAACTACATGGTGGTTCACTTTATAATAATTCATAAAACTGTATACTTATGAATTATTCATTTTCCTATGATATGCTTTAATAAAAGTGTTTTTTAAAAGATAGCATGGGGGGGTGCCTGGGTGGCTCAGTGGGCAGCTCAGTGAGTTAAAGCCTCTGCCTTCAGCTCAGGTCATGATCTGGGGTCCTGGAATCGAGTCCTGTATCGGGCTCTCTGCTCAGCAGGAAGACTGCTTCCCCCTCTCTCTCTGCCTGCCTCTCTGCTTGCTTGTGATCTCTGTCTGTCAAATAAATAAATTTAAAAATCTTTAAATATATATATATAAGATAGCATGGAATTTGCAGTAAATCTAGTTTAGCACACCATATGCTAATGCATTTGATTTCGTTAAAATTCTACATATAGAACTTTGCCTTTGTTCTTCTGAAATATTATTATTTCAGTCAATTAAGATATTTTAAGATCTTGGGGTGCCTTGGTGTCCCATTTAGTTAAACGTCTGCCCTTGGCTCAGGTCATGATCCCAGGGTCCTGGGATCCAGCCCCACACCAAGGTCCCTGCTGAGCGGGAAGCCTGCTTCTCCTTCTCCTTTGGCCTGCCACTCCCCTTGCTTGTGCACTTTCTCTCTCTCTCTCTCAGATAAATAAGTAAAATCTTTTTCGGATCCTGATTCTGTATTCAGGACATTGACTTTTTCTCCAGTTGTATCTTTAAGGTCTCTGGCTTGCCCATGGAGGCTTCCTTCTGAGTGGACTATAGAACATGAATCAATAGCCTTTAGGTAGGATTGTTGACTACATTAACAGATAACTATGTTTTTATCACCTAAACTTTAGTATCTTACCCACAAGGATGTGGGAAATTGGCTAAATGCCTTGTTAAAGTTGAGATATGCTTTATCTACAGTATTCTCTTGATGCAAAAGTTTAATAACTCTTCAAAAAAGGAGATCCCTTTGCTCATAGCTTTGAGTCTGGTTCCTTTCAACCACCTCTTGCTGATCTAAGTGCTCACCTACCAGCACATATCTGAATTACTACAAATATTCCCACTCTGTCTCCCACTGCACACCGTAGAATCGTACTTTCACACTTACGGGAAATCATGCTCACATAATTTTCTTTGGCCAGTGTCCTGTGAGTGGAAGAGAAATATGTCGCTTCCGAGAGGACACATTAAGAATTAGTCTGCCCTTGGGCGCCTGGGTGGCTCAGTGGGTTAAAGCTTCTGCCTTCGGCTCAGGTCACAATCTCAGGGTCCTGGGATCAAGCCCCGCGTAGGGTAAATAAATACAATCTTTAAAAAACAAACAAACAAAACTTTAAATTAAAAAAAAAAAAAAAAAGAATGAGTCTTCTCCAGCAAATCCTCGTTTGGCTGGCTGGAAGGTCCCAGATTGAAGGCAGTAACAGAGCAAAGCCTCAGAAGACCTAGGACAGACAAGGGAGAAACGAACAGGAAATAGGCCTTTGTTATTTCAAGCCACTGTCATTTTGGAGTATTTGTTAATGGAGCAAAGCCAGCTTCTGCTGATGGATACATTGTATTTACCAGTCTGAGTGCTCTGTAGCCTCATCTCTGGAAATGCAGGAAACAAAGTGGCCATCTCCAGTTTTCC
Source organism: Mustela erminea (assembly GCF_009829155.1). NCBI lineage: Eukaryota > Metazoa > Chordata > Mammalia > Carnivora > Mustelidae > Mustela > Mustela erminea. The sequence goes on along the minus strand of NC_045630.1, from coordinate 249,763 downwards.
TCTCTTGTTCTCAAGATTGCATGGGTTCATCCTTCGTGTCTGTGTGCATAGGTTCCCCGGGGCTGGCTACTCAGGTTTATTTGAAGTGACTGGGTGCTTTATTTCTACCTTCTTAGCTTGGAGTTCAGTTCTTTCTCAGCAATCTCTGTTGTGCTTTTCAGTTCTCCACAGTGAAGACAGCAGAAATGTTGTCCTTATTCCTCTTGTAATAATTTCTTTGCTTTTAATAAAGCCTAAAACTCCCTCTAAGTTCTCTTAACCTCTGCATTTTCCCTGAGTTCCAGCTCATTCTGGGGGTTCCGTCCTCTGCGTCCCCCTGTAAGTTCATATGACACGTTCCAAATGCGCGATCTGCAATTATTTATTTGATTCTCTATTAGCTGTTCCTAGACATGCTACGGTTTTTATTGAATTTTTAAATGCTGCCCCCCCTCTTTTTTTAAACCTTAGGTGCACATTTCTCTATCTTTTATTCACTTCTTAATATTTGAGTTTGCCAGGGCTTTTCCTTTCAAAGGTTATTCAATACTTAATATTTAGTACTCAATTTTAGAGGTTTCTCTACATTTTAGACTTTGCTAAATATACTAGTTTCCCTTTTTTTTTTTCTTAAATGTTTTTCTTAAGCCTATGATAGATGTTATGTATCTCACTTTTTCCTTCCAATGTTCTCACATACCCCAGTATGACCTGTGTCTGGTTGAAATTACCAACCAGTTCCTCCCTGACAATCAGGAACAGTTCCTTTTTTTTTTTTTTTTCCTTTTAATGCTCTTAAGATCTCTATCACTGAGGTACCTGGCGGGCTCAGTGGGTTAAGCCTCTGCCTTTGGCCCAGGTCATGATCTCAGGGTCCTGGGATCGAGCCCCGCATCAGGCTCTCTGCTCAGCGGGGAGCCTGCTTCCTCCCCTCTCACTCTCTGCCTGCCTCTCTGCCCACTTGTGATCTCTGCCTGTCAAATAAATAAATACAATCTTTTTTAAAAAAGAAGATCTGTATCACTTCTTCCAGGAACTTGGATTGCTCCGAAAATGTTGGGTATGCCATTTCTGTTCACGGGGATAGAGCATGATTTTTACAACATTCAGGCATGAACATTTAATTGACCCCAACAGCTTAAAAGAAGGCATTAGGAAATTCTGGTTTTTCTTAGAACTAACTGGGCAGTAAATTAAAATTTCAATATTTGCCTTTTAACTTTCAGTTTAAAGCCCTACGCACACTCATCCCTTTGAACTCGTTCCCTCTCGTAATTTAAGACTGTACCTTACTTGTACACTTACTTGCTAGTATGTGATATGGTGCTTTGCTTCTCACCTTTATGTAAATGTTCACCCACGTAAACCCACATCGGCACTTCTCTTTTTTAATTTTCAAAAATGAGAAAGAGGGATGAGGACCAAAGGGAGGGAGAGAGGACGATGAACCATGAGGACAGAAGCCCAAGGAGCGGAGACGGAGTGACTAGTGCCCCTGCCTCCTCAGCTTTTCTTTGTAGAAGGTCTACTTGAGGACAGTTTGCTGTGACCACAGATTCCTGAACGTTTGCCCTGAACATGAGCTCCAGAAGAGAAGAATCACAGGACCGAGCCATTGTCCGGATAGCGGCTCACTTACCGGACCTCATCGTCTACGGAGACTTCTCTCCAGAGCGACCCTCTGTGGATTATTTTGATGGAGTCCTGATGTTTGTCGATATTTCAGGCAAGCACAGAGGGAATCTTTGATGTGGGTGAGCACCCCGGGCTTGCCGGCACAGTGCGGTGCCTTCTTTGCGTTTCCACACTGTTAGAGGAGGTGTTCCTGTGGGGAAGACAGGAGGGAGGAGGGGCAGCCTGTGTGCTGGCCCTTGTGTCTTCCCTTGCCCGGCAGGTCCAGTCACGGGCGCACCTTTGAGATGCCCCAGGCCCAGGCCTGGAACTTCAGGCTCCGTGTCCCTGCCCAGTTTCACCGAGTCCAGCTCCCCAGCCCCACGCACAGCCCAGGCACACTTGACCTCCGCAGGTGTTGTTTACGTCTTAGCAGTAAACGTGTCACCTCTTCAGACATGTTTCCGTTTCCTGTGTTTTCATTACGATGGAATGGAAGTTCTACCCGGTTAGAGGAATCGCAGTCATCCCCTCACAGGCTGGGAAATCTGGAGGGCAGAGGTAGCGGGCCTCTTTTCCTGACCCCTAAAATAAGCGTCGATGGGAGGCCCCATGGTTGACCTGGACCAGCCGAAGGCCATGGAGAAGAAACCGTGCCCGTTCTTCAAAGCTAGGGCTCAGTGCTCTCCAGTGGCTTCCTCTTTCCCTGGCTGTTTGGTTCCTCCAAGCGGCCGAGGAAATGAGGCGGACGTTTGTTACAGGGTTCACCGCCATGACTGAGAAGTTCAGCACGGCCATGTACATGGACCGAGGGGCCGAGCAGCTGGTGGAGATCCTCAACCACTACATCAGCGCAATAGTGGAGAGTGAGTGCCCCTGGGCTTCCGACCTGAGTATGTCTCCTTGACCGTCTTCCTGTACTTCTTGGTTATCACCCGAGAGAATGCGATCTTTGTTTTCCTCATGAAATGTGTAAGAAACCAGTCTTTTTTGAAATACAATACAGCGCGAGGGAAGGAAAGTAATCACACCTCACTAACGCAGACTGTTTAAGGGAGAGAGGGTTTGCACCAGTTGAAAGACTGACTCTGAGGTTCCCTTTAAAGAACTTCGGTTATATTCAGTGACTCGAAAAAGCAAGCGTCGCCACAACCCAGATGTCGTCATGACGAAAACAAGCGAGTTTTACTAACTCATTAGTGCTCTGTCTTCTAATGACGAACTCAGAGGCACAACTGACTTTTCAACCTCCGCCTACCATCTTGTTTGTAACCTTAATTTGAACTATTCATGAAGAAAAATATTTACTCTGTTAAGGTAAACTCAGGGTCTAGTCTTTCATCGGGCTGACGGGCTAACGTCACACGCCAGACACGAGTTAATGCTCCTTAAAAGCAGAAACTGTCTAATTCCTGTTTGTGTCCCACTCAGCACAACAGGGCTCAACAGATCTGTGAGGCACAAATAAGAGCAAAAAACGCCCACTTCAGTCGTAAAGCCTAAAGGAAAGGGAGGTTGGTAATAAAACCCGAGCCGACCGTCGTCGTGGTTTCCCAGTTCCCTGATTCTCACTTCCGTGGAAGCCCGCCCCGCGTCCACTCACGCCCCCCCCCCAAGACGTGTCCTGATGCGTCAAGAGCGTCCCGCTGTCATGGGCGCAGGTCGCTGCCGCAGGCCTCCCGGGAAATCCCACCTTCTCTCCTGCCTCTTCCCGTTCACGGGAACAGAGCACGCGCCCAGCTAGTGCCGTGCGCGGCGCTCTGTCACGCTCAGCGGGCGCGAGTGACGTGTGTGACGCTTCTCTAGGATAAGTTTAGTCTCCGAACTGATCTCTTGACTGAATTTCTATTCCATGGATGAAGATGAAGATATTGGACTTTAATTTACCTTGTTTTCTTCTTTTCTCAGAAGTGCTAATTTTTGGAGGAGACATCTTAAAATTTGCAGGTAGGGGGGCTCGCTGGGGTGGGGGGAGGGAGGAGTGCGGGGTTCCTGGGCCGCGACGGAGGCGGCGCCTCGGAGAAGGCTGGGGCTGGCTGGAGGCATGTTCGAGGAGTGAGTGTCCGGACAGATTTCCGACAAAACAGGTCCCCGCCCGGGCAGCTCCGAAGCCTTCGGGTGTGTCTGTCCCTTCCAGGTGACGCGCTGCTGGCCTTGTGGAAGGTTGAGCGGAGGCAGCTGGAGAACATCATCACGGTGGTGATCAAGTGCAGCCTGGAGATCCACGGGCTGTTCGAGACGCAGGAGGCTGAAGAAGGCCTGGACGTGCGCGTCAAGATCGGTGAGGCCCGAGAACGGAGAGTCGCCCCCGCCTTCTGGAAGCGGGTCCCCACGCCCAGGCATCTCTCCCTGAGCGGAAACCCAGAATGTAGTGGAGCGCAGGGGCTCAGCCCACCCGTCGCGTCTTGGACTCTGGCATGAGGCTAACCAGGAGTGGGGGCTCCCTCCCCAGCGGTTCGGCCTTGGGTGAACCCTGAGGAGCTTGGGCTCATCCTGACAGCCTCCTCACAGGCCTTACAAACAGGGGAGCGTGAGCTCCGCGGGTCGCGCCGGGCCCATGCTAAGCACCCCGCAAACTAACCCGTGTCCTGCTGTTGCTGCTGTTACTGTGGCTGACAGAACCGTGGCTCACCTCAGCCCTCACAGAGTGCGTCTCGCACGCGTGTCGTTTCTGTCTTCTGTGGCTCTGGTACCAAAGGGGTGGGGCCCGGACCGTCAACATACCTCCTCCTTGTCCCCAACCTTTTCCCTCTGGCTGGTGCCTCACATTCAACCCTGAGGGTGTCTTTTTAGTCAAAGCCTCAGCTCAGAAAATGCAGACCCTCTCCAAAAGGAGTTACTAAAGTTGTTTCTGTTGCTCCGTAGTACAAACAGATTGAAAAGGGGATAAAATAACTTGGGGACTGAGAGGGCCATGTAGAGCGAGAGGCGTCACCGGAAGGTGAAAACCAGCCGCTGAGTTTCTAGCTCGGGAGGAAGAGTTTCGGAAGGGCTGGGCCGGCAGACGCATCGATGACCCCCATCAAGTCCCAGAAACAGCATCCGCTCTGAGGTAGGACCGCCACGCGAGATTCGGACTGTGCCGGGGACTGACCCGGAAACTTCTGTGCTTGCCCCTCGCCAGGGCTGGCCGCCGGCCACATCACCATGCTGGTCTTCGGAGACGAAGCGCGCAACTATTTTCTGGTGATCGGGCAGGCGGTGGAGGACGTGCGCCTGGCACAGAACATGGCGCAGATGAACGATGTCGTCCTGTCACCGAACTGCTGGCAGCTCTGCGACCGGAGCATGATCGAGATTGAGAGGATCCCGGATCAGAGGGCTGTCAAGGTAGGTGCGGTGCGGCCGCTTCCGGAAGGTGCTGTCGGTCTGTGCCGGGAGGCCACTGGGCAGGCAGGGCCTGCGAGGCCCCCGCGCGGGAGCCTGAGTGGGGCCGACAGGCTCCCGTCCAGGAGCCACGGCTGGGCGCTCAAGAGGAAGCGATTAGGCTTCGCTGCTACCTGAGGGGGCGGACTTCGGGCTTGGAGGCCTTCGGCGGAGCCAGGGCCGCGGGAAGGGAGAGGACGGGTCTCCTGCTCATTCCCCGGGGGCGGAGGCTGTCGTTTGCGGCTGCCATCGGCCGTCGCTTTCGCGACTCAACCCCGTCCGGACTCAGGAAGGGATCACTGTGGCTGAGGACAGGAGGGGCGTGGGGGCAGCCGTCCGGTGCGGGAAGGGACTTTTCCCACAGCCCCGCCCGGCAGCACCACGGGGCCCAGGTCGAGGCCGGGCTACAAGCAGGCCCGCCCGTGGGGCGCGGCCAGTCGGAGAACGGGGCTCCGGGCGTGTGCGGCAGGGAGGAGGGCTGAGCCCCGGCGGAACCCGAGTGGACCTCGAGGCCGACGGGAGGTGGAGATCGGGGGAGCCGCCGGCGCAGGCGGGAGGCTCTCCCACGGCGGGCATCAGTGTGCGCCCCATACCCGGCCGCCCTCCGCCTGCACCCGGGCCGCGCGACCTAGCCGGCTAACAGGGCCTGACTTCTTGGATCGTTCCTTATACCTTCAGAAACTGTTTGAATCTTCATGACTTTTAGACTCACAGAAAAGTTCAACATTAGTACAGTTTCCTCACCCAGCTTCCCCAGAGGTTAACATCTTCCATAACCAGAGTGCAGCGGTCGAGGCCAGAAAACCAACAGCAGCACGACTGTTCGCTGAAGAAAGGCCTCCCGTAGACCTCACTAGTTTCCTACAGGAGGCTCTCGGTGGAACGTTCCAGCACTCTATCCCCGATCGCACACTGCGTTTTGGCGTTGTTTTCAGTCTCCTGCAATCGATGGCCATTCTTCAGTGTTTCCTTATTTGACCTTGATACGTAGTAAGAGCATTGACCATCCTGATGAATGTCCCTCCATTTGGTTTTGCCTGATCCTCTCTCGTTCCTGGACTAAGGTTACTCACCTGGGCTGGGAGGCAAGAACACCATAGAGCCGAGGTTGTGTCATTCTCAAGGAACCACAGCACGGGGTTCCCATGGTGTGACTCTTACTGCTGGGGATGCGCCTACTACTTTTTTGGGCATCAGCCCCCTTTGTCCAACTTTATCCTCATGATATAAGAAAGAAATGATAGATGGTTTAACCGGGTCTTATTTACATTAAAATGTTATGAAGGAAAGAAAGAAGAAAGTTTTAAGAGTGGAAAAGTATGCAGGCGAGCCTCTAGTGTGACCTTGTGTGTACACACTGAAGTTTGAGATCTTATGAAATAATCAGAAATATTTTTAATGTAATCACATCCAAATGAAAGATTGTTGTTGTCTAAGTATGCAGTCTCTGTTTACCCTGTCCTGGACATTCAGAAGCACACTTCCTTCCCTTTCTGCTGAGAAATTCTATTCAAAGGACCAGACAACCCTTGGAATAACCAAAATCTTCTCTCTTTTTTTTCTTTATTTAGGTTAATTTCTTAAAACCGCCTTCTACTTTTAATTTTGATGAATTTTTCACAAAGTGTATGACTTTCATGAATTATTATCCTTCTGGTGACCACAAAAGTAAGTACACTCCATGGACAAGAGCCTTTGCCTTTACCAGTGGTCAGTAGGGTCTTAGCAACACCCAGGGCTCTATTATAACTGGCTCTCATTACGGCTCCTGGTCCTCAGCAGCACACAAGAGGGACCTCCTTCCCATGCCTCAGGACGCTGATTCCAAGTACCCTCCTCAGGCCCTCCTCCTCTGCTCTGGCAATGACTCTCCCCCTCATCATCTAAACATGTGCAGGTCTGCCCCATGATGAAAGGAAAAATAAAACCTCTGTGAACCCTACTTTCCCCTTCTAATTTCACCACCAAAGTTCTCAAGAGTCATCTGTATGTCTGTGCCTCCTCCTGTCTTCTTATTTATTTGTTCACCCGGGAAACTTGCAAGAAAATTGCATGGGCCTGAGGGACATGTGTTCACCTACTCTAGCGTCTAGAGTAGGTGACATCTAGCTTCTAGCCACTTCTCCCATCTGCTGAGACTGTTGAGGTCAAGGCCACCAGTGACCATCAACTTACCGAAGCAGGTAACCTCTCTTCAGGCCTCATCCTAGCTGGTTGGCCTTAAACTACTCTCTTCTTATGGACACGAGCTTCTCCTCTTTCCTTGGGTTCATGAATATTCTTTCTCAGTTTTGCTTTTATACCTTAAGCCACCTGTTTCCACTGCCCTTGCATCATCTCCTTCCCGTTCCTTAAATGTTGGCTATTCCAGGGCTCTGTCCTCGACCCTCTAGTCTTTCCTACCGACCTCTTGGAGATCCGTTCTATTCATCCGTGCTCCTCGTTCCTAGGACTCCCAGAAGACTGGGCCTAGGGTGAGGAAAGGAGAAGCCTCGGGTGCGAAATTTAAGGAGGCACTACTCGTGGTCTTGCTAGTTGCTTGCCTCACATAAGATCCAGCCCTAACTGCCAGAATCCAGCCCAGGCTTTGATCTGATTTCTAGACTCAAAAACCTGCCCATGGGTCATCTCCACTGAATGCCAAACTGGTACTCCAACATTAACATGTTGTTTAAAAATGGTTAAAGTATATTAAAAAAAAAAAGGTTAAAGACAATCTAGGTGACGCAAAAAACAAAACAAAACAAAAAAATGCAAATCCTTCTTTAGGAGACCTGCAAAATGGGGCAGAAGGCAGCTTTTATAAGATGAGCAATAAAGAACAAGGAAGCAGCAAGTAGAAAGTATCCAGCTGCTTAGGGCCACATGGTCAACCTTGTTTGGGCTGAGAAGCTGGAAGCTGGTTTGGCATTTGGGGATTGGCTGGCTAGATAGACTGCATTTCTGGTCAAGTGGGGCATTTCCAGGGACGTGACAGTACCTGAAGTTTTGGTTTGCTGACGTAGCACCACAGGCTTGGGCCTAAGAATTGGTTTCGACCCTGTCTGAGCTCTGAGCTACTCGTCTTTCTCCCACAGTTGTTTCTTCCTGCACACTGGAGCTTCAGGAGCACGTCTGAATCCTCCTCCTTACCTGCACGGGTCTTAGACATTCTGAACATTACAAAGAGTAGATAATACTTTTACTAAGCTGTAGTATGTCATGGGGCAGGAGGTTGGGCAGGACGGAAACTGTTGCAGAATTGACCAAGAGAGGCCAAGAACCCAAAAGCTCCAGAGATGGAGAAGGTCCATGGTACATCCCTTGAGCCAGCTCTACCTGATCACGTCTCCTAGGTCTTACTGGTGCCTTCAGTACAGGGCCTCTTCAGGCTTCACTTTGGGCACTGCAGTATCACAATGCAATTCTGATGGTAAGCACCGGGAGTTAGCACAGATTTCACAGGTTACGTGCTCTCCAAGCCCCCTCCCCCCAACCCGGCAACTTTGAACACCAGCGGCAAGCTCTGGGACCCCCAGGCCACTTGAACTTCTGACCAACTATCTGTAAATGTAGGGTTTCCCCAGGGCTCCCAGTAATTCACTAGAATGACTCATTGATCTTAGGGAACAGCTAAGTTCACGATTTTAGTTTTATTGTAAAGGATACAAATCTGGACCAGCCAAAACAAGAGACACTTAGGGTAAAATCTGGAGAGTCCCAGCCATGAGCTTCTGTGTCCTCAGGGCACATCACCCTTCCTGCACGTCGCTGTGTGATCGCCAACCACAACCAGTCCACCCTGGCTCTGGGGGGTTCAGTTTTTATTGGGGTTTGGCTAAGTAGACGTAACTGATTGACTCCTTGGCCACGTGATGAGACTCACTCTTCAGGCTTGTGGCCCTCGTCAGAGGTCGGAGGTCAGGCTCATACCACACGGCTCGAAGCCCCAAACCTCTCCTCACGCACTTGCCGTTTTTCAGCACAACTGGCCCCATCCTGAGACCCCGCTGGCCGAAACCCAGCTGTGGTCTGAAGGTCCAAGAAGACCAGACAATCCCATCACTTGAGAAATTCCAGAGACTTAGGTACCAAGGTACCAAGAACAAGGACCAGCCAAATTCTTTACTTTCCCGTAGGCACACGTACATCTCTGTCACATTGCCTCTGTGATAACATAGACCTTTATTTTATTTTATTTAAAGATTTTATTTATTTATTTGACAGAGATCACAAGTAGGCAGAGGCAGGTGGAGACACGGGGGAAGCAGGCTCCCTGCTGAGCAGAGAGCCCGATGCGGGGCTCCATCCCAGGACCCTGAGATCATGACCTGAGCCGAAGGCAGCGGCTTAACCCACTGAGCCACCCAGGCGCCTCTAACCTAGACCTTTATAACAACTCCTGCTCCCTTGTCTCTCTCCATAGTCTGTTCCATATCATTTCTTCTTCCTGTTTTTTAAAGATTTATTTAGGGGCGCCTGGGTGGCTCAGTGGATTAAAACCTCTGCCTTCGGCTCAGGTCATGATCTCGGGGTCCTGGGATCAAGCACCGCCTCGGGCCTCTGCTTCCTCCTCTCTCTCTGCCTGCGTCTCTGCCTACTTGTGATCTCTGTCAAATAAATAAATAATCTTTTTAAAAAATTAAAATTAAATATAAAAATAAATCAAGATTTATTTATTTATTAGAGAGAGAGGTGGAAGGAAGGGCAGAGGGAGAGACACTTGAAGCTCTCCCTGCTGAGCACAGAGCCCGCACAGGGCTCGATCTTACAGCCCATGAGATCACCACCTGAACAGAAACCATAAGGCTCTTACCCAGCCGATGTCCGCATCATCATTTCTTAATCTCCAGTACTCCCAGGGGAGTCCAGCCAGGCTGGAATCTTCACCAGTCCTTTAAAGCACTGTCCTCACTCTTTTTTTTTTTTTTTAAAGATTTTATTTATTTATTTGACAGACAGGAATCACAAGTAGGCAGAGAGGCAGGCAGAGAGAGGGGGAAGCAGGCTCCCCGCCAAGCAGAGATCCTGATGCGGGACTCGATCCCGGGACCCTGGGACCACGACCCGAGCTGAAGGCAGAGGCTTTTAACCCACTGAGCCACCCAGGCGCCCCGTTCTCATGCTTGACTTTCACTGACACCATCCCTCTGCTAGGCATGCCCTCCTCAGTCCTTCTAGAAAGATGCCAGAAGTCATTCAAGATGCAGTAGAATTGTCTAGTTCTCCTGTGACCCTGTCCCCGATTTGGCCACCTCACACTGACCACTTCTTCCTCTTTACGATCTATTCGCCCATTTGAGCTTTTCTTTCTCTGTGTGGCGTTTCCACGCATATAAGGTTTGGAAGCCCAGTGAGGAAGTGCCTCCAGGAAATTGCCCAAGCTTCCTCATTACTTTTTTATTCCCACGTAGTGCCTAGCATGGTATTTTGAATACAGTAGGCTTGAGATATATTCAATAAATGGGCTAAATGGAATTTCCTTCTAAATTTATATCCTTTTCAGACTTCGTTCTTATTATTCATCTCATATTTTTGCACCATTGTTATTCGAATACGTGCTGAAAACTTTTCTCCCTTATTTTTTTATTTCTTCGTGCTCATTCCTACCACCACCTGCTGGTCTATTCTTGAGTATAAAACCGTCAACCTCCATTTTCCCCGATGAGGAAATGGGGGGCCCCCAGGGCAGTGAGGTGACTTGTCCAGATTCACACAACGAGTTGCTATCAAACTGGGAGCGAGAAGCCCAGAGATTAGAAGTCTCCGGAATCTTTCTCTCTCTCCCCTGCCAGCCCCTCCCGTCTGTAGTCCTTCTCTTTGTCCTCCTCCCGTCTGTCCGTCCGCATCCCCTGTGGCCATGGCTTTAGCTCAGGTCTGAAAGGAAAAGTCTCCCCACATTGCAAAGCATGATGACAAGTGTAACAGGGTTTGGAGCTCCATGTGACAGAATTCGGGGAAACCTGCAACTTCAAAGAATCGCTCATTGGACTTCCTTTGGTTCTCTTTGGCCACGAGGTGTCCCAAAGTCCATGACTGGACCGTGAAGACCACCACCCAAGGGAACGGGGACAGGGAGACTCCTGTCTCTAGCTCTGCAGAACCACGCTTGCTTTTCTGATCCTGCCCCTCCTTCTGCCCTCTTAGACCTCCTGAGGCTTGCGTGCATGCTGGAGTCCGACCCTGAGCTGGAGATGTCCCTGCAAAAGTATGTGATGGAAAGCATATTGAAGCAGGTATCTGCACATTTGATTCATTGGCTTTTATTATCAGGGATCTTGGACATCAGGAAAGATCGAGAAAACCAGTAGCCAGTAAAATGTTTCATTGAACTAAAAGAAGATGGGGCTGATGTTCTCCATGTGTAGGAGATTACAAAATTTGTTCTTCAAATCAGGATATTTTTAAGAGTTAAAGGAGGCATTATTCATAATTACACTCTGACTACAGGCATAAACCAGGACTGTGCATTTTATACAACTGGGCAAATGGGAACTTTTCCCAGCAAACAATAACATGCGGCCACCCTTTGTTTAAGCGGTAGTGGAAAGAACTCAAAAGAATTAGCATATTGCTACACTGTTTCTCTCAGTCACTGACTCACCTCATCTTGAGCTGTGGGAGTTAACAATACAGATAATTATGATGCCCAGAACTACCTTCACCCCCTAAAATTTCCCCTTTTTATTGGCTGAGATCTAGGGTTCCTTAAACATATTGATTCGTGTGACCCGCAGCACTCACCATAGCCCGGGCCTTCTGCTCTCACATGTTGATCTTTCACAGTCCTTGCTGGAGAGCTTGATCCCCATTTTATATATGAGAAAGCCAAGACCTGGAAGGATACCAGCAACTTTCCCGAGATTATTAAAGTAAGAGACATAGCTAGGATTTGAACCTTGTTCTGTCCGAATCCTACATTTTTTTGCACAGGCTGTACATCTTCCTGATACATGCCCTGTTTTAACCCTTAATTCCATCAAAATGCAGTTGTGTCGTGGAGGAACTCTTCGGCAAGCCTGCACAGCGGACGGGTGCCTTCCCAGTGGGAAGTGGTAGCCAAACTCACCCTCCGCCTTCAGCCCAATTTGAAAGCCCTGCCTCCCATACCTGCCACTGCGGGGCCCCTGAGATTTCTGAAGCTCCGGAAAACCCTCCCTCCCTGCCTCCAGGAGAGAGGACACACTATGCTTTGTTAGCTGCAACCAGCGGAGAACAAGGCTTCCAGGAACAGGGTAGAAGATAGACTCCATCAGTCAGCAGGAAGGCTGTGGGGAGGCATGACAAACACCGGCTGAAAAGATAGAGCTGGGGGAGCTGAAAGCAGGCAAAGACGACCTTTCCCCACAGTACCAAGACTGCACCTACAGCACAGAGATCCTCAGAGGTGCACACAGTCCAGTGGAATCATTTTGAACTCATTTCTTTGCTCGATTTCATCTTTAAATCTTTGTTTAATATTAATTTCTTATTTAGTGATTTATTGAAGAAAAGTTATCACATTGATTTGTTAGACATTATGAAATCATCTTTTTTTAAAAAAATACTTTATTCAAGGCACCTGGGTGGCTCAGTGGGTTAAGCCTCTGCCTTCATCTCAGGTCATGATCTCAGGGTCCCGGGATCCAGCCCCGCATCGGGCTCTCTGCTCAGCAGGGAGCCTGCTTCCCCCTCTCTCTGTCTGCCTCTCTGCCTACTTGTGATCTTTCTCTCTCTCTCAATCTGTGTGTCAAGTAAATAAAATTTAAAAAAATATTTTATTCATTTATTTGAGAGAGAGAGAGAGAGAGAGGGCATGAGTGAGTGGGTAGGGAGAGGGAGAAGCAGGCTCCCCGCTGAGCAGGGAGCCCAATGTGGGGCTGGATCCCGGGACCCTGAGATCATGACCTGATCTGAAGGCAGAGGCCCAACCCACTGGGCCACCCACATTCCCCGATTAAGTCATCTTTTATGAAAAGTATAAAATTACCTAAAACCAGGCCTGTCCCAGCCAGTTAGGAGGCATGACCGCAGGGTTCCCTATGCACAATTCCCTCTTTTGTCAATGGCGACTCGGACAGTTTTGTGCTATTTGGAGAGAAACTGCAATGGTTTTCCCCCACTGGTTTGCTCTGTGTTTAATTTAACAAAATTCAAGAATGGTGATAAGCAGGCACGATTTGGGAATGCGCTTCTCTCCTTTCCGGGGCCTGTTGTGGCGGAAAGTGGGGAGCAGAGGGGGGTGGGATGAAAGAGACAGCGGGCGCAGGTGCCAGTTGTAAATGGAGCACTGGACCAGGGGCCCGGAGATTGGGCTCCCTGTGACCCTGGGAAGCTTGTAGTGTTGCTTCATGTCTCAGTTATCTAACCAGTGAAGTGGGGGATAATCTGATTTTGTTTCACTGGAAGATAAAGTGGGATAGAACAGGAGAATGTCCTGGACAGTCCCAGGCCGTGAAAATTTAAGGCTGGGTTAGTGACACGCTGTTCTTGTCCCTAAACTGCGAGAGCGCCAACAGGACCAGCACCCTTTGTGGGACTGCGACGCCCCTCCAGGCGCCAGGGACCCGCAGGGGTCAAGGGCGTGGTGCGCACCAGCCGCGTGGGCGCCGCCCTGGAGAGCCGGGACCGTGCGCTCCGGGTCCGCGGCTCCGCTGCGGGCGGGTCTGCCCTGCTGCGCCCCGATTCCGAGAAGTGCAGCCTTGCGGGGCTCCCCAGTGACGACGTGGAGGTGGGTTTGGGACGCCGAGCCGGGTGCCAAGGACGCACGCTGAGGACGGCCGCTCTCCGCTCCCCAGATCGACGACAAGCAGCTCCGGGGCTATTTGTCTGAGCTGCGCCCGGTGACCATCGTGTTTGTGAACCTGGTGTTTAAGGACCAAGACAAGGCCGAGGTCATCGGCTCGGCCATCCAGGATGCCTGCGTGCACATCAGCTCCGTCCTGAGGGTCTTCCGAGGCCAAATCAACAAAGTGTTCATGTTCGACAAGGTGGGTGTGAGCGGCGGGGCGGGCCCCTCGGCCGGGGAGAGGGGGACGCTTTTACCCCGAAAGCGCCGTCTCGGCCTGACCCGGACGCAGCCTGTGCGGCGGCCGCGCGCTCCGGGCAGGTGCACCTGCGGCGCCGAGGCCGCCGGGACCTTGAGGGCAGGTGTCCGGAGCCGCCTCACCCCGAAGCCTGTTTCTCATAATCCGCACCCGCCGTGTCTACGCCTCAGGTACCCCTTCCGGCTCCACGGGGTGGGGGTGGGGAGGGAGGCAAAGCGGGGAGCGAGGCAGGGGCTGGGGGCGGCCCCTCGAGCTTCTGGGTGTTCTGTTTGGTTTGTTTGCTTCGGGGTGTTTCTAATCCGCGCCTCATCACGTCGGAGGAGAACGGGGTGACTGACCCATTACGCGGACGCGCTGGCGAGCATCGGTTCCCCATCTCCGGGGTTTCCGCGCGCGTGTGGACGTGTGGGTGCGCGTGTGAGTGTGCGCGCGTGTGAGTGTGCGCGTGAGTGTGCGCGCATGCATATGTGTGTGTGAGTGTGCGCGTGTGCATGTGTGTGTGAGTGTGCACGCGTGCGTGCGTGCGTGCGCTTGTGCGTGTGAGTGTGCGCGCGTGTGGACGTGTGGGTGCGCGTGTGAGTGTGCGCGCGTGTGTGCGCCTGTGTGTGTGAGTGCGCGCGCATGCATGTGTGTGTGAGTGCGTGCGCATGCATGTGTGTGTGGGTGTGCACGCCTGTGTGTGTGTGAGTGTGCACGCGTGCGTGTGTGTGAGTGTGCACGCGTGCGTGTGTGCGTGCGTGTGCTTGTGCGTGCGAGTGTGCGCGCGTGTCTGCATCTCGTGAGCAGCGCGCCCGATGACCACCGCACACTCCCTCCTCCACTACGGGGCTCTCTGGAGCAAGGGCTACCCGAGTCCTCACGCCGTGAAGCGGGGCTTCCTCGCTCCGGCCCAGACAGAGCCCGGCCAGCGAGGATCGGACTCTTAGACTCTGCGGAGAGGCCTGAGGAGATCAGGCATTCTCCTTGGCGTTTCATGAGGCTGGACATAGGTTGAAATTGGTCCTCATGATTGTCCTCTTTCCTTACAGACAACAGCATCTGACTGAGGTAATTTTTAAGGGATTGATACTAAGACCCGAGCTTCCGAGCTTAATCTCTGCTCGGAACAGCTAAGGTCATGCCAAGGAAAAGCGTCCGTGGAAGCCTTTCTCCCTCAGAATAACAATAGCTCAGAAGAACGTTATAGCTCACCAGGTGTAACTGTAGCTCAAGTTTATATCGGACACGTGTATTATGTGATATATTATGTGATACCTACGTTTACAAATAGAACGTCAAGGTTACAAACGTCTACATAGACTGTAGTTTACAAAGTTATATGTGTGCACACGCACACACGCACACACACGTGCGCACACACTCCCCTCCTAGTAGCCGAAGGAACCTCGGCAGCTCTGCGTTTCGTCCCTTCGCAGACTGAGACACTGAAGTTCGCAGAGTGTAGCTGCCCACGTTTCCACACTCGTGAAGGGGCCTGAGAACAGGCCTTCTGGTGCCTCCCCCCTGCTCTGTGCTGCTTCTCACACGGACGCTTAACACCCTGTAGCAGGAGATCTTGGAGGCAAGGGAAGAGGCAGGTGGGGGCACCCGTAGCCCAGGACAGCCCATTCTCACTGGAGAAAGGCGAGCTCTCCTCGGGCTGGAACCCTTGCTGCTGGCGATGCTCTAGAAGTTAGAGGACATTTACTAAACAGAAAATAGGCAGGAGAGAAATCATGATGAAGTGGGACCCAACAGGGAAAGTTGCTGCCCACCTTCCCCTGGGCCTTCTGGCTGGTCCCCTTTAAAGGTCACCATGCTGTGTTTGCTGACTCTCTCCCTCACAGGGCTGCTCCTTCCTCTGTGTCTTTGGTTTCCCTGGGGAAAAGGCTCCTGACGAGGTCACTCATGCCTTGGAGAGTGCCGTGGATATATTTGACTTCTGCTCTCAGGTTCACAAAATCCAGTGAGTGTTAACCTTGATCCCATCCAGTGGTCCCTGAGCCTTTTGTAGTATCTAGGGAGAGAGAAGACAAGGGCAGGGAACAGGAAGTGAGGAGAAGGCTGTCTGCATTCACTACTGAGGGCTGACCCAGCCCCGGTGCAGTGATAAAGGGACGGTAGAAGTCAAGTGCAGAAAGGACTCCCTTACAAAGTCAAAACGCAGTAGGTTTGCCAGAAAACAGAATGGGGTTGTGTCTCGATGCTCTGGCCTACTTCTTGGTAGAGGCTGAACCACCGGTGCTGAGCTGGATACCTGCACTGATTTTTAATAATTAGGAGATACAATGAGTCCTTGGGCTGGAAATTTACATATTGATCTGGCCTCCAGATGATCTGCTCACAGTAAAATGGTTAAGATGAGTAAGGGTTACTGTCCCCAGCCCTGGCTGCCTGAGAGCCCAGGCCCTGGGGTTCATCTAACCCGAGCACCCCAAGGACCCAACTTGTAGCTCGACTTTAATGCGTATCACCCCCTGCTCTAAATATCCCCGCCGTGTCAGCCCCCAGTCATCTGTATATGCAGCCGTCCTCGGGAACCAACCAAGTTAGCTTTTGATGCCACATACTACATCTGAGTTACCTCCTTTCAAAATAATGACTTTGTTCTTTCGAGCAACAGCAAAGATAGTTAAATTACCTCCAGCCACAGCCACTCTCCATTGAAAGTCCACTTGGGGCGATGAGAGGTTCTTTTCTAGAAAAGTGGCCCAGATGAATACTTAAAAATAGCAGAAAAGTGAACTGATTTATCACTTCTAAAGACTTAGTTCTGTGTCTGAAACCATCCCCCCTTCACAGCTCTAGACCACCCTGTCCAGTGCCCCTAGACTCCCCACCGTGGAAGAGTTACTTGTTGAAAACCCTTTCCCTCCCTGCCCGCCCCTGCATCGTCACGTCCCCGCCCTCCCCACGGTCTCTCTGCCCATTTTCTTTCCCTTTTGCCTTACAACTCTCTTGCTTTCTTCCGGGCCCCAGTACTGTCTCCATCGGCGTGGCCAGCGGGATCGTCTTCTGCGGGATCGTCGGACACTCTGTGAGACACGAGTACACAGGTGAGCTGGGCTAGCTCACCTCCCCGCACCTGGCCCCCAGCTCTGTGGGAGGACGGACAGAGCTGAGCGACACGTGGGCCCTGCGCTGTAGAGCACATAGTCCTCAGGAGGAACCGAGCCCTGTAGCTTCACCCACTGGCAGCTCGACGCTCGCAAAGCGCGCGTTTCTGGGCTCTGCACAACTCAGATGTGTAGTGCTCGAGGGAGCAGTGGGGGCTCTCGGCTCCTGGAATGAGGGGACTTTCTCGTCGTTGCCCGTTAACATGAGACAGTTACGCCTCTTAATTCCCGTCAAAAAATCCTAAAGAAATTTAAGGATATTGGTATTCCTGATAAATAACACGAATCTCAAAAGGAAATAGAAAGTAAATGTTATCTCATGGTTTCGCTGCTGTGACTTCCCTCCTATTACCTTATTACCGTTTAAGATATTCAGGAACAAAACCTCTAGAACACTGGAAGAGCTATGTCTGAAACGACCGAGGTCTGATAGGATTTCTTAAATAATGCAGGGTGCAGAGCACATGGGAGTGGGAACGGGGCAGGACTGGCCACAAGTTTGGGGCTTTTGGGGCTGGGTGACAGGTATGGAGATATGATACCGTGCTTTATTGCATGGTTAAATTTTAATAATCAATTTTTTAAAAGATTTTATTTATTTATTTGACAGACAGAGATCACAGCAGGCAGAGAGGCAGGCGGAGAGAGAGGAGGAAGCAGGCTCCCCGCTGAGCATGGAGCCCGATGCGGGGCCTGATCCCAGGACCCTGAGATCATGACCTGAGCCAAAGGCAGACCCTTAACAACTGAACCACCAGGGTGTCCTCACTCACGGATCTTTATAAACTGTCCCCTGAGAGGGACACTGTTACATCCCCATTTACAGATGAGGAAATGAAAGCATGGGAGAGTCCGAAACTACTAACTTGCCCAGGGAATTTGCTGACGTACAGATGGAGATGGGGTCGAAGCTGCATGGCTTCCTTCAGCCTGTACACTAGTGCATTACCCTTTAAAATATCCCCCGAGTCTGTCTTACACACTCACCCCTTCTAGCCCTAATTATGCAATCTCAAGAAATTGCCGATGGGCGCCTGCGTGGCTCAGTCAGTCAAACGTCTGCCTTCGGCTCAGACCATGATCCCAGGGTCCTGCATCGGGCTTCCCTCTTCCTCTGCCCTCCTACAACTCTTGCTCTCTTTCTCTCTCTCAAATGAATAAATAAAATCTTAAAAAAAAAAAAAAGTTATTCCCAAATGAAGGTGATTCATTTTGGAAATGGAATGAAAAGTTGCAATTTTGTGCCTCATGGGGAGGTCAGTGTCTCCCACCCAAGCTTGTGCTTGTCTGTCTTGTAGCAGAAGACCAGCTGCGGCTCATCTGGGAGCCCTCAGGCCTGTGGTCACTGCCCATACAGAACCTTCTCCATATTCAAGACCCTTTAATCTCCGACCACATTGTCCCCGTGGCCTCCCAGGAGAGGTAGAAACTGTGTGGATAGCTAATCAGGTTAACTCCCTGTATAGTTTTTAAAAACCGTGGGCAGAATGAGGGTGGTCGAAGGCAGGACTTCTGTGTCATTCATGAGAGGCCAACGGAGTAAGGATTGAAGATGCCCCTTGGGGATCACATTCTAATTGTTCAATGGCTGTTTTCTCCCTGGTCTTTGCCGTCTTCCTTTCTGTTTCAGTTATTGGTCAGAAAGTCAACATCGCAGCCAGAATGATGATGTACTACCCAGGGATTGTGACGTGTGACTCCGTCACCTACAATGGCAGCAACCTCCCGGCCTACTTTTTCAAAGAGCTTCCGAAGAAGGTCATGAAGGGTGTTGCAGATTCCGGACCGGTCTACCAGTGTCTGGGGCTTAATGAGAAAGTGTGAGTGTGGGGCGTGGATTTTGTGGTACTTTTTGGTAAAGAAGTGGGGAAATTAAGATAGCAAAAAAACCAAACCAAAACAGAACCCATTGGTTGCCCATGTCAGATCTGAATCCAAGTTATGAAATTAAAATCTATGCCTTCCCCAGACCAAGGCCCAGATTTCAAAATCCTTCAACTTTCTCTATCCTACTGACATTGTAGATGGCGCAGGACCTCATTCTACCCTCATTACTGACCGTTGGCGGGCAAGTCTCCACAGGTTGTGCAAACAGAACAGAGTCCCTCATTGGAGTATCTCTTTGGACCCAGATGGACACCGTGGCCAACCATGAAGTATTTACTGGTCATGTCCACCGCGTGCCAGGCCTCGATGGGGCTGGAGCGAGTAATAGATGGCTGCTCCTGCTGGCCCGCAGTGAGCCACGTTCCTCCGGAGCCCGGCTTAGACGTGTGGGTGTCACTGGGCACTCGGAACCCCTCAGGGCTCCCAGGCATCTTTGTGATGGCGTTCACTTTCCTTGAAATGACGTACAGGGCAGTCCCCGCCTTTCCGACTTTGCTCCTCCTGTGCCCCCTTCTCTGGGCTGTCTGAATAGATGGTCTTCTCCATGACCCACCCCATCCCCAGTCTGCTGGGGACACTACAGTCAACTTTTGAAATTTAGCTCAGGGATCTCTTCCTCCGTGAGGCTGGCTCGGAAGGGCCCAGTCCAGCCCAGGCAGCCCAGTGTTTCCTCCTCGATGTACTTCTCTGGCACGTACCCCGCACAATTACTGACCCGACAGGCTTTTCACTTCCTACATTGAGAGCTCTTTGCAGAGACTGGCTATTTCTTGTTCATTTTTATATTCCCAGGCTTGGCGCGTAGTGGGCACCGACAGTAGTGAATGAGTGAGTGAGTGAATGGGACATGGAAAGGTATCAGTTCTCTGTGTCAGCTAGAACCCAGGTCTCAGCGGCCAGACACAGAGTCAGGGCTACAGCTGGGTCAAGGAGTCTTTCTTACGGACCTCTGTACTCCCGGGAGCAGCGCTGCACGTGACATGCGCAGACCATCAATAAAACGCTATTTGAAGGAATGAGTAAAGCCGGGTTTCGAAATGCCACAGTAAGGCTGCGTTCTGGGCAGCCGCAAAACCTTGGTGGCTTAGTAGAGACCACAATAAACATTTGTTGGTCCCACAAATATGTGGGTTCAGCCGATCTGGGCTGGATTTGGCTGATCTTGACTAGGCTTGTTCTCATGCCTGGGGCTCAGCAGGCCATCGGCCGATCCAGGACAATGTCAGGGGGGATAAGGGTGGAGTCTGGTGACACGGCGGGGACGGTTTGGCTCTGTGTGTCTCAGCCTGCATCACCCAGCGCCAGGCATGTCGTCGCAGCAACATGGGAGAGCGAGCGAGCCCAACGCCCAAGCATGTCTCCAGTCCTTGTGTCAGGGCTGGTAACATCGCACTGGCAAAGCATGCACATGGCCGAGCCCAGAGTGAATAGCACAGGGCACAGACACAGGTAGGGGTGAAAAAGGGTGACCGTTAATCAGTCTGTCTACCCCAGAAAGCCAGGACTACCCGATCCCAAGGCTGGCCGCCTCATAGTTTTTCTGTACCATTTCTGTAAATAAGAGAGTGCAGAAGTGCAAATATGAACCGGTCCCGGTGCCTGCCCCCAAACTCAGTTTCATAGGGAGGCGCCAGCGTATGCAGTAGACAAAATCAGCTGTATGTTGCATATGCTGCAACAGAGACACAACAAAACAGTACAGTAGTGCTGGCAAGGCAGTGGTCCCGTTGCCTGAAAAGGCTCCTACAAGAAGTGATACGTGTTGGGTAAGCGCCGGCACCGGCGGCTTGATGCTGATTGTGTCGGTATTCCTGGCACTGTCCCCACTACCCGTGGGAACTTGGGCAAGCTAAACTCTCTGCACCTCGGTTTTCTCCTCTGTAAAACGGACATGCTAGTGCTGTCTCGGTGAGGTCTTCATCAGGGTCAAGGATGATACATGCAGAGCGCACGGAGCTGCGCCGGGCACAAAGCGGGGGCTCGCCAGGGAGGGCCGCTGTGTGTGGGCGCCCGGTGGTGCTTTCTGGGCTGTGAGGCCGTATGCCACGTGCGTGTCCTTGAGTCCCGTCGTGGTGACTGGTTTCCCCAGAAAGGGGTTTGGTTCCACCAGTGCAGACTCAACAGGCATTTACTGAAACTGTCCCAGGCTCCAAAGTTGTTTGGGCTCCTTCTTCCCAGGTAAGAATTTCTCCTTTCTCCTGCCCCAGGCATCTGCAACCCTTAAGTCAGGGGAAAGGAGACTTTCCGGGAGCTGAGAACGAAACACTCTCGCTGTCGGTATTTCCCTGTTGTGACTCTGACTTCTTTTCTTTTCCGCTCCAGCATGTTCGGCATGGCGTACCTCATCTGCAGCAGGGACGAGGGCTGCCCGCTGCTGGGTAGGTGGCGGGCCTTGATGTTTGACCTCCTTTATCGAACCATGACAAAACACACAGAAAATACAGCGACGTTCCGTCCGCGACTTACTGAGCTGCCACAGAATGACCCTACAACCGCCATCCGGGCAAAGCAGTAGGAAAATAGCCATCCTCCGGGGGCCTCACAGCGCCCCAAGGTGTCTAACACTCGAGGTGACTCAGGCCTGTTTGGGGCGTCCTGTAAATGAAGCTGCCGACGTGTCACCACAGGCGCCTCCCGTCAGCCAGCTTTACGCCGCGAGACTGCCCTGCGGCGGCGGGTGTAGGGCTCGTGCGTTGGTCTGTACGGCGCCGCGGCAGCCCGTCTTGTACACGGGCCGCAGCTAGTCCTTCCGTCCTCGTGCAACCCTGCCGTGGCTTCCGGTTCTTGGTTTCTATGGGAAACGCTGCCGTCAAGATGCTGGTACTTGTCTCGTGGTGAACACACGTGCGCGTTTCTGTTGGGCATGAGTGTCGGGGAAGCTGTCAGGACGGTGGGCACAGCTTTGCTAGGAGATGCCAAGTGATTGTCCAGTGGCTGTGTTTGTTTATACTTTTTTTTTCCTAAAGATTTTATTTATGTGACAGACAGAGACCACAAGTAGGCAGAGAGAGAGGCGGAAGCAGGCTCCCTGCCGAGCGGAGAGCCCGATGTGGGGCTCGATCCCAGGACCCTGGGATCTTGACCCGAGCCAAAGGCAGAGGCTTAACCACTGTGCCGCCCAGGCGCCCCTGTATTTGTTTATATTCTGACGAGCAGGGTTATTATGAGAGTTCTGGTCGCTCCTTGTCCTTACCAACAACTTAGTTTTAACAGTCTCTGATTTTAATGGCTCGGTTGGGTGTATCGTGGCATCTCCTTGTGATTTCCATTCGTATGTCCCTGATACAGCTGAGCTCCTTTTTCAAGTGTTTGTTGGCCCTTTGGACATCATCTTTTATAAAGTGTCTATACAGATCTTTTGCTATTTATTTTTCAATTAGGTTCTGTTTCTTATAGATCTGTTCGAATTTTTTGTATATCCTAAAAATGGGTACGTAACTTTTCCCATTCTGCACTTACCTTTCAATTCTGTGTGTGTGTGTGCGTTTTTCTTAAGATTGTGTTATTTGTCTGTCAGAGAGAGAGAGCACAAGCAGGGGGAGCCGCAGAGACAGGGAGAGGGAGAAGCAGGCTTCCCGCCAAGCAGGGAGCCCGGTGCGGGGCTCGATCCCAGGACCCTGGGATCATGACCTGAGCTGAAGGCAGAGGCTTAACAACCGAGCCCCCCAGGCACCCCTCGGATATTTTATTCTAATGTAATCCAGCTTACCAGTCTCTTATAGCTAGGACTTTCGTATACTGTTTAGACATTTTTCTTCACCTGTCATGGAAAAATTTTTTTAAGATTCTCTTCCGGAAATTTTGTTTTACCTTTTACATTTAGATCTGTGATCTAAATCTGGCAGTGGCAGTGATCTTTTTGTGACTCGTGGTGGCAGGGAACCTATCCTAAGAAAGCTGACTTGGGACTAGACCTCACAAGGAAGTGGACATAAAACGAGGGAGGGATATACCCTCTGGGGAGAGACCCTCCTAAAGATCTGTCCGTGGATTCTGAAGGCAGCCATTTCTAAGAACACTTGCAAATTCCTTCCGTTAGACTTGAACATCCCTAAAAGCATCATCATAGATTAAATCCCGGGCCCAACTGCATTAGGACCATGAGGAGGAGGCTCCGTCCCACACTGTGGGGGAACGTCGGGACAGAATCCTGATTTCAGCAGAGCCTAAAAGAATGGCAGAGGGTCGGCAGCAGGTGTTTTTCAGAGTCTGATCACTTCTTGTAAATCCAGGCCCCAGACTCCCGAAGGCCGGAAAGGAGGAAGAATGCCCACACTCCCTCCTCCGGGGCTTTACTGTCCAGCCTAGGATATGCTCACTGTGGTAGCGAGTGTTATGGCAGTCATATTAGAACACGGTGGCACAATATACAATTTCTCCCTGATTCCATCGGTGAGAGGCAAACATCAAGCCCACATACCTTTTCCTCGAAGCTCTAGCTGAGAAAGAGACTGTCAGAAGTTGGGACTATAGGAATGCCCTTCTTTTACAAGAGCTCCTGTAAATGAAATTGTATGCTCACCAACAACACAGATGTCAACAAAACTATAATCAAAAAAGTGTTTTTTTAAGATCAAAAATACGTGCAACAGCCCCAGATCTTAGGGCTGGTTTAGCCAGAAGCGAGGTGCACGTGCTTCACGTCAAGACGGCAGACTTTAGTTTAGAATCCAGTGGGAAGACAGTCCCTGAGGTCTTACCTGGAGGGGTTCCATGTGAACAGGGCACAGAGAGCTTCGAGACACAGCTCGGTGGCCGTCTGGGGTCCCTCTTCTGAGTTAGTGCATGAGCCTCGGGCCACATCTCACAATACCGGAGAGCAGATGCGCTTTCAGAAAGGGGATCTTTCACCCAAAAGAAGCCACCGAGTCTGCGGGCTGGTTCACACTAAACCGTGCCCAGAAATTTATACCACCATGTAAACACTTAGCTTCTTGGTCTAAAGCATCCAGACTTAGAGGATGGTCCTGCTTTGCAATAGACATTAGCTCACGCCTGGGGATGCGTTTACTCCAGGCACCAATTCAGCAGAGGAGGAAGATCCAGCCCTGAAAGGGTCTCCGGCACTTTCCCAGGAAGTTGTGCACTTCTTTGAAACGACAGCTCTGCCCCTCCTTGTTGACCGCCAGGTTTCAAAGACCGCGGGCTGACTTTAAGATTTCAGCCAGGGCGTCCTGTTACATATAATTAAATACACGTCAAAAAAATAACCGCATCAGGTGATACGCATGGTGACATTTATTTTCTCCTAAGTTTTCCATATTTTTCATACTGAGCATGTGTTAGCTTTATAATCAGAAAAAGGCTGTAATTTATTTTTACTAAGAATGAAGGTTGTTCCTAGGAAAGAGCTAATCTATACACGATTTCCGAGAGCAAACTGAATTTTCTTAACACTAGTCATGTTTCTAGTGGCCCAGGGATAAGGATAATTTCTCATTGATAAAGAGCAAGTTTCTTTCACAAAATTAGAAATAAAAAAAAATACTGTATCTGTAATTGTTCAATATAGGAACCCTAACTTTAATACATTTATTTTCCGATGTAAAAATCTGGAGATTTACTTCTAGTGGGTTACAGAAAACAAGAAAAAGGAAAGGAACACAAGCTCCAGGGCCGGATAATGTTGGCTGAGTTCTGGTTGTGTAATCTAAGCAGTTGGTCACACTGAATCTTGGTTTTCTGTGCTAAAGCTACATGGATATTTTAATGAACATTATAAAAGTACTTGCCCTCATGGCTTGTGGGGATCAAACAAAACTGTAAAAACTACATGGTTAACTGGAAAGCTCCAGAGAAAGAGTAAAAATTTTTTAAAGTGCACAGGATCTCAAGAAAGTTCATGAACAATTCCATGGAAATTCCAAAGGTATTTTTAGAAGTTGTATCACTATGTGCTTTTTTTGTGTTTCTAGATTATTTTATGTTGATTAGGTTTGCTCCTTTTTTACAAAATAAAACAACAGGACGTGATAAGGAGATCAAGTACTTCATGTGCATCATGAAGGAGTTTTTGGTGTCCAACTGCAGCCGCGTCCTAATGTACGAAGGGTCATCAGGATACGGGAAGAGCCAGATACTTATGGAAATTGAGTATCTGGCCCAAGGAGAGAACCACAGGTGGGTGTCTTGCAGTGACCACTTCTTGGGAACCCAGAGAAATGTCCTTAAAGGATTCGTTTACCCTAGTGCCCCTCTCCCTCTGTCATGTGTCCTATGTAACCCTCCCACAACCTGTCAGTTATGGGGTGTCCTACCCTCTGCGCTAAGCGGATAATTGACGATAAATATGTTGAACGAAGAAATGAGAAGCTGGGCTGACCCCTGAGATGCTGCTGTGGTGCCAGCCGGGGCCTGGGTGCCACTCTCTGTCACCAGTGTGCAGTGGGAGCGTGGCGGCACGGACCCTGAGAGCAAGGCTGGGCGGGATCCAAGAACAAGCCCAGAGAGGTGTCCGGCCAGCGCCAGAGGACCGCTAGTTCAAACCACTTAGCCCTGTGAGTGGGTATGGAGAAGGCCAGGCCCCTGGATTTTCCTTTGGAAGGCAGAGCTAAGGTTCTCTCACACCGTCCAGCTGTTACCGTAGGAGGAATGTCACAAGGGCACTGGGACAGCCCACGTGGCACTCTGAGGCCAGGGGCCCTGTGGTGGTCGGTAGAGCGGCCAGTGACGGTGACTAAGGCGAGGACGAGGGTCTGCCCGTAAACCGTGCACTAGTGAAAGCTGTTTTTCTCTTCCGCTGTCACATCAAGCCCCAGAAGGGCTGGTTTGTATCTTTAATGCTGCTGAGGAGAGATTTCATAACGAGGAGACACTTCCTCATTTGTTTATCCCGACCCTTACCGAGGACCTACCGTGCTCCAGGAACAGCCGAGAGCTAAATTGCTTTGCTGGGGCTGCGTACACAGCACCACGGCCTGGGCGGCTCGACGAACAGAAATGTACCATCTCTGAGCTCTGGAGGCTCGGAGTCTGAGATCAAGGTGCAGGCTGGTTGGTTCCTTCTGACGGCCTTGAGGGACGGTCTGTCCCATGGGTTTTTCCCAGCTTCCAGGAGCTGGCCGGCAAATGTTGGTGCTCCTAGAGCCGAAGTAGCATCACCTCGTCTCTGCCTTGATCCTTACATAGTGTTCTCCTGTGCCTTGTCTGTGTTCTCATAAAAACCCTAGTGATTTTGGATTAGGGGCTTCTCTACACCAGCATGACCTCAGCTTAACTTACATAATTCCTTCCATAGCGACCCTATTCCAAGATCACTCGGAAGATCACCCTCCGAGGTACCGGTAGCTAAGATTCCGACACATGAAATTGGGGGGGACATGAGTCACCCCATGACAAGTGTCAGTGCCCCCAAGATGAGTAATATCTGGTCCCCGTCCTCACAGAGCTCTCGCGAAAGAGGAGGAGAGAGCAAGAGTGAAAACAGGTTGCGGTGGGGTTGACGGAAGTGTGCTAGCGAGGACTGGGAACCTATGACAGAGAGGGGTCTGGGACCCAACGTCAGGGCACCGGGGAGGGTTTCCAGGAGGCTGCACATGAGCGGAGATTTGTAGGGATCGGACGGGGTTGTGAGGAGCCGCTGCAGTGGGGGCCACGAAAACTTGGAAATGGGAGAGAGGATTTGCATCGGTCCAGCACCGGCGTGTGGTAGGGATCCACGGAGTCGTGGTGCTAGGCAGGTTTCTCAGCAGTGTGGGTGACAGTCTGCGGGGTTGGGACAACGTGGTGGGCGTGGGACCGCAGAAGAGGACATGGCTAGGCTGGCGTCGGAGGGCTCCGGGACACGGAGGGATGAGGGGCTGCGTCAGATGCAGGAGTAAACCACAGCTTCCAGATAGCTTAGGGAATTGCTGTTGTAGCAACTGAACAGGAAGAGCCAGAGCTTTCCTTCAGCCTTGATTATTTTCACAAAATGGTTTAAGTGCTCTCTTGGGCTGCTTGGTTTTCTCACCAACAGGACCATTGCTATCGCGTTGACCAAGATCGGCTTCCATCAGAACTTCTATACCATCCAGATACTCATGGCCAACGTTCTGGGTCTGGACGCCTGTAAACATTATAAAGAACGACAGACCAACCTCCAAAATAAAGTGAAGACTCTGCTGGACGAGAAGTTCTACTGTCTCCTCAACGACATCTTCCACGTCCAGGCGAGTGGCGGGGGTACGTCTGCGCAGCAGAGAGACGTGGGCACCGGCGGCGGCTGCTGCCTGGGGTCGGGCGACTTCGCGTCTCTTGGCCGTGGATCCTCTTTCCCTTTTCTCATGCGGAGAGTCTGGGTGACGAGGAAGCGGCTCCCAACCCTCCCCGAGTGAGCTGCCACCTTCCGTCCACCTTCCGCATGCTGAGAAAATCCATGGGGCCCCTGCGGATCCGTCTTGCCTCACGTCTCTGTCAGAGCACCCCTGCACTAGCTGAGGCCGGGCACAGTCCCTGGGCTCCTGCAGGCGACGGCCAGGGCAGAGACGCAGTATGTCCTGGCGTGTCTTGTGTCTGTTAGATTCAGCGACATAGGGGAGACGGCTGGAAAGGACGTTATGAACCGTCTAACATGTGAGGCTCATGAGGCTTTGAAGGCCCAAAATGGTAAAGTGATTTGCCCACACAGCTAGTAACTCCTTTTGCTTTTTCCCAGGCTCAATATTCTCATAATTCTTTATGCAGTTCCCTATTTCACGAGAGGTTTCCAAGATGACCACCTTAAAAAAGCAAAAGCAGCTGGAAGCCTTGTTTCTGAAGATCTTGGAGCAAGTAAGGGCACCAGATCGCAAGCGGTGGGGGGGGGGGGGGGGGACAAAGGGAGGTGGCCCGAGGGGTGCAGAGTTTCGAAGCGAGTGAAAGCTGTGACCTCACACCTCCCACAGCCCCTCCTCCTCCCAGTCCTCAGGTCCAGGGTGCGCTCCTGACTCCCGGGGGTCAGCCTCTTCTTAAACCAGCCCTCTCCTCCTCCCTCTGCTTGAGTCCACAGGGAGATCCAGGTGGGTGGTCGGCAGGCTCCGCAGACAGACTACCAACACCTGAACCCTTAGGCCTATCACTTGCTGCCTGGGTGACCTAGAGCAAGTGACTTACCTTGTCTGTGCTTTTTTGGTCATCCGTAAAAGAGGAAATAGTAGTACCTGGGTCACAGGGTTGTGTAAAACGCTTAGAACAGGGCCTCTTTGGGACGCCGGGGGGCTCAGTTGTTAAGCATCTCCCTTCGGCTCAGGTCACGATCCCTGGGTCCTGGGATCCCGCGTCGGGCTCCTGCTCATGGGGAAGCCTGTACTCCCTCTCCCACTCCCCCTGCTTGTTCTCTCTCTCGCTGTGTCTCTGCCAAATAAAATTAAAAGAAAAAAATGTAACACGAACCTCCCCGTTAATCAAAATGTCCTCAAGGTCAGTGAAGAGTAAATCTCTGGTGACAGAACGGGGCCCGACGAGTAGGCTTGTTGAGTTCATGTAACCAAACAGGGTGTGATACTTTATAATGATTGTCTTACGAAATCTGAAATTTTAAAGTAGCTTTCATTTGTAAAGACATGGAGGGGCAGAATGGGTTAACCAACTGTGTTCCCAGAAGGAGCCAAGAGAAAGGAAGAGCTGCGGGGAGCCCCGAGAGTGGGGAGGGCTTCTCTGCGGGACTCTTGCTCTGTCGAGACCATGTGAGCTCTTACTTTGTTCAATGCCGTATCCCCAGCTCTGTGCACCCCTGATGGCTGCATAACAAATGCTTAACGCGTGAGCGAATAGTGCAGACCTGTGAGGGAAAGGCAGCCGGCCAGCTTCGTCTCCCTCAGCCCTGCGCACGAGCACCCAGCCCAGTCGGTGCCCAGTTAGTGTGTGTTGGATACATACACGTCGGTTGAGCAAATGTCCATTAGATAAACCCAAGAGATCTTTGTTTGCCAGTAGATTAAAATGATGTGTGGTAAACTTATCGGTTCTTTTTTTTTTTTTTTTTAAGATTTTATTTATTTATTTGAGAGAAAGAGAGAGAGTGCAAAACCAAGGGAGAAGGCAGAAGGAGAAGCAGACTCCCTGCCCAGTCCCGACGCGGGACTCCATCCCAGGACCCTGGGATCATGACCCCAGCCAAAGGCAGACGCTCAACCGACTGAGTCCCCAGGCACCCCACATATCAGTTCTTCTAATGTAGTGGGTACTTCCACTTGGCTACAACCCCATTTACCCTACAAAATTTGCATTATATTCACATGAGGGTTTGACAAAGTAAGAATCCGTTCCAGCCAGCTCTGTCTAAACTGCCACAAATTCCTAGATAGTAGACTCTAAATTAGTACAAATTTGTTGGACAGATTTTAATTTAGCACCACATAAGGACCATGTGTCGCTGGAGGACTATGAAACCCATGGCGGGATGAGCCTGGAGCTTCATTGCCCACAGAGCAGAGTCCTTCCCCCGACGAGCCCGCGGGCCGCCCCTCCTCCCCCTCCGCTCCCCGCTTCCATCCTCACCCCCACACTGGTGGGTACTTGTTTTTAAAAACTCCTGTTAACAAAATCTTAGAAGTTGAAAAGAAATGCATACACATGCATACCCATACAAGAATGGGTTTTTCAAATTTTTGAATAACAATCCAAAGTCCTCCAGCATTTTTCTGTTTCTCCATTTTGTCCAGACAGTGAAAGAGGAAAGGATTATCTTTATCATTGATGAGGGCCAGTTTATTGACTCAGCCTCCTGGGCCTTTATGGAGAAGCTTATCCGGACGGTTCCTATCTTCATCATCATGTCCCTGTCCCCCTTCGCGGACACGCCCTGCGCGGCGGCCCGCACCATAATGAAGAACAGAAATGCCACCTACGTGACCCTCGGGGCCTTGCAGCCTAAGGACATCCGCAACAAGGTCTGCCTGGACCTCAACGTCCGGTGCATCCCCAAAGAACTGGACACGTGGGTATCCTGCTTCTCTCTGGAGGTCTTCTTCCCCCGTGTCCGTTCCCCAGATCCAGACTTGATCCCGATTCTTAAAACACACCTGAAGGTGCCTATTTCTGCATTTCCACGGATCCTACCTTTCAAAAGAGCCGACTGTCGCGGCTGGTGAGGTGGACCGTGCTGCCCCTTTCCCGGTTAGCCCTCCTGCCGCGGCTTCTCCCGCTTCGCTCAGCGACATCAGGTTTGTTTCCCTTTCATCATGCTGGGTGTGGGCACGCTCCTTTGATCAGCAGTGACAGAGGGCACGACGGTTGTCACAAGGGGCCAGCTGGTAAGCCTGAAAGACACAACCTGCGAAGACGCAAGGTCGGCTGGAATCACTGTGTCTGAGGCAGGTGCCAGAGGCGGGCTCTCTCCGCCACTGCTCCAAGCTCCTCAGGGACTCCCCCACTGGGGTCCAGACCGTGGTCCCCTTAACAACACGGCCACTTACAACCCACCTTGGTATCTGCGTCCCTTCTTTCTAATGAGCTTGCTTTGCTGCTTGCTTTGCTTTTGCTGAAGTCTGGGACGAAGTCTCACTTAAAGTAACTCCAGGAATGAATCCAGCTCCTTCCTTCGCCTCTTGCTCATCCTCTCTCTGAATGTGTGTGTGCATATTTCTCTCTCTAAATGTGTGCATTTTGTGTGTACGTGTACATATATGTGTGCATTTACCTTTTGATCTAGCAGCCCAATTCTAGGAAACTATCTCAAAGATATATTAACAAAGCTATAAAGAGACGTATGGACAAAGTTTTATCGAAGCATTGTTTGTGTTAGCAAAAGACTAAAAACAACCCAGAAGTCCATCTCTAAGAGGATAGGTAGAATAAAACAGGATACATGCACGCAATACTATTATTTTCAAATTATTAGATTAGAGTCAAATATTTTTCCTTCCTAAGAGATGGTTGTTCGGTGTAAACAGGTCGCTGTGTTTCTACTGCAGGTACCTGGTGGAGGGAAGCTGTGGGATCCCGTTTTACTGTGAGGAATTGCTGAAGAACCTTGACCATCACCGGGTCCTCGTTTTCCAACCCATGGAGTCTGAGGAGAAGACCAATATGACCTGGAACAACCTGTTCAGTGAGTCTCCTGGTTAAGGCTTCTGCAGAGCGGGCAGGCAGGGGCTTTTCCATAGAGGACATCCTGTAGGGTCAGGAGGTTTGGGGGGGTAAGGGGTGCTGGAGCCGGTATCCAATACCCGAGACGGCGAGAGACGTTGACCGGACGGTGGGGGAACGTGTGCCTCGGGAAAGAACACGGAAGGACACTGGGGCACCCGAAGCCAGTAACACTGAGGCGGGAGCTCCACGTTACGTGAGGGAGAAAACTCCTGGACGTTCTGCGGCTGTGATTAAGACGGGGTGAAGGAACTCAAGTCCTTTTTTACGTGTTTGGTGATATCTAACTGCGGTTCTAATTTGCTTCTCCCAAATTGCTAATGATGTCGAATATCTTTTCATGTGGGGTTTTTTTTTTTGCCATCTCTGCATCTTCTTTGGAAACTATCTCTTCATGCGTTTTTCCCATTTTCTAATTGGATTGTTTGGGGGTTTTTTTTGTTGTTGTTGTTTTAAATGTTGAGTTCTGAGAGTTTCTAATCTATGTAGATACAGGTCCTTTGTCAGATGAGGGTTTGCGAATATTTTCTCTCAGTAGCTTGTCTTCATTCTCACCAAAGTGTCTCCAAAGTGTTTTAAATTTGACAAAATTCAATTATCAATTTTTCCTTTTATGAGTCAGTTAAATCCAAATTTTTTTCTTTTAAGATTTATGTATTTATTTCAGAGAGGGAGAGAGGGCACAAATGCGGGGGGGAGCAGCAGAGGCAGAGGGAGAAGCGGGCTCCCCGCTGAGCAGGGAGCCCGATGCGGGGCTCGATCCCAGGGCGCCGGGATCACGACCCGAGCCAAAACAGACGCTTCACCGACAGAGCCCCCCAGGAGTCCCAAATCCAAGAACTCTTTGTTTATCCCTAGATAAACAAAGGTCAAAATTTCCTCCTCTGTCTTCTTTTTCTTGAAGGTGTTACATCTCACATTTAGGTTTGTAATCCATTTTGAGTTAATTTTCGTGTAAAGTGTGACACTTAGGTTGAGGCCCTTCTCTTCCCATTCCTACCCCCAACGCGTGTCCACCTGTCCGGGCACCATCGGTCACACGGCTCTATCTTCTTCCTTGACGTGCTTTGGCGCCATTGTCTAAAGTCAGCTGGACGCGTCTGTGTGGGTGGGTTTTGGTTTCCTCTTTTGTTGTATTGGTCTGTGTGTCTATCCCTTTGCCAATACCATTCAGTTTTGATTACTATAGCTATCTAGTCTCGAAGCCGTGGGAACAGATTCCTCCTCCTTGTTTCAAAGTTGTTTTAGCTATTTAGTTCCTATGCCTTTCCATATGAATTTTAGAATAATCTTTTCTGGGGAGCACCTGGGTGGCTCAGTCGGTTGAGGGTCCAGCTCTTGGTTTCAGCTCAAGTCATGATCTCAGGGTCACAAGATCGAGCCCTGAGTCAGCTCTGCTCTCAGTAGGGAGTCTGCTTGGATTCTCTCCGTCTCCCCCACTCCCTCAAATAAATAAATAAGTCACTAGAATAATCTTGTCTGTACCTATAAAAAATCTTTGGGGGATTTTTTTTTTTTAAAGATCTGTTTGTTTATTTTAGAAAGAGGCAGTGAACTGGGGAAGGGGAGAGAGAGAGAATCCGGAAGCAGAGTCCTTGCTGAGTGTGGAGTGTGCAGCCAGACGTGGGTTTAGTCCCAGGACTCTGAGACCATGACCAGAGCCGAAACCGCGTCGGCTGTTTAACCAACTGAGCGACCCAGGTGCCACCTTGAAGGGATATTGATAAGAATTTCAATATATATGTATTACATCGTAGATCAATTTGGGACAAATTGACATCTTATCCTTTTTTTTTTATTTTGAAGATTTTACTTATTTATTTTACTCATGCTTTCTCTCTCTCTCCCTAATGTATAAATAAAATCTTTAAAAGAAAAAAAAAGAAAAATTTTAAAACTAGAGAGGTTTTGGTCGCAAACAGTGTGAATGCACTGCGTGCCACTGACCTCGAAACATTAAAATGGTTCACTGTATGTGAATTTCACCTAAATTAAAAAAAAAAAAAAAAAAAACTCACAATACAGGATCCTAGACTGGGTCCTATATTGGAAGGAAAAAAAAAAAAACACCAAAGGACATTATTGCATCACTCGACAAAATTGGAAAATGGACAGTAAATTCCTATTTCAATGTGAAATATTCTGAAACTGAAAATGTGCTCCAGTTGTGTAAGAAGATCTCGCTCTTAGGAAACACTGAGTAAAGCATTTGGGGTAAAGGGACATGAATTGTTCAACGTGTGTTCAAATGCTCCAGGAAAAATAGAATGTACAGAGAAAACGCGGGCTGCGGCGGATGGGGCAAGACGCCAACAGGTGAATTTGAAGGGAGAGCACACAGTCTTATTCTCGCAACTTTTGGTTAAGTCTGAAACTCCCAAATAAAAAGATTTTGTAAAAACACCTGACATTCAGTTGTTTCCCACGGAGCTTACGATGAAATGCCGCCTCCCAACGGGGCCTGGGAAGCGCTCCAGGACCTGATTTCCGGACCTGCGTGGCCTCCTCCGCGCTCTGAAATGTGTTCCCGTTGCACGGGCTGCGTCCCTGGCATTTCCAGGGCTGGGGCACAGGCCCTGCTCCTCTCTGCTGCAGACGGCCGTGCCCCCTCCTCAGGCGCCCCCCCACGGAGGGCTCCTTCCCTCCAGCTCAGGTGTCGCCTGCCCAGCGTGACTTTCTCTACCTCCACCTCCGTCTGTCCGAAGAAGCCCCCCTGGCCCTGACCTTCCTGTGAGTCTGTCACCAGGTTTATTTCCGCCATAAACTGAATCACATTGTGACATTAGCCTCCGCATTTATGTATGCAAGTCGAGCTTCGGAGCTTCGCTTGGCAGGACGTCTGGCTCCGGGATCTTTGGCCGCAGGACGTCTGGCTCTGGGATCTTTGGCCGCAGGACGTCTGGCTCCGGGATCTTTGGCCACAGGACGTCTGGCTCCGGGATCTTTGGCCGCAGGACTCTGGTGCTCCGGGATCTTTGTCCGCAGGACGTCTGGCTCCGGGATCTTTGGCCACAGGACGTCTGGCTCCGGGATCTTTGGCCGCAGGACTCTGGTGCTCCGGGATCTTTGGCCGCAGGACGTCTGGCTCCGGGATCTTTGTCCGCAGGACGTCTGGCTCCGGGATCTTTGGCCGCAGGACTCTGGTGCTCTGGGATCTTTGGCCGCACGATGTCTGGCTCCGGGATCTTTGGCCGCAGGACAATGCCCAGGACCTCAGGGCGCTCGGTTGACATTGGCCGAGTGGCTGAAAGCTGCCAGGTCCTAGACAGGGACACGAGAGAGCGTGAACAAGCACGGACCACGTCATGCCCTGGGACACCACTGGCCCACCCTAACGCGCGTGCGCTCTCACATGCGGCTGTTTTGGGGTGTTCCACCCGGTCCACCCTGTCTTGGCCTCGCCATCCTCAGGGAGAACCTGCCGTCCTGCCCCCGCCGCACCTCTCTGACCAGGCAGTCGTGAGTGTGGCTCCCGTGCGTGGGCCTCCAGCGACGACAACTTGCTTCAAGCTCCGCCCTTAGCCTGCTTCTTCGCCAACTGGTTCCTTCTCCCTGCGAGGCACTCCTCTGTCCCAAGCCTTCGTGGGTGTCTGCCGGCACGTCGTCTCCCACCATAACCGCGCGCTCCTCTCCGGATGCTGCCCCTCCAGTTGCCCGTCGGACGTCTTCTGGACCGGCTCACCCCTCGGACTCCGCCCGCCTGACCCGGAGGCAGCGCCCGCCCTCCCCACCACCTCCTCCCACGTCTCCCCGCGTGGTTCTTGGCAACACCCCGTCCGCTCCATCCCCGCCTGGCTCGGACCGGCTCCTCGCTGTGCCGTGTACCACGTCACGCCCCGTCGTGACTGATCTTACGCAGTGTCCCCTCTCCCGTTCCCTGGCCTGCCCCACCCACACGGGGGCTGCCTTCCGAGAAGTGGCTGGTGGCCGACTCCTCCCCCTTCCCAGGCACCTGTGGTGTCCCGGGAGTGTGCCAGGAGTCAAGTCCAGACTGGACAGTGCGACGTCAAACGCCCTCCACGGTCTGCTCCCAAACCGCGTCCCCAGAGCACGTGCCCTGGAGGGGCTCCTGCCCACTACGCGCTGGAGCCGACGGCCCCGGGGACCTCTCGTTCGCCTCACCTGCAGGGCGTCTGCGGCTGCTGTGCCCTGCCCTGGTCGGCCCCGCTCTTCCACTTGGAAACCTCCTCCTCCTATGCGCCATCGTGCTACGTCCTGCTGCACGAGGCCGCTCAGAATCCACGAAGACGGAGCCGTGACTCCTCTCTGGGCTCCCAGCTCACTGCGCTTTGCTTTCTACCCCCTGCGTCCCGCTGGCACCTGACCGGCACGTCCGTGTCTGTCTCTAAGACACTGAGCTCCTCGGGGTGGGAAGCGGGCACCACTCGCGTCTGTCCCCGTCCCCGGCCATACGGTGTGCCGGGGGTCCTCACTCTTAGCGACACTGGGCTCATCTGGAGGTGGCGCCCCTCACGTGGCCCGTTTCCCGCCTGAAAGTGCAGCTCCGCACACACCTTCCCTCCAGGAGGTGAGGAGCCGAGCCGCGCTCACCCTCACGTTCCCACGCCACAGCCCACGGCGACCCACGAATGGCTGCAGGAGTAAGGGAGTGACGCACTGTGAGTATCGGAACACACAGTGACCAGGCGAGTGTGCGCGCCAGCCTCACCACTTTAAATATCTCGTTCCGATAACCGTGTTGTAAGCCGAGTACCGTGTCCCAGAGTGCGTTTGCATCCGAGCGTGGGCACCTGAATGTGCACACGGTGTACCCTAGTGTGTATTGCAAGATACGCTCTGATGATCTTTGAATCAAACTTCTCTTAAACTGCATGTACTACAGAAGACTTCTAATAGTGATTCCCCATGCTTTTGGGGGTGGGGCAGAACGTTTTGAGTACATTTAGGTTGTCTTATATTAGTTTACTTAAAACATTATTCCAAAATACTGGATGAAGGGCGCCTGGGTGGCTCAGTGGGTAAAGCCTTCAGCTCAGGTCGTGATCCCAGGACCCTGGGATCGAGCCCCGCATCGGGCTCCGTGCTCGGCGGGAGTCTGCTTCCCTCTCTCTCTGCCTGCCTCTCTGCCTGCTTGTGTTCTCTCTCTCTCTCTCTCTCTCTGACAAATAAAATCTTTGAGACCCACCTTGAAGTTTATTGTGAAACCGAGACGGTGACAATAACCCCAATGTGTTCTTCCTTTTCATCTCCCTTCAGAGAATTTCAGTAGACCAACCGAGGAACTAAATTACGAGGAGAGAAGTGAAGAAGTCTGTACCCTCGCCAGTGGTGTCCGACTGAAAAACTTGTCACCGCCAGCATCGTTAAAAGGTAAAGAAAATCGGGCCCAGTGTTCCAGGACCTCGCCCCCGTTTCCCTTCTCTGGGGTGGCTGTCGTAAAGGGAGAGAGGCAGATCGCAAGGGACTGCGGGGGCCGCCCGCGTGGCGTTGCCTCACACAGTCGGATCTCCGTGGAAGGCTTAGCTTTTCTGCCTCTGACCTGGAGTGCCTGCTCCCCTGGGCATGTTCTGGAATCTGATTTGAACCAAGTTTAGTTCAAGTGCGTAAATGAATGAGGTGCAGTGCATTTCTCATTAAATCATTAAATTAAGTCAAATATTGAGGGAGAAAATCGAAACCTGACACTTTTTCTGCCACTTACTTTTATAAGAAATGGCAAGCGTAGAATTTATATCTGAGCTGTAGTCTTACCCCGTTAAAGAAAAATGACTTTCAAGCAGTATTGTGGTAGGGATTCGGCTCCCAGTAATGCCGTCCACAAACAGCTGGAAGCGTCTGAGGCTGACCGGGGACACCTCCAGGTTCTCGGTCTTCGGAAAGCATCGCTGCTCAAGCGCTGTGTCTGCCCGCGTGGGAGGGCCGCGGGCTCGGCTTCCGCACTGTTCTGTGGGCAGGAGATTCAGATCTTGTCCCCACAGGGGAGGTCACGGAGGGGCATCCTGGCCGGGATCTCACCAGGCCGCGCTTAGGTGAGAGGTTGGAGTTGGCGCTCGAGGCTCTCTGGCGGGTGCCCTGAGCGCAGAGATGGCGGCGGCCACTCCAGGAACGAGGCAGAGGCCGCAAGGGGGTCAGTGCGGGGGTCAGTGTGGGGCAGACGAGGGCCAGCCTCATTAGTCAAGGTAGCTGGCGGCCGGCGGGCATGGTCCGCCCACGGCCGGGGCCCATCGTGACCTCCTGCCACCCCACAGACCTTGTCACGCTCTGGCCCCGAACCCGAACCCACAGCGGGTTTCGTTCCAGTCCAGCCCCCACGCCGGGTGCGTCTCGGGGAGCGGCCCCCGCGCCCTCGGCGCCCCCCGCTCATGCTCTGAGGCAGGCCCTGGGCGGGGAGTCCCTCCGGGGCTGGCCGGGGCGCGGGGCAGGCGGCGGCCGTCCCGATGGGCCCGCCGCGGGCAGTGAGCGCCGGCCGGCCGCGTGGCTTTCCCCCGCAGAAACCTCGCTGGTGCAGCTGGACAGCATGAGCCTGTCGCACCAGATGCTGGTGCGGTGCGCCGCGGTCACCGGCCTGACCTTCACCACGGAGCTGCTGTTCGAGGTCCTGCCTTGCTGGAACATGAAAATGATGATCAAGGCCCTGGCGACGCTCGTGGACGCCAATGTCTTCGACTGCTTCCGCAACGGCAAGGAGCTGCGGACCGCCCTGAAGCACAACGCGGCCTCGTGCGAGGTCAATCACCGCTCGCTGTCTCTGAGGCCCGGCCTGGGCATGGGTGAGTGCGCCCCGGGAGCCGCTGCCCCGCGCTCTGGCCGCCGACCCCACGCGGGCCCGGGCCGAGCGGTGCCTCTCTGCCTCTGCAGCGCGTGACGAGGGTGAGGAGCTGCACGAGCTGGAGAGCGAGGTCATCGAGTGCCACGTCATCCGCTTCTGCCGGCCGGTGATGCAGAAGACGGCCTACGAGCTGTGGCTGAAGGCCGAGAGGAGGGCCATGCACCTCAAGTGTGCGCGCTTCCTGGAGGAGGACGCGCACCGGTGCAACCACTGCCGCAGCGGAGACTTCGTCCCTTACCACCACTTCACCGTGGACATCCGCCTCAACACGCTCGACGTGGACACCATCCAGAAGATGGCCAAGTCCCACGGATATAAAAGTAAATATGCCTCTGGCCTCGCCCGTCCTCTCTGCCTGGGGCCCGGCGTGGGTTTGGACCCCGAGGGCTTCAAGTCCCCCAAGGCGTGGGTTCTGCGAATGGCTGAAGACTTGCCTCGCATAGATGGGGGTTGGGGGGGGCATGTGAGCACTGAATGCGCCAGAAACAGTCTTGCTGTGACACTCACAGAGAGTTTGAGATCAGGACTCTGGCAAAATGGGGTGCACCGAGCTCAAAGGAAAATATCCAGAGGGATGAAACTGACCCGACTTAATTCACACCGAGGATGGAGTCCAAGAGCCGGGGTCGGGGGGGCTCACATGTTGAATGGGAACGAGAGCCAGAGGGGCACCGTGTCCTGGCAGGTGAGACTGTTGTTCCGCAGTCAGGTTTGAAACAAGGTTCCCTCGGAGAAAGAACATGAGTGGGGGAGCCATGCGGGCGAAGCAGGTCAGGGCTCCGGCTCAGGGCAGACGCTCCAGATCGTCTGTGGTGCACACGTGAGGAAGTGGCAGTCTGGGGTGCGAATCAGGCACACAGTCTGGATTCAAAGGAACATGTACCAGGGACCGTTAGCACAGGCGTGAGGCCAGAGGCAGCAACCCCAACTCCAGCCCTCCTCGTGGGGGATCGGGGGCATCAGAGGGCTCTGCACCCGGGCCAGAGGCCTTGGTGATTAGGGCTAAATCTGGTTGGGAAAGTAGAGGATAAGGACAGGATTCTTATATTTTATGGATATTAAAAATTAGGAAGAAATGTATCTAAAGTGCCTTGTACATAGTAGGTACAAAAATAATTTTTAAAAAGATTTTAATTATTTATTTGAGAGAGTGAGAGAGCCAGAGAGAGAAGGTGAGTTGGGGGCAGAGCAGAGGGAGAGGGAGAGGGAGAAGCAGGCTCCCCGCTGATCAGGGAGCTCCGTCCCAGGACCCCAGGATCATGACCTGAGCCAAGGCGGATGCTTAACCAACTGAGCCACCCAGGCGCCCCCCGCAAAATAAATATTTATTCTCACTCATTCTTTATTTCACATGCATTCTCCTTTGATCTTCATGTTAACCTTTCAAGGTGGAAGGCTCTTGTTACTTTATACATGAGAAAACTGAGGTTCTGGAAGATTCAATAGCTTGTCCAGTGCCACAGAATGAGTGATAGACTATTCAGTCGCAGGTCAGTCTCATTCCCAAGCTCATGCTGTGCCCAGTACACCTGAGCTTCCCAAAGTGCAGGGTGGGACCTTTGGGCAAGGCTGGCAGGGGAGATTGGAAGAGGTTTCTGGATGCGGCCGTCCATGGAGTCGGAGAGTAAAGAAGACGACGCCGTCTCCGTCCTCGATCAGGAGGAAAGCAGCTTTGCACTGTGGCACAAGTCTAGTGTTGACCTGGAACCAGCACTTGCTCACCTCCCTTTTCAAAAAAGAGAAGTCAGACTTCAGGTTCTGATCCCTAGAGTCCAGATTCTCCCGGGTCGGATGAGAGAAAAAGCCAGCCTGGAGCCCTTTTAAGTACTTCTTGGGAGTATGAGAAGAGCCCTAGATGTTGGAACGGAAGACTCAAGAAAGTAACAACTTCTAAGGACTTGAGGACCGAGACAGGGCAGACCCTACAACAAACAAAGCAGGCGCCCAGAGGGTGGGCTATGAGGGCTGACAAGGGCACATGGGCAGATCCAAGAAGCTTCAGGGATGGTCCCAGCACAGAGCCATGTTCAAGGAAGCAGAGCAAGTGCCAGTAGGAGAGAGTTGACTGAGGGAGATAAGAGCCAGGGGACGCAAGGGGCAGCCTGGGGGGCTCAGCTGGTTAAGTGTCCGACTCTTGATCTCAGCCCGGGTCTCGGTCTCAGGGTTATGAGCTCAAACCCTGTGTTGGGCTCTATGCTGGGTGTGGTCCCTACCAAGTGAATGGATGAATGAATGAGGAAGGAAGATTCCAGTGAGTCTCTCCATGTATGTCTTTATATATATATATTTTGGTGGCAATGTTGGGGGAGATATAATTGCAATTGATTTTTGTTTAAGATTTATTTATTTTAGAGCAGAGGGAAGGGCTAAGGGAGAGAATCCTAGGCAGACTCCCTGCCGAGAGTGGAGCCCGACACGGGGCTCGACCCCACAACCTTGAGATCATGACCTCAGTCAGAATCAAGGGTCCGACGCCCAACCGACTGAGCCACCAGCCGCGCCCACAGTTGGTTTTAAGCAGGCTGGCGAGGGCTGTCAAAGAAAGCAACTTCAGGTAATCTTGGATTCTCCAATATGCCTTAGCGGTTTCACTCGGGTGCTTCTGTGCCCTCCTGTGACTCTGAGTAATGTCTGTGCTTTTGTCCGCTCCTCTGCCTGCCTGAGGCCAAAGCTCTACTATTTCTCTTGTCAGAACTTTCCACCTGTTTAAAAGGCTATCAACTAGACATCTTTAAAATTTTTCCTAAAAGTTTTACAATAGAAACAATAATGCCAAGCCCCAGTACCCCACACACTTTGAGTACTTCTCAGGGGCCAACATCTTAACTTAGTTGTTCTTTCTGGTCATCGCCCCCACGGACGAAAGGATGTGTTCATGCAGTTAAACAAAACAAAACAAATTCTGGCATTATCTGTTTTCTTCTTAATTTGGTGAACAGATACAGCATGCCAGGGGGAGAACACCCCCCGTCACACTACTCCTCGGGACCAGCACCGTTGATGACCATTGTTAGATAAATCATTAAGGAGACCATGTAAATGCTATTCATTCCAGAACCAAGTAATATACTGCAAATGGAGTTCTTAATGAAAGTCCATTTTCCTTGAGTTTCTAGGATAATTTTTTTTTGCAATGTCTTCTTTATAATATCCTGTCTTGGTTGGATACTCTGTCCATTACCCCTGAACCTTGTGACTGTAGGTAACACTAGTAAAGGACATAGAGTTGACCTTTGAGCAACACAGGTGTGGACTGTACAGATTCACTTATATGCAGATCTTTTTCAATAAATACAGTAGAGTACTATGAATGTATTTTCTCTTATGATTTTCTCAGTAACATTTTCTTTCTTCTAGCTTGTTTTATTGTAAGGCGAGAATATATAATACATAAAACATTGAAAATACGGGTTAATTAACTTCATGTTATCAATAAGGCTTCTGGTCAACATCAGGCTGTTAAGTAAAGTTTTGGGAGAGTCAAAGGTTATATGTGAATTTTCCAGTGCTGGGGGCGCAGGGGTCGGGCGTCCCTAAGCCTCTGTGCTGTTCAAGAGTCAGCTGTCATCAGAAGAGGTTCAAAGACCATAGAAATAGATTAGGTAGTGAGGAAGTTGATTCTCTTTTCAATTCTCTCTTTCCTCAAGTCCTTCTTAAGTTATTTTCTTGAGTCTTGATCCCCAAAGATCTGCCCTTCAACGCCCTCCACCCACTTCATCAGAGACCACTCCTCTCACGCCTTCGCCTTCTGAACAGGGAGTGAAACCCCACCGACAGTTTGTTTACTCATTCAGCAAATCCTGAGGTCCTGCTCTGTGCCAGTCCCGGTGCAGCCCGGGGATACATCAGTGACAAAAGAGCATTCACTCGATTGTGGAGAAGCAATGGAGGAAAAAACATAATAAGTAAGAAATCTACAGTATGTTGCGGGAGGTAAAACCCACTGCAGGGAAGAAAACTGGAAAGAATGTCCGGTAGGGTAAGGGAGACGAGGAACGCAGAGTCATTAGGGGAGCACTGAGAGTGAGATTCCTAGACAGACAGAGGAAGTGGCGATGGCCAGGGAGGGGCATCCGGGCAGAGAGGACAGCCCCGGCAATGACCTCGGACAGGAACGGATCCCTTCCTTTCTACACATTGTGGGTTTATGGCTTTTAGGATTGTTTTATTCTCATTTCGGTGGGGTAACATGTCCTGGACCCAGCAGTACTAGAGATAAACAAAGGAGTTCAGTCGGTCACCTTGAACCTGAGTCTCATTTCCAGGTGTTTGAAACCATGAGATGAGCAAGTGGTGTCTCTGCTTGTCTCCTCGCTTCTGAGCACCTACAAGCGTGTTGTATATATTCTTTCTTCTGCGTTTTATAGATCCCCTTTGAAGTAGGGAACTTTTAAACAGTAGACCCTTCATAAATGAAGAAGTTGAGAACTAAAAATAGTGTGATTCACCCACGGGTAAAGGACAGAATGACAAAAGCATGTCTGTACGCCCAGCTTTGTTTCCTTTTCTAGCCAATACTGCTGGTCTCCGCGTCCCATTCTGTCACTATTACAGTTTGGAACATAAAAAAATAGAGACATTGGGGGCACCTGCGTGGCTCAGTGAGTGAGACGGTGCCTTCATCTCAGGTCATGATCCCAGAGTGCTGGGATCAATGCCCATGGTTCCCTGTTTGGGGGGAAGTCTGCTGTTTCCTCTCAGCTTCCCCCTCTGCCCCCACTTGTGTTCCTTCTTTTGCTCTCTCTCTGTCAAATAAATAAATAAAACCTTTTTTTTTTTTTAAGATTTGTTTATTTACTTATTTGACAGAGAGGTCACAAGTAGGCACAGAGGCAGGCAGAGAGAGAGGGAAGCAGGCTTCCTGCTGAGCAGAGAGCCCGATGCGGGACTCGATCCCAGGACCCTGAGATCATGACCTGAGCCAGAGGCAGAGGCTTAACCCACTGAGCCACCCAGACACCACTGATCTTTAAA
Source organism: Mustela erminea (assembly GCF_009829155.1). Classification (NCBI taxonomy): domain Eukaryota; kingdom Metazoa; phylum Chordata; class Mammalia; order Carnivora; family Mustelidae; genus Mustela; species Mustela erminea. The sequence goes on along the minus strand of NC_045630.1, from coordinate 207,008 downwards.
ATAAAAAAAAAAAAAAAAAAATATATATATATATATATATATATATATATATATACAGATGTTGAAGGAGAAATAGCATTTCATTTTTCTTATTGATTTAAAAAAAAAAAGTGTATTATAGGGGCGCCTGGGTGGCTCAGTGGGTTAAGCCTCTGCCTTCGGCTCAGGTCATGATCTCAGGGTCCTGGGATCGAGCCCCGCATCGGGCTCTCTTCTTGGCAGGGAACCTGCTTCCCCCCTCCCCTCTCTCTGTCTACTTGTAATCTCTGTCTGTCAAATACATAAATAAAATCTTAAAAAAAAAGTGTATTATATTCTGCAAATATTTACTGAGCATCTACTATGTGCTGGGCAGTGATCTAGGTGCCAGAGATATAGTACTGAAAATGATAGACATGTGTCTATTCTCATATATTAGAATTTTCATGAAGGTTGGTGATAGATGTGATAGACAATAAACAGATTAATTAAGAAAACCATAAAAGAACATTATAGGCCTTGATAAATAGTCTGACTTCTATTTTAAGGGGGTTGGAAGACTTTGGAGATTTATTAATTAGAATTAGTATTGGCTACATGTGACAAGGACCCAGCTAGAGTGGCTTTAATTTATTTACTGTTAAATTTATTTCTCTCTCATGTAAAATGTTTTGTCTGATCATTGGGACTAATGTGAAGGCTTCATCATCATCAGAAACTCTTGGTCTGAAAATGGCTGCTGGAATTCCAACCATCATGTTTACATTTAACACTAGAAGAAGAGAAACCAAAATAAATAAATAAATTTTTTAAAAATTAAGAAAAGAAAAGAAAAAGAAAGAAAGGGATGCCCCCCTTCCCTTTTAAGGGATCGTCTCGAAATCCTATGCAGAACTTAGTCGCACGACTATATCTAGTTGCAAGGGAGGCTGGAAAACGTAGCTGCCCTGAGTGAAACTGAATTTTATTTGTAAGGAGAAAAAGGACGATAGAATTGAGAGAGCGGACCAACAATCTCTGGCATGGAAATCTGAGTCATGTTTTTAAAAACACATCCTGTCTTCTCTGTAGAGAACAGATACAGAGATGGGACCGGGAGGTCGGTCAGTGTTTCACGCTTGTCCAGATAAAGTTTGGTGGTGGACTGGGGTGGTGCTAGAGTAAAGACAGAAGAAGATGGATTCAGGTATGTTTTGAGGGAAAGTCAACAGGACTTATGATGGGCTGAATGTGATGAGGGAAAGAAAGAATCCAAAACAGCGCCTAGGTTTTTTGCCATTAAGAAAACCAATATATGGCTCTGATGCTTAGTAAGATCAGAGTACAGGTTGAAAGAGAGGTCCACGAGTTCTGCTTGGATCATGTTAATTTTTAAATGCCTGTTAGCCGTTCAAGCAGCCATTGCCAAAGAGGCATTTGGGTACATGAATCTGTAGTTAAGGGTGGAGGTCAGGCTCAGAGATTAAACCGCTGGCAGTCGTGGGCATGTGACTGGAATTCATTGTCATGGGCAGAGGAGGCCACCAGGGAAAACTGCGGATGGAGAAGGGAGCCCAGGACCAGAGGGAGGCTCCCCAGCCCTGGGGATGTTGATAGAGGAGTAGGAGCCAGCACAGTGGGCGGCCGATGACTAAAGCGACCAAACAACCAAGAGAATGGCTGTGAGAAAACCTGGTGAAAAGAGGGAGCAGTAGATTGTGTTGGGTGCTTGCTCAGAGGTGTGGTAACACATGGACAAACGCGGACTTTGGATCTGGCAACGTGGTAGCCACAGGCAACCTTTACAGGACCAATTTCAGAAGAGTAGAAGGAAAAGGCATCATTCAATTTATTCCGCATCTCGTCACTGGGAATACACTAGCTGGCAGTCTGGGGGGAGAGGTGGGCAATTATTCCCACACAGTGTGACAGTAGGACCATGACGGAGCTCTGCACAGGGCACAGGGGAGTCGGGGCCCTAAATCCATGGGGACGAGGGCACAGAAGGCTTTCAAAAGAAGATGAGAACTGGATGCTTAAACTGCCTGTTTAGAAATCGAAAGATCGGTGGAGTAATGCGTTGGCCTTGGAGCTGGGAGACCTCGATTCCAGTCCTATCGCCATCCCTGACAGGCAGTCTGAGACAGTCCCTTCCCCTGCCCAGGGCTCTTCCTTCCCTCTGCATGGGGAAGATCCGACCTTCCTCGTTTGTTTCTGTTTTAAGATCATTAGGGAATTTTCTAACCTCTTGGAGTCTGGAGAGACGGAAGGTTTTGAGTTCAAAGCTCTCTGCCCTTTAGGTAGCCTTTGAAGTATGTACTTAATCTTTCTCCACTGGAATCAGACCCTTTATTCACAGTTGTAGTTGCTGCAGGGTAAATTAGGATAATGTTAGCATCTATAACCAGCCCCAACACTGCAGTGGTTTAACACTCTCGGAGCCACCGCAGGTCCCTCTGACATGGGCCGTTTTGCACAAACATCGTTTTGAATTAAAAGCCACCCAGATCCAGCAGATTCAGAGAAAGCTCTTCCCCTGCCCCTCCACGGCCTGCTTTACCAGCAAGACAGAGTTTCAAACAGGGATTCCTCCTGACCTAAGACGCCTCCCTGCATAAGAAGACGCCCTTTGTTTCCAAACATCTCCTCTCACCTTCTTGCTAATGGTCTTCCCTCGCTTTGTATCCTCAGGACACCCCCTGGCCCCCGACCCCTTGTCCTTGGCTCTTGTAAGCTTTATGTCTCCTCCCTGTCTTTGGAATTTCCATGTCTGCATGGGTTCCCCTTAATGACATCAATTAAATTTGATTCCCCTGTTAATCTGTTTCACGTCAGTCTGACTTAGTTCAGCTAGAAGGACCCTGAGGGGCAGAGGAAGTTCTTCCGTCCTCCGCAATGACACAAGAGAATCGTTTTCCTCCTGCACACGTAATGATCCAGTGAAAGTTCTGACAAGCGGTCTTGAACACAGTAAATCAGGGGCACAAGCTGCTTCCATTCTGTCCTTTTGTCGTCCCTGAGATACTCACAATTATTTGCTCTCTGGCAGAAGGAAAGAGTGGAGGCGGTACCAGGCCATCTCCGCTCACAGGCGCCACACAGCACGCCTGACAGAATTCCATCCTAGACGATCGCGAGGGCTCCCCTGCGGCGTCTGTGTGGGCAGCCTGCGCTGTGTCAGGAGAGGGGCAGCGAGAGTCGGTGGTGGACCCGACATTTCTCCCACAGGGAACACGTCGTGACGCACACGACTCATTTCTTTGTTTATTTTCTAGCTGAAGAAGAGATCACCTTTTCCAAAATAGAGACTCCTAAGAAATCGGAGATATTTTCTGAAAATCTCAGGTACAGGCATACGTAATTGCTTAGGCATAAACATTTGTCATTCAGCACAGAATACTGTTAAAATCTTCTGTCTGGTCAGTTCTTTTCGGCCTCTTTGGTGCGAGTGGGGACATGTCGGGGTGTGTGCATGGTGAGTTTGGTCGATGGCATCTATGTCAGGGTTACCTTGTTCTTTTATTAGTTTTTAAAGATATTTTCACATCGAAAGCGAAGCGTGGCTACCACTTATTCCTCCTACTTACTTCTGCATTTGGACAGTCCTGAAGAAATAAGAGAAAAGATCTTGAGTTTCTTTGATGTCATCATAACAAAAATGAAGATGCCTGAAGAAGACATCATTCCTCTGGAGTCATGCCAGTGTGAGGAGATCGTAGAGATGGTCATCATGCCTCTGGCCCACCATTTTCTGGCTTTGGGAGAAAACAACAAAGCCTTATATTACTTCCTAGAAATTACATCTGCTTATCTCATCTTGGGTGACAATTACATGGTAAGGTGTTCCCCCCTCGCCAGCCCCCCACCCTGCCTTTGAGACAGTTCAGAGACCACAGCACCTGAAGGGCAGCTCTAGGGTTCTCCTGTCGCACTTCATGTTCTTGACACCTGCTGGCTCCCCTTTCCTCTGAAAATCGAACCCTGAGAAGGGAAATGACCTGAGATTGAGAGATGAAAGCAGAAATTGCAGCGAGCATCACACACTGTTTAGAAGAAACGTGCCAGGAACTGTCTACCTCGATGGGAAGGGGGTAGACGTCCTATCTCATCCCCAAAATGTATCGATGCTGCCGTTTCAGCAGAGGCTTCCTCAGTAATGTCCCGTGGCACCGACCTTCTTTCTTTCCTAAACACCTGTGAGCACAAACACCTATAGGTCTTTGGATGAGCACAGATCTGGTTTTTGTCTTGTGGTCCCCAAAGGAGCTCACCCACTTTGGTCCTCGTGTCATTTGTGCTATATTATCATGCATTTCCTTTAGATCCCCAAAACACTAGTGTTCCCCGGGATAATTGTAAATAATATTCCAGGGCAATGTGTCCTTAGAAATGTGGGGGTTCAATGTATAATGAAATAAGAATTCATTCTTAAGTAAGTTGGGAAGCACTGAGCTGAATACCTACATAGGTTTCTTTCCTGCAAATATTTCGTGGACTTAATATGCTAAGACATGTGTAATCGTCTAGAGGATCTGGGTAGTTCTGTGTTTCTCCAACATACTTGACCGGAGACCACTTTCCGTAGCGCAGCTAGCTAGACTGGCCTTGCATGATCTCACTGTAGGAAACGCCCCCAGCCTTGTTCCATCTGACCCCCATTTCTGAGTAGACAGGCCTGCGGTTCCTGTCTACACCGGTGGTCTCTTCCATATTTACAACCACAGCAGCCTAATCGACCCTCATACCTTAGATTTTTATGAAATTTTAAAATTAAACCATTAAAAATGTTGGTAAGCCCTAGCTCTCTCAAATTTATGTTAAAGATGAAAGTCATCCACGCATATGAGGTATCACTATGCGTATTAATTTATGTACATATACACACTCAGAGACATATGGACAAGGGGATATGGTCAGTGAGTCCCAAGAATAGAAGGTTTAAGTGGCCCCGAGGACCGACTTGCGAAGCGCCCCCTCAGTCAGCAGGGAGTGGGGATGGCCAGGAAGACAGAGAAGGGAAGCAGAGCCCCGTGCAGGTCACCCGGAATGTGCCATTTGCATCCTGTCTCCCATCAGAAATAATCTAGTAGGTTCGGGTCAACTCACATTCCCTCTTCTGCCTCTCTCTCCCACCTTGGACTATGTGACAGTTGAGGATATCACCTTCCCTTATTTTACTCTTCAAATCTGACCTTGCCTTGGTGCTCACGTGTACTAAGGCCGTCCTGTCTAACCACGTCCGAGTAAGTCATAAATGAGGTAGGCAGAGTTGCTCAGGGCCTTGCTAACTTGTTCCAGAAGTGGAGATCAGCTTCTCATAGACGTGGGGACACCATGGGGGGCAGGGCACACATTGCTGGAATTAGGGGCCATCGGGGGTGGAGTTACTCAGAGGAGGAAATTGCCCTGGCTCCATCCCCTGGAGCGAGTGATCCGGTGGCCAGGATCTTCAGCAGGGGCTTGACCCACCCAGGGCTGCCTCCAGCCGGGAGGCCCAGCTCCGGAGCCGGGGCTGGGGGCGGAAGGGGTCCTGCCACGGCAGCCGCTCTTGCTTATTCGGTCGAGGCCGGGCGGACCCCTGTGGCCGGACCCCCGCTGAACGGACGCTCGTGCCCCTCCGCCGCTGCAGGCGCACCTGTACTTGAAGGAGGGAGAGCGGTTGCTGAAAATGCTCAAGGACGACACATCCTGGAGTCACACTTTTGAGGCCGCGGCCTTTTACAGCCTCAAAGGTCAGGTAAGACGCCGCGACACACACGGTCCCGTGTCGGCGGTCCCAGGGGCGGTCGACACACGGTCCCGTGTCGGCGGTCCCAGGGGCGGTCGACAGAAGCAGCAGAAGCCCTCCCTGCCCTTCCTCCAGCCGCCCTCCAGCCACTGGCCCCGGGCGGACCGACGGCAGAACCTCAGGTCTGGCTGCTCCGGCCTGCGGCCTCGCTCGCCGGCAGCTCCTCCTCGTCTTCATGGGGGACATCGTCACGAAAGTTCTCCAACAAGCTCCAGCCGTGGACGTGAACGCCGTCCCGCTCCCTTCTCCCCGTAGGTCTGTTTCAACATGGGCCAGATGGTGCTTGCCAAGAAGATGCTGCGCAAGGCCCTGAGGCTCCTCAACAGGGTCTTCCCCTACAACTTAATCTCCCTGTTTCTTCACACCCACGTGGAGAAAAACAGACACTTCTACTACGCGGATCAGCAGGCCCAAGAGAGCTCGCCTCCAGGGTAAGGGACTGAGCTGGGACGAGCTCGAGGTCTCAGTCCCCAGGAGAGAGACTTGCACACACGCCACCAGCCCCCAAAGCCTGGGCCTCTAATGGGTGCGGGAAGGCCTGGCGGCCGTGCCCTGAGGCTCTCTGGTGCCCGGGGGGGCCAGTCAGGGAGTGAGGGGCTCCCAGGCAAGGTGGCGTTGCCCCAATCACGTCCCAGCAGCTTTTGTGAAGGGGAAGGCAGGGAGCCCCTCGCAAGCCGAGCGCCGGCGCCCTGCCCCGGTGAGTCCCTTCCATCCCTCCAACGCGCCATGTTTCCCGGAAGCCGGGGGCACCGAGGAAGCTGCTCCTCAGGGGCCTCAGTCTCAGGCCCTTTTCCAGCCGGGGGTGCAGACACCACACGGGGCGTCGTCCCTGCCCAGACTGCAGTAGAAGGTCCCAAAGACCTTGGCCAGAGGACAGACCTCCCACCCATGTACGGATTTGGAGGCGGATGTGGGGATGTGAGGGGCGTAGCCATCGGTCAAGATTAAACCGGCAAGATTTATACTTCTCAATGGATGTAAATTGTACCTATAAAAAACGATAAACAATTAAAATGGCGGGGGAGGGAGGGACCCTGTGTGGCTCAGTCACTTAAGCATCTGACCCTTGATCTCAGCTCAGGCCTCGATCTCAGCGTGTGAGTTCAGGTCCTGGGTTCGGAGTCGTTGAAGCCGGGTGTTCCGTGCACGTAGTTCATGATATTTTTCTGCTTTACTGTGTGTATGTTTGGAATGTCCCACAACAAAAGCGTTTGGATGTATTCCGCCTATCCATTCGGCGCCAAGGGGAATGCCACCTCGCTGGGCATCTGCAGGGCTGACAGAGGACACCTCTCTGGCGCTGAGAGAGGCTGGAGCAATATCCCTCCAGGTTCTGCCTGAGATGCAAACATCTATTTCTAGGAGCTCGTTGCTACGCACCCCTCCGAGCCCACTGCCTTCCCCCAGAAGTGCTCCCTGATGCGTGGGGGAGCCTGGAGTGGAAATGAGCTCCTTTGCAGGTTAGGGACAGGCTCCTGGGAACGGTGGCCCCGTCTCAGGAGACACCAGTAGGGAGGGGCTGGGAGAGTTCAGCAGAGATCTCTCTAAGAGGTAGGAGGGAATCAGAGTTTGGGTCACTGGTGGATTGTGTGATCAAGCACAGCCTGCTTGCCGAGTTCACGTCGAAGGTCAGAGGAGATTTTTTTTTTAAGACAGAAAAGATGAGTGTGCGTGAGGGGGAGGCCGGAGGGAGAAGGAGAAGGAGAGAGTCTTTTTTTAAAAAAGATTTTATTTATTTTTAGAGAGAGAAAGATCACAAGTAGGCAGAGCGGCGGGGGTGGGGGCGGTGGGGGGGGCAGCAGGCTCCCCGCTGAGCAGAGAGCCTGAGGCGGGGCTCGACCTCAGGACCCTGAGATCATGACCTGAGCCGAAGGCAGAGGCAGCTTAACCCCCTCTTAAGCAGGAGCCATGCTCAGCACGGGGCCCAGCCGAGTGCGGGGCCTGATCCCACGCTCTCAGGATCACTGCCTGAGCTGAAACCAGGAGCCCGAGTATTTTTTAGGATGCATACATGTCACACAAATATTTTGATCACATGCACTCTCAACAAATCATTGATTGTTTTGAAATGCAAATTTAACTGGGCATCTCCCATGTTCATTCCCGAAATCTGGCCCTGGTCCTTAACAGTCCTGTTTGTCACAGGAGTAAGAAGTTCCCTGCATGAGGTAAAGGGGGGGGTGCTGGGAGGAGGAAACCGCAGAGCGGTGGGCTTGCAACACCAGCCAGTCAAAGGGCTCTGATCTCAAAACGAGGACAAGAAGCAATGTTAGTGTCGGTTTCTGTGGCCCTCATGACTGTCTTACACTGTGAGGGATTCTACCTTGTTTCCTGGGAGGCTTTAAAAAATAATTTGCATAACAGATTCAATGTCATTAATTCCTAAATTCTGGGCTTTGTTAACTCACTAATGTTGCAGCCAGCTCGCTTATCATAAAGGTAAGGTTCGCGTTTCGATCCCCGAGAAGGGACTGTTGGCTCCACCACCGGGCGAACGGCTTGTTGAAGCCGACTGGGACCCCACACGCTGTGCGCAGGCGCTCCTGCGTCCCCCCTTGCACACCCTCCGGCACAGGCGGTTCCCTGCCTCCCGTGACGTGCCTTCATCCACTCGGGTGTTGTAGAGGAACGCCGCGGACTGGCTGGCTTCTAATGAGCAGAACCGTATTGCTCCCGTCTGAGGTCAGAGACCCAAACGCAGGGCGTCGTCAGAGAAGGGCCTCTTCAGGTCACAGACGTTTTTATCTTCATATGGTGGGAAGGGGCTGGGGAGCTCTGGGGTCTCTTTTATAAGAGCCCAGCCCCCTTCGTGAGGGCTCTACCCTCATGACCTAATCCCCTTCCAAAGGGCTACCTCCTGTTACCCTCACTTTGGGGGTTAGGACTCAACGTATGAATTCAGGTCATGGCAGAATGCGACTGTGAAAAATATTCATTTCCTTCGTTGAGCGCTGAGGCCCAGCTCCCAGCAGTGATCTCACTGGAGGACAGGACGCCCTGGAGTGGCCAGGCTGAAGGGGACAGAGCCCTGCCACTTCTGGCTGTGTGACTGTGGGTTAGTCGTTTAACTGTCGGAGTCTCAGTTGCTTGCGTAAAATGGGGTTATTTCTCCTTTGCTTCTAGGCTTGTTCTCAGAATCCAATGGGATGAATTATATAAATTTGCTTCTAAGATAACTTCATTTAAGTAGCGATGACCTGACAAGGGACAGGTGACTTGCATAAATTATCTTAATCGATCCTCACAAAGTCGGTACTTCGCCCCGATTCGTGGGGGACCATGTGCAAAATGCAGGTGCCTGGGCTTCTCCAGCTCGTCCCGGAGGTGGGACTCGCGCTCCCCCCGGCTTACACCTCCCAGCCAGGAGCGAGTTCCCTTCCAGCACGCGGGCGACGACACCTTCTTTCTCGGTCCCATGTGTCTGTTTTCTCTCACAGGAAGAGGAGGCTGGCGCAGCTCTACAGGCAGACGGCCTGCTTCTCCTTGCTCTGGCAGATCTACAGCTTAAATTATTTTTTCCACCACAAGTATTACAGCCACCTGGCAGCTATGATGCAAGTGAACACGGCCCTGGAGACTCAAGATGACTTCCAGGTAGAGTGTTTTTGTAGCGGCTTTTTACATTTCTGCATCTCATTTAGAGGGAAACTCTTCAAGATCACGGAGGTTCCAAAGGACACTTACACGTTAAAGAAGACCTACAAGATACCACAGGCCTTGCCGTTGTCAACCCGAGGTTGTTTTCCCCCACTAGCAAGGCATTCACGGTAAGACAGTTGGGAGATTTCTGGAAGAATGTCACACGTGTCCCCCCCAGGAGTCAGGGAGGAAGAGGCCGCAGGTGACCGCTCACGCTTGGTCTTCGGCCAGTCCTTCTGCTCCTCAGCCCAAAGACAGTGAAAGGCAGAGACGCCCTCGAGGAGCTGGACAGGACCACCCTCCGAAGATTTTCTGTGGTGGTTTTGGGCCGGCACTGTGCTTTCCACACACGGCAATGCCCTGAAACCCTGAAAGTAGCGGGGACTGGGTCGTGCCCTCCCTGGAATGGTCTCTGGAGCCCCAGGCAGAACTACGAGTCCACACTGTTGGGGAGGAGGAAGCTCCTCTACTCTTCAGGGCCCTTCTACCTGGACCAAGAGTCAGCTGACGTGAGATTAACAGGAGAAAGTCAAGTGTTATAGCGTCTGTGGGGGGATCCACAGAGACAAGAACTTCCAAAGACGAGGAGGCAACCCGAGGCCTCTAGGAGCTAGGGAGAGGGGTTGGGGCTTGAGGGGACAAAAGGGAGGACTGTCAGCAGGAAGGTGCAAGGGTGTTACCCTGTTGTGCAGAGGAACTGCTTAACAGAAGAGGGATCTGTTAGTCGCTCTCTTCCTAGTGAAGCGGCCAGTCGAGAGACAGGTAACGAACCCATACTTGAAACTAGTGTAACACCAGATGTTAATTTTATTTCAGCTTAAAAAATAAATCAATTTGTTTAAGCCTTAAAAAATAAGCTTTTCTTGAATGTGCTGGGTTTTGATGGCCCGTCTGGGAGCAACCGGCCCTTGGCCCCGACAAAATGATAAACTGGGAAGTCTTTAGCTAGACGTGGAAAACAGGAGACAAAACAAGATCACAAAACTAAAGCCATTTCATCTAAAGATTGATCGGGTCCCTTTAGAAAAAAGCACATCATGTCTGGGTTTCTTGTGGGGCAGTGATTTCCTCTGGGAGTGACTGATGATCAGGAATTGAGGGAAATGGCCGAGGGCACTCTAAAGGGTGGAGGGACTTGGCTTCCTAGCCATAAGTCTGTCCCCAGCACTAGGGCCGTCCCGTACCCCGGGATACAGAAATGTTTACAAAGCCCGTCAGAACAGCCTCTGCCCATTCTCCTCCGGTGGCTCCCCAGGCGACTAAACCCAGCCGTATTAGACCTCCTTCCGGCTCCTCAAACATCCAGCTCAGTCCCCTTGTAGGATCTTTGCTGCGGACATTTCCTTTGCCTACAGTGCCCATCCCCTGACCTTTACCAGGCTCTGTGCTGATCAGCCTGCGGTCACCTCCTCCATAGGCCTTTCTGGGCCCACCTGGCCCCCTGACTCTCCAGCCCCTCCCTCCGTTTTCGTAGCTCTTATTGCCGGCTGACATTATCTGGTCGGCGCCCTTGTTGGTGCGTCTCCTGCGTCCACTACTGGCCTGCCATGTCCGTGCGAGCAGGGTCCTCGTCTGTTACCTTTTCTATGTCCTGAGCTTCAGTAACAACGTCTGGCACATAGTGGGGTCTCCACAAACGTTCAGTGAATGAAATCCTTTCATCCCCCTCCCCACTGGGGCTGTCTCTTAAGAACACGGTGGCGCTGGGGGACAGGAGACTGCGATGGGAAAGCCAGAACTGGAAAGTGAATCCAAGGAGGCTCGTTAACAAATATGCCTGTGGCGGAAGGCAGAGCAGCCTGGCAAGTGGTCACCTGGGTGCTCAGAAGCAGATGAGACACTCACTGTTGGAACCAGAAGGGACCAGAATGAGCCCCCAGAGAGCAATTTCCGGAACTTCCCCTCCCCGCGGTGTGACCGCTGCCAAGCCACATAACCTCCGAGCTTCCTACTTTCTCCAAGAAGTAAAGCAGTTGGACTCTATGCTCTGGGTCCAAATCCAAGGGGTCCCGGGCTCCGGTACAGCGGTGGACATGTCATCGTCCTGGCCGTCCGCTCCTGGCCCACAGCTTCCGGCTGCCCGTCCCCTCTGGCAGCCCGGCCGCAAACACAGCCCAGACCAGGAGCACAGAACCCCTCCGACGGGCTTTGTGGCTGCACAGGTGCCCGCAGTACTGTCTGTAACACAGAGTGTGTGACTTGAAGAATTCTGGGAAAGAAGCCCCTTGTCCTAAATTCCTCTCCACGGACGGCCCTTACTGCGAGCCCTTCGTCTATCAGAACCTTCTTGAGCAGGAGCAGCCTCCTCCTCACCCGCACCAAGCTTTCATACCCTGGAGCAACTCGACTGCTTAAAATCATCGTTCACGGAGCAGCGGACTTCCGGGGAGGTCTCTCGATTCCGTTCCAACCACGCTTTCCTCTTTCTGAAAGCAAACAAGCCAAACCCCCTTTTCTTGTTTATTAAATAACAGGAGGAGACGTCCTTGCTATAAAAAGTAAACATCACAGAGATGAAGAAGGTGAAGAGTAAAGTCCCCCTTGTCCCTCAGATTCCTCCCCCAGAGGCGTACCGCACCCTGGAGCGAACCCTGCCCAGCTCTTTGCTCTGCGGTCGGTCGTACAGTCACATAGAGAAGTCGCTGCTTTCATTGTTCACAAAATTAACATCCTTATATTTGGCTTAAGGACTCTGTGGGAGCCCTTGAGCGTGTCCTGAATCGTCCACTAAACAGGCAGCAGAGACCCAGGCGGATGTCTGTCCCCCAGCCCGAGCCTCGCCCAAAGGACCGGCTCCGTCCTCAAGCTTAGTAAACATGTGTCCACGGGCCAGCCCTGGGCAGCGACCCTGGGCTTCCTGCCGCGGTTCGCCTCAGTGTCGCCCTCCTCTGCCCTGCCGCTGCCATTTCAGATCATCAAGGCCTACCTGGACTACGCGCTGCATCACCAGCTGGCCGGCTACCAGGGCGTGTGGTTCAAACAAGAACTCATGGCCATGGAGCAGATCTTCAACCTCCCCCTGAAAGGCGTGGGCATCGAAATCGTGTCCTATGTGGCCGATACGCTGGGCTACACCAAGCTTCTAATGGGTCACTTGGACTTGGCCATTGACTTAGGTAAGGTTTGTCGGGCGAGAAGGGGCAGGCGGGATACAGGTAACACCCTGGGGTACACCGGAACGGTTTCCTTCCCAGGCTCTCGAGCCCACAAGATGTGGGCACTGCTGCGGAACCCCAACAGACATTACATAGTCCTCTGCTGGCTCAGCAAATCTCTCTTCTTGAAAAGCAGGTATGCAGGGGCACCTGGGGGCTCCGTGGGTTAAGCCTCTGCCTTCGGCTCGAGTCATGATCCCCGGGTCCTGGGATTGAGCCCGGCATTGGGCTCCCTGCTCGGCGGAAAGCCTGCTTCTCCCTCTCCCACTGCCCCCACCCACTCCCCCACCTGTGTTCCCTCTCTCACTGCATCTCTCTCTGTCAAATAAAATCTTAAAAAAAATAAAAGAAAGAAAGAAAAGAAAAGCAGGTATTTAGCTGAAAGCATTTTTCAGAACTAGAGGGAGGAAGCCATGGTCATTGAGCTCCCTGGGCTCGCTTTACCCTGGCCATTGGGTGGCAAAGGACCAGGGTTTACAGTAAGATGCAACGGACGCTCCTAGTCCTTGGGATTCCTGTTCTTTGCACAGCGTTCTTTTTTTTTTTTTCTTTTTAAGATGTTATTATTCTTTAAAGTACTCTCTACATCCAACGTGGGCTCAAACTTACAACTCCGAGATCAAGAGTCGCAGACTCCTCTGACCGAGCTGGTCAGGCGCCCCCGCACATATGACGTCCCCAGTCTGTCTGCTCTGGCCAGTGACTGCAGGAGGGTCCGTCAGCCATGCTGCTGTGGGGATCAGGCTTTCTCTGGAGGGAAAGGGCAGAGCCTCACAGGGAAGGCAAATGCTCAGAGAAGAGCACCAGGGCCAGAAGCTCCAGCTGACATGGCCTGACTCTGGTTGCCCTGATACAAAGGTCTGGGACAACAGTTTAAGCAAAGAGCCCATCTGAGATTTGGGGGTGGGTCTGAAATCTGCGTTGGGGCCATGTGGGCCTGGAGTCGTGGGCACCATGGAAGCAAGGCCGGCAGTCTGCTCCGTGCTGTCCTCCAGCACCTCCTGGCCTCACCTCCTTCCTCTGCCGCAGAAACAAGCAACTGATCCAGGTGCTGGGGTGGCTGTGGGACCTCTCGGTAACAGAGGAGCACATCTTCAGCAAGGCATTCTTCTACTTTGTCTGCCTGGACATCATGCTTTATTCCGGTACATGTGGCTTGGGGATGTGCAGGGAAGCGGGAGGCGGTGGGTGGGCCGTGGGGTGCGGCCGTGGTCAGGGCTGGGGTCTCGAGACCACTGGGCTTCGGGCTGGAAAGACCTCCAGGCCTGGGAAGGGCAGAGCGTGGTGGGAGAGCTGAGGAGCCATCTGGGAGGTCGGGGAGGACAGTTCAGTCCCGAGGACACAAACCGTGGGTGTGAGCTGCCCGTTGAAGGGTGAGACCAACCTCGCCCCAGTGCAGGGACCGACAGTGTCTTCTGTGCGCCTTTTCTACAGGACTTGGTAGTAGGACATGCTAAAGACTTCGTGCTTTAGGACAAAGGGCAGGAGGGCTCATGGGTCCGGGCACTGGTAGCTTTGCAGGTTTGGAAAAGAAGCTCCACAGTGAACTGCGGGGAGCCAAGCTGGCATTCGGTCCCCACCATGGGATTCTGGGAAGGGATACAGATGCTGCGGCCAAGCGGGGAGGCAAGGGTGGGGAGACGGCAGGCCCCGGGCCGCACTCAGGCCAACTCCAGCAGGGCTGCCGGGGGACGGCTGGCTCAGACCGCACTGCCGCCTGGGCTCGCTTGGGAGCTGGGCCTCTGGGCAGTGTGGTCTCGAGCTTGTGGCCTGCCACAGGGCCCTCTCGATTCATAAAGTAAACAGAGGTTGTGGGCTCTCCCCACAGGCAGGAAGTTCCCCTGGGGGCTCTAGGCTACAGCAGGACCACCCCATCCCACCACCAGAGCTCTTCTGCTTCTCTCTTCTTTAGGGTTTGTTTATAAGACGTTTGAAGAATGTTTGGAATTCATACGCCAGAACGAAGACAACAGAATCCTCAAGTTCCAGAGCGGCATCCTCCTGGGTCTCTACTCCTCCGTGGCTATCTGGTAACGGGGGTCGCCTATCACCGAAGTCCCGAATTTGAACAGGTTGAACCCTGAAGAAGACTTCTAGGAGATTAAAAAAGAAAAGAAAAAGAATTTACAATTTATACGTGAGCTAGATTGAAGGTGGCAGCGTGGGCTCCCACTGGAAGGGGCCTTGGAGGTCCCCTAGTTCATCACCCCCCAGGCAAGGCCCCCTGGGCTGTGTTCAGTGCAACAGGTGTGGTGAGGAGAGAGGAAGAAGCCTTGCTTCTCGGAGGGTCTGGGGCTTGAGGAAGATGCCTAACAGCACCATTTGCCCCACCGAGATGGAGTGACGCGGGCCGCTGTCTGCAGTGGGGTGGGCATCCTAGTTCTGAACCCCAGCATCAGACCTGCCCACTCCTCAGCAGGCAGCTCTGGAAGGCCGCCGTCCTGCCACAGTGAGACAGGCCTCTGGCCCCCACGTGGCAAAGAGATGCTGCATGACGCTCCCGGTGGGCTGCCCTGCCTCTCGGGACAGAGAGGGCCAGGTCCTCGGCTACCCCGCCCAGCTCAGGTCCCACTGTCACCGACCACCCGTCCCTCCGGACCCTGGAGCAGTGAGGGAAGCAGGGGAGGACAGGTCGCGGGGCTCCCACGCACGGAAGGCAACGGCGGGAGGGGAAGCAGCACCCTTGGTGACCCATTAACCCACCGAGCCTGGGGCTTCACGCCTTTAACGCGTCAAGGTTTTCCCTGAGGAAAGCTGCAGCTACCGTCCTAGCTTCAAGGAAGCAGATCAGCAGCAAGGTTCCAGAACGTTCTTGGACGTCCTCCCCAGCGATTCCCCACGTCGCCCCGTCCACTTCCTGTCTCCTCCACACTTTCCTCTAGTCCAGTCTGTCAGCGTCGTGCTGAGACTACCTGGCAGCAGGGGGCATTCCTAGGCAAAGTGTCCCACACCAGAGCCGTTCCCAGATTGAGGAGAACGCAGTTACAAACTCCCTGGGGAAATCAAACTCTAAAACTTAACTACCCTTCCAGGTCCAAAGAGTCAAGACAGCTTGCCCATGTGCGTGAACAGTCAAGGAATCTAAGGTCCAAAACTCATCCTAATTTTTATTCTGCTCTATCTCCTCTCCACAGCTGTGGCCTAGGCCAGGGCTTGTCCACTTCAGTGGGCACAGCTGGTTCACACTCGACCACACGGCGTCCTGCCCCCTCCCCCGTGTGTCATTCAGCAGGTGTGGCTGGGACCTGCGAGCCTGCCTTTCTAAAGAACATCAGGTGACACTGGTGACCCCAGTCTGTGGCCCCCACTTGGAGCAGCACTGGCCTAGGCCACCTCTCTCCGGACTTGGAGCAGTGTCTAAGTTCTGGGTTTATAGCCCCAAGCGTCCGACTGCCTTTGCTTTAAAACAGCCCAAAGAGTTAAATGACTGGTTGCTAATGTTAGCTGAGTGTCTGAGGACCCTGTTTGCTTCAAACCGCTCTAACCCTGCCAGGCGTCCCAGCCCACGGTCCCCCTGGGGAGCGCACGGCCGGCTGCCCGGCCCAGGTCCTGGGAGCTGGACTTGCCGGGAGAGCCGGGTCAGAACCGCAGCCCATTCCGAGCGCCCCCGGGTTCACGTGCTCATTCTGTGCTGCCACAGGTATGCCCGGCTGCAGGACTGGGACAGCTTCCACGAGTTTTCCAGCAGAGCTAAAAACCTGGTGCCCAGAAGAACGCCCACCGCGCTCTACTACGAAGGGATCAGTAGGTACATGGAGGGGGAAGTCCTCTACCTTCAGAAGCAGATCGAGGGTCAGTCTGAGAATGCCCAGGACAGCGGGGTCGAGCTGCTCAAGGTGAGTCCAGGCTGAGCCGCGCCTTAAGTGGACTCTGTCTAACTCCTTGTGATAATTCTTGTTTCGGATTCTAGAACTTACATGTTTATAGTACGAATTTTTAAGGTAACCCCTCCCCTCCGAATCGGAAGAAAACACCAATTGGCCACAACCTTACTACCCAGAGATAACCGCTTTTGATCTATCGAGACAGCGCTGTTGAGGTTTTTTTCTGTGTGTGCACACACGCACGTTTCCATTTTTATAAAACGTGCAATCAAAATAAATTGTGAATGGTTTCCTGTCAGTACATTGTTTTCTACAGCACGAGTTAAAGGGAAGCATAGTGTTTTCTCTTATAGATAAAATCTCAAAGATCTTGTTAAACACTATGCCAAACTGTTCTGGGACAGAAATTTTTTCGTAGCATTTTCCTGCTGCTCCTGTGATAGACATCTTGTTAGGTAAGTCTTTGCACGTGCAAGTTTAAAATATTCAGTTGATCCTGAATGTGTCTTTTAAGTGAACTTCTTAAAAAAAAACAAACTCGTAAAGTGAGTTTTCAAACGCTTCAGTCAGTGTAAGCATCAGAACGTGCGTATCTTCCACTCACTGGCAAAACTGCGCTGAGTGCAAAAATACACATGTAATTAGAACAGCCAGCTGACAGGTAGTAACCAGCAGGTGCAGATGTGGGAGTGCGACCGGGGAGGTTACACCTAGTGCCCACCTTTGGGTTTCCAGCCTGGACAGGGCAAGCCCTCCAAGGGAGTGAGAAGCTGAATCTCTGCGTGGGCTTGACCCTTACCTGCCTTGTTCTCTTAAACACCGAGCACAGGTGTAGCTGGTCCCCATTGCCAGGTCCCCAGTTACCACAAACCTAACAGCTTAAATAACACAAATTAGGGGTGCCTGGGTGACTCAGCGGGTTAAGCATCTGCCTTCAGCTCAGGTCATGATCTCAGGGTCCTGGGAACGAGCCCCACATGGTGCTTTCTGCTCAGCAGGGAGCCTGCTTCCCTTCCTCTCTGCCTGCCTCTCTGCCTACTTGTGATCTCTCTCTCTCTGTCAAATAAATAAATAAAATATCTTAAGAAACTACAAAAATTTATCTATAAAGATGTTGATCTCAGGTTGATAACATACATAATGGATTCATTATGTATTGTGTGACTTTGTGTAATTTGATAGAGTAAACGTCTATTCCTAAGTGGAAAGAAGGACTTATGAGGGGCTTGAGACAGGCTTGACTCCACGGTGCTCAGAAGAAAGAGGTGTTTGTTTATTTTCTTTAACCATCTTGCACGTGATCTATTCCAACGTCCTCTCTCTCTTAAGTACCAGGCACATTACCTGTGACAAGCGAATCGACTCTCACTATCACTCCTAGCGATCGGTTACTAGCAAAGGTGCACCATGTGTCCCGCCAAAGCAATCGGTGCAGATCCACTAGACAAACCAGCAGGTGCTGAAAGGGAAGCACATGTTAGTGAGCGATGAAACTCCACGTCCCAAAGCCAGGGCGGTTCGAAATACCGCAGGCGCCACCGGGAAAACCCTTCTCTGCACTCCTGAGGAGTCTGGGGTTTCTCAGAGTTGGAGAAGCAGGTAGGGGATGGGGCCTGGGGCTGGGAGGATGTGACAGAGGGAGCAAACAGAGTACAGGACCACGGATGGAGAGCAAAGTGTGTCTCCCACAGAACAATGTCCTGTTCACAGTAGATGTTTCATTTCCTTTTTTTCCCCCTTAAGATTTTACTCATTTATTTGTCAGAGAGAACAAGCAGGGAGAATAGCAGACGGAGGTGGAAGCAGGCTCCACTCGGGGCAGAGAGCCCGTTGTGGGGCTTGATCTCAGGCCCCTTGAGATCGTGACCCGAGCCGAAGGCAGATGCTTAACTGACTGAGGCACCCAGGAGTCCCTAGATGTTTCATTTGTTTAATCAATGGACTAAATGGATATGGAAGAGGTCAGTCCAGAAACCTCAGCGTTTTGGGTCCGTCTCTGTAATACTGCAGTAAGTGCGACAACACAGTAAAGCGCTAGTTCATCGACGGTGAAATTAGCGAAGACGTGAGGAAGACCCATCCTTACTCCGAGAGACCCCCGTACACTTCCCAGGGAGCTCTCTGGCAAAACAGCTTTCAGATGCCCCATCGCCTCACTGTCTCCCGGGGAATTATTACAAGGAAATAATCAGATGGCAAAAAAATTTATCTATAAAGATGTTGATTTCAGGTTGATAGCATTATAAAACTAGGAGAAAAGAAAAACTATATGCACAGGGGCGCCTGGGTGGCTGTCTGTGAAGCATCTGCCTTCCGTTCAGGTCATGATCTTGGGGTCCTGGGACTGAGCCCTGGGGTGGGCTCCCTGCTCTGAGGAGAGCCTGCTTCTCACTCTGCCCTTCACCCAACTTGTTTTCTCTCTCTCTCTTTCCCAAATAAATAAATTAATTAACCTTCCCCACCCCCCCAAAGAAAAACTATATATACTTCACAAAGAAGTCTTGGTTAAGCTGGACACGGTGCATTCAAACACTGGGATATTCGACATAAAAATTCTGAATTTCCGATTCTTTTAAAACCTGGTGTATCTGGGGAGTCCAGGCCCGCATTCCTAGAGGGCAGCCGTTGGCCGGGACCGAAAGCTGACACGTCTCCTGACACAACATGGAAAGCTCACCTCTGCTTCCTACCAGGCCCCATCCAGCCTGCTTGCTTTGTTTTCAGAGACGGGGAAGGACGGAGGAACGAGTGCGGAGCCCGTAAGCCAGCGTGACAACGCGCTCTTGCCGGCTGCTAGGCTTCCGCGCGCGCTCAGTCTACGCTCCGAGTTCCGAACAGTACCTTCTGCGGCTTCGGGCATCAGAATAAGAGTTTTCTCAGCGAGCCCCCACCTCTCACTCTCGGTCTGGCCGTCAGCTGAGACTCCGCCCTGCGCGTGTCCCCTCCTGGCCGCGGCTTCCACGGAGGCCTCCGGAACGCACATGGCCGGAAGCTTTGGAACGTTCCAGGTGGTCCGGGCGGGAGCCGCGGCCGCTTTCTGATTCGGGTTTGCCGTGTCTCCTTCAGAGCCTGGAGAGTCTGGTGGCCCAGAACACCACCGGCCCCGTCTTCTACCCGCGGCTCTACCACCTGATGGCCTACGCGTGCATCCTGATGGGGGACGGGCAGAACTGCGACCTGTTCCTCAACACGGCCCTGCAGCTGTCCGAGACGCAGGGGAACGTGCTGGAGAGGTGCTGGCTGAACATGAGCAAGGTAGGCGCGGCCGGCCGGGCCGGGACAGCCGCCTCCGGGGCCGCGGGAGCTCGCGGCCGTCCGGCTTCCCAGGCCCGGAGGCCTTCCCGGCCCGTGTGGGCGCGGCGGGCCCGTGCGCCACCCCGTCTTTCCCTCGCGGCCTGCGGAGCGTCCCTCGCCCTCCGTGGCCCTCGCCGCGTCCCCGCCCTGCCCCCGGGCCCGCCCTCCTCCGGAGCCCCACGCGGCGCCCCCCGCGCCCTCCCCGGGCTGGTTGCGCGCGGGCGGCCGGGTGGGGTCAGCGTCTGTCGGTGGGCACGCGGGGCCCCGACGCTCGAGGGCCCGGACCCGCGCTGACCCCGGCCCCGCCCTCGCTGACCCCAGCCCCGTCAACCCCGTGCTGACCCCGGCCCCGCCCGCGCTGACCCCGCGCTGACCCCGGCCCCGCCCGCGCTGACCCCGCGCTGACCCCGGCCCTGCCCGCGCTGACCCCGGCCCCGCCCGCGCTGACCCCGCGCTGACCCCGGCCCCGCCCGCGCTGGCCCCGGCCCCGCCCGCGCTGGCCCCGGCCCCGCCCGCGCTGACCCCGTGCTGACCCCCGCCCCGCCCGCGCTGACCCCGTGCTGACCCCGGCCCCGCCCGCGCAGGAGCGCTGGTACTCGAGCTCCGAGCGCACGGACGACCGCTGGCCGCAGACGCTCGCGCGCCTCCCGTCCTGGGAGAAGGTGGCGGCCGGCGAGGCGAGCGCGCAGGACGTGCAGAAGAACAAGTTCCTCATGAGGGTCAACATCCTGGACAATCCGTTCTAGCCCCGCGGACGGCAGCTCTGGCCGGACGCGAGGACCCGGTCCGTCCCCTTCCCCGCTGCCCCCAGGCTCCCGCGTCCCCCGCCGCTCCCGGAGGGTCCGCAGGGCCCGCGGGGTCACGCCCTGCCCCCC
Organism: Mustela erminea; assembly: GCF_009829155.1. Lineage (NCBI taxonomy): Eukaryota > Metazoa > Chordata > Mammalia > Carnivora > Mustelidae > Mustela > Mustela erminea. Next base: position 186,475 of record NC_045630.1, on the reverse strand, counting down.
TCGCCCAACCGCCCCTTGTCCCCGGCTCGCCCAGCTCACTGCGGCCCACGCGGCCCGTGCGGGGACAGACACGCTCCGGGTGAACCCATTAAACCGACGGTTACTCACGCGTCTCGGCGTCCGTCTGTTGTGCGCGCAGCAGCCGCTCGGTGGAACCGGGTTTCGCTGCGGTTGAAACACCAGCGGCTCCAAGGTGGGCACAAGCGCAGCTCAGAGCCCGCTTGTTTGACCTAAGAAAGTGACCGCGCTCGGGCGCCGGGTCCGTGGGTGAAGCCTCTGCCTTCGGCTCAGGTCGTGGTCTCAGGGTCCTGGGATCGAGCCCCGCATCGGGCTCTCTGCTCAGCGGTGGGCCTGTTTCCCCCGGCCCTGCCTGCCTCTCTGCCTACTTGTGATCTCTGTCTGTCAAATAAATAAATAACATCTTAAAAAAAAAGGGGGTGGGGAGGCGGTAGCACTTAGGTGCGTGTCCCAGACGCAGGGAGCCACGTGCAGACAGTCTCTCTCCTGCTCGCAGACAGAACAGTTGTTTTGTGTCAGCTTTTCACAGAGAGTGAGCGAGAGCACGGCTTTGGGGATCCTGACCTGAACCCGGCGCAGCCCCACGGGCGCCACAGACAGCAGTGTTCTCAGTGGCATTTCGTGCCCCTGCGTGTGTGGGACCCATCGGGACCCAGCCCACCGCCGCACGGCCCAGCCCCTGTGCCGGATCCTCCCATGGGCCCCAGTGGCAGTCTCAAGCAGGTGCCCCAGGATTTCCACTCGTGGGTTCCAGCCGTCTTCTGGTCCCGGAGCAGGTTCCCCTGGAACCTGTACAGGAGGGACCTGCCCTCCTGTAATGCGCGCCCAGATTTCTCCCGGTGACTTCCACAGCAGTGCCCCCAGGCCGGCATTTCTTTCACAGGCCGGTATCTCACTGTCCTGCTAAGTGAGGGTATGTTTTTCATCCTGGTGGCACAGCTGTGCTGCGGAGGCCTGGGGGCCTGGGACGGTGGGAAGACGAGCAGCCTGGGAAATTACAGGGTTGAACTCCAGCCGCTCTGCCGCACACAAGCTTTATTCCCGTGGCTTGTCTCCGAACCTCCCTGTCTCCGCACACGTGTGAGGCTCGCAGGTGACAGAGGGGAAAGGTGTTGGAAAAGACAATGTGCCGTCCAAGTAAAAAACGTTATTTGACAGAGGACTGCTTTTAAAATAAACACATCCAAGGGTAGGGGCGCCTGGGTGGCTCCGTGGGTTAAAGCCTCTGCCTTCGGCTCAGGTCATGATCTCAGGGTCCTGGGATCGAGCCCCGCATCGGGCTCTCTGCTCAGCAGGGAGCCTGCTTCCTCCTCTCTCTCTGCCTGCCTCTCTGCCTACTTGTGATCTCTGTCAAATAAAATCTTTAAAAAAAAAAAATACATCCAAGGGTAACCTGCATGGGAGTATCATCCCTTTCAAAGCTTTTGGGTCATCTGGAAGCTGGGGACTCGCTACATAAAAATTACTTGTTTTCTTACTTCATTATTTCGTACATCATTGTATTCACTTACTCATCCAACAAACACGTCTGGACGAGTCCCAACGTACCAGGAACTGATTACCGAGGGGAGGCTGGGACACAAAGACATAAAGGGCCGATCCTTGCCCTTGACCAGCTCATGAAGCCGTTAGAGGAAGCAGGCCACCAGTGAAGCCCCCGCCGTGGGCAGGGTAAGAATCGAGTGGTTGGGAGCAGCACCCAGGAAAGCCTCTCAGAAGACTTAGCTGAGCTGCCTCAGAAAGGAGTCCTTTGGGTTCCATTGTCTCTTCCTGGTGTAAGGGCCTGCCCCTCCCAGGGGAACGTGCTTGTGGACCCCGGATGTAGGGGCGGGGCAGGCCAGGTGGAGATGTCCAATCGGTGCGGCATGTGTATATCCACTAGGGTGAATTGAGATCCGATTGGCCACCTGTGTAGGGGCGGGGCTCAACCAACCGCATAAAGGTTGCTGTGCCAGGCTGGCGGGAGAGGAGGAGAGCTGTAGCTGGAGCAGAAGGAGGGAGCACAAGGAGGAGTCGGCGGAGTGGAGGAGCTGTCACAGCTCTTGTAAGAGCTAGAACCGCCGCCAGTGGTCCTGCCACCAGTGGTCCCTGCGTCCGCAGTCTCCAGCCACCTGCAGCCTCCAGCGCCTGCAGCCCTGCCTCTGGTGGTCCTGCCTCTGGCGGCCCCAAGCCACTGCCTGCAGCTTCGAGCCGCCTGCAGTCCTGCCTCCGGCAGCCCCGAGCTGCTGCCTGCAGCTTCCAGCCGCCTGCGGCCCTGCCTCTGGCAGTCCCACCTCCGGCAGCCCCGAGCCGCCGCCTGCAGCCTCCAGCTTCAAGCCGCCTGCAGCTTCGAGCAGCCTGCAGCTTCGAGCCACCTGTGGTCCCGCCTCCAGCGGCCCCGAGCCACCTGCAGCCTTCAGCCATCTGCAGCTTCCAGTGGCCCCGAGCCACCGGCGGCCCTGCCTTCAGTAGCCTGGAGCTGCCGAGACACCAGCAGTCCAGCAGTCCAGCGGTCAGCAGTCCCGACACCTGCAGGCCCTAGACACCAGCGGTCCCGAGACCCCAGCAGTCCGCGGTCAGCGGTCCTGACGTCTGCAGCCCCTGGATGCCAGCGGTCCCGAGACGCCAGCAACCCTGAGATGCCAACGGCCCCTAGCCGCCAGCAGCTTCGCTGCAAAATGCCTTGCCACCCTGAGCCATGAGTGGCCTTGTCTGTCTTCCTCTGGGGGGCAGCCTTGTCAGAGTGGCATCGTGGGGAGCAGAGTCTGTCATCTGGGTTGTCCTCCTTGTCATCGTCGCTGTCATCATTGCCTCTTTGTCATTGGGAGCGGCCTCATCCGGGAAGCGGTCTTGTCCAGAATGGCCTCTTCTTGGGAGCGGCCTTGTCCGGGGAGCAACCTCATAGAGCAGCGGCCTCGTCTTGGGAGTGGCCTCTTCTTGGGAGTGGCTCCGATCATGGAGCGGCCTCATCTAGAGCAGCCTCGTCCGGAGCGGCCTTCTTGGGAGTGACCTTGTCGGGATCATCATTGTCGCCTTTTTGTAAGAGATAGTCCTGACCAGTCAGTTTGATTCTTGATGCTTGGTGCGAAATAAAGTTTTGCTTGACCTTCGCTTTGTATCAGTCTCGTTCCTTTGATCACGGACCCTAACATTTGGGGGCTTGTCCGGGATCAAACGACGAGAACTGAGCCAGCATCGGAATTTTTAGGAAAAGCCTCCGGAGGTATTGGGATCTGAGGTATTGGGGATCAGAGGTATTGGGATCGGAAGCATTGGGATCTGAGGTATTGGGTATCAGAAGTATTGGGCTCCTATCTGTCTGGTTGGAGCTCCAGGGTATAGCCTACCGGGGAGAAGCTGGACGCAGCCATGCTCCCCAGGGCTAGAGTGGATGCAGGGATGCTCCATCCCTCTGCTGATAGATCGACAGGGGATTCGAGTCCCCCTGGGCAGTTGGGGGGTTCGAGTCCCCGTGGGTAGTCGGGGGGTTTGAGTCTCCTGGGCAGTTGGGGGGTATGGCTCCCCTGCCAGTTGAGGGGGTTTGAGTCCCCCTGGGTGGTCGGGGGGTTCGAGTCCCCTGCCTCCCCTTAGACAGTTGAGGGGTTCGAGTCCCCTTAGGCAGTTGGGGGATAAAGATAGCCCCCACCAGTGGCAAGTTCTGGGGAAGAATCGCTGGGTCTGCAGTTGTTTTTGTCTGGTTCTTTTGTTGTCTATTGTGTGGTTTGTTGTGTTTGCAGGGGACCAAGAAAGCCCCCCCCCCCCAGCAGCAGGCTCTGGATGAGGGCCACTGGGGTTGTGGTTGTTTGTTTGGTTTTGTCTTTTTGTTGTCTATTGTGGTGTTTGTTATGGTTGAAGGAATGTGGCAAGCAGAGAGTAAGGGGACGTTGGCTTTCATCTCTCAGTTCCTCATAATAGATGGGGGGCTTCTCCCTCACTCATTTCGTGTGTTAAGGGCTATAACGAGCCACCTGGAGTCAGTCAAATGCTGGGTTGAGGTGTCCAATGCTGATGCTCATTAGAGCTGGGCGTGGAATTTGAGTGCCTAGTGGGCCACTTTTGGTAAGCAGAACTGGCACTGTGGGATGAACCGACCTCAAGACAGACTGTAAGGAATATTCCCAAGCAGCTGCCGAAACTCCCTTTGTTTCGAGGAATTCCTTGCCTTCTCTGGCCTGATGTGGACTGCCTAGCCCCTCCCCCTTGCTGGCAGGGAAAGCTTGGCACCTGAAGTGGAATGGGCCCAGGTGGAACATGAGGTCTTTGGTAACCTGAAACTGTGAAGGGTTGCTTGAATGACAAATGGAGTTAAATTTGTTGGACATCTAGATCCTAACCAAATGGGATGAAGTGCTAGGGCGCTGGTTGCTGGAACTGGGTTTGTACTTTTGAAATCTGCTGCTGAACACGTTCTGTGCTTAACTGATTGATAAATTTGCCATCTAAAGAATTCTGTTGTAACAACTCACAATTGGTTTATATTTAGTCTTCAGTAGAGATTAAGGTATTTCTAAGAGTACAAAATTCTGTTAAGTGTAATTAAGACTGATGGAAGTGAGAAAAGCAACTCTGTATGTAAAAAGTAGGCGATATGTAAAAGTTTGAATCTGAAGAGTGCCTGACTGTGTGAATGTATCTCTATGGCTCCACCGCTTCTGCTACGAAGTCTGAGTGGGCTGCACCCTGAATCTCGTGGGGCGTCATATGGCATAACGGTCATCTACTCCACGGAGTAGCCTGGTCCAGGGTTTATACGGACAGACCTTAGATAAGACGGTCCTAAGTTCCTGCAAGGGACGCGAGCAGGACAGCATCCAGGGACGGCCCTGCTCCGATGGCAGAACAGACCACAGCTGTTCTCTCTGAGCTCCTCCACCCAGAATCTGGGAGATGGAACAGGGGAAATTCTGTGCAATGAATTTGGACTCTGGCTCAGCACCCAGCAGAGGTGTGTAGGCTTAAAGGTGTGCCTACGTGCCTTCGTCCATCGTCAGGAACTTGGGATCAGTAGCCGGCAGCAGGGCCGGGTAGCCTCCCCTTGCTGAGTGTTGCTGCTCCTGGGAGCACAGCCTGGGGAGTGGGCGGTGTGGGTTCAGGCGAGGCAGCACTGCTGCCAGGTGGCCGATACCCACATGCTAGAACATGCATGCCCATGAGCCTCAGCACCTCTGTGTTGGCTTTCAGACCTAGAAAAACGAGAGTCTGAGGGTCCACTTTGAGTCTAGGAAGCCATCTTCCAAGGGGAAGAAAACTCTCTGAAGCTCCATGAGCTGCCCGTCCCTCTTCTCTGATGTCTGGACTTGATGGTCACACAAGGGCCCATGGGAGGAGCTCGGGAGTCAAGGCTTCAAATCTTGGCCATCGGAGGCTGCCAGGGACCTGTCCCGAGTGATACACGTGCAGCTGCTGGCACGTTCCTGAACATGCAGGCTCTCTGCAGCCTCTGCGTCTTTGAACGACATGTCCGTCTGTCTGAAACATCATTCTGTTCCAAGCACTTAGAAACCCTCCACTACCTCCTCCTTTGTACAGAACGGGTATGACCACGAGGCATCAGTAGCCCAAGAAGGCCGGGGGCCAACGTAACTGTGAACAAGAAAGATATGGTAGCTAACCAAGCCTGGACAGATTAAGGTAACAGTAGGGTATGAGAAAGTTCAGCTTCCTCCAGCAAGGGGAGGACGGTTCCATGTTACATAGGGTGTCACGTACACTCATCTGAGAATATCTGGTAAGAACCCTATGATTTCTACGGCCATACCACCCTGAACGCGCCCGATCTCGTCTGATCTCGGAAGCTAAGCAGGGTCGGGCCTGGTTAGTACTTGGATGGAAGACTGCCAGGGAATACCGGTTGCTTTCGCTTTGATCTCCAAGAGGGAATTTCTTGGGATGGTGGGCTACTGCAGGCTGTGGATGCTGCCTTCATGGAGATGGCACAACCTCTCTACGAACTGGCTAAGGGAGGACTCACTATGTTAGAGTGTGGACAGCTGAGGCAGAAGGAGCATTTTGGGAATTACAAAGAGCCTTACTGTGTGCCCCAGCATTGGCCATCCCAGATGTTACCAAGCCCTTCCACTTGTATGTGGATAGAAAGGCAGGGCTGACTAAAGGAGTTTTGACTCAGACTCTGGGGCCTTGGTGAAGGCCAGTGGCCTATCTTAGCAAGAAACTAGATCCAGTAGCAGCTTGGTTCCCCCCTTGTTTCTGCATAATTGCTGCCATGGCCCTCCTGGTCAAGGATGCATGCAAATTGACTCTGGATCAAAATCTCATATTGACCACCACCCACGTTATCGAGGGCCTTCTCTGGACTCCACCAGACCGGTGGATAACAAATGCCTGAGTCACGGGGTATCAGGCCCTCCTCCTGAATGAAAAAAAAAGTGATCTTCTGGCCCCCGGCAGTGCTAAATCCAGCCACATTGCTACCAGAGGTGCTGGCTGACCACCCACACGACTGCGGGAAGATCCTAACCCAAGTCATGGGAAGAAGGCCGGATCTCAGAGACACTCCCCTCCCGGATGCGGAAATGACTCTGTTCACAGAAGGGAGTAGTTACATGGTCAGTGGAAAAAGGTATGCGGGGGCTGCAATGGTTTCTCCTGAGCAGGGACTCTGGACGACAGCCCTGCCACACAGGACCTCCGTGGAAAAGCAAAACTGATTGCATTCACCAAGGCGCTACAGATGGCCAAGGCCACGGGCACTAATTGGAAACTACAGTGTGCCTACTGGCCCCAGAGCTCTGAGCAAGGAGAGAATGAACCAGACTCTCGAAGAGACCTTGACAAAGTTAATTCTGGAGGCTGGCGGTGGATGGATGGATCTCCTTCCTTTTGCTCTCCTCAGGGCACGATGTACACCCTATTTAAACAAGGTGACACCATTTGAAATAATGTTTGGGAGGACACCCCCCCCCCCCCGCTCTGTCCTAGGCTACAGGAGGTTGCCCTAGCAGAAATGACTGATCAGTCTATACCCCAGTCACTGCAGGCATTACAGTCTGTCTTAAAAAGAAGGGATCCAAACTGCCCACACTGGGACAGAGACAGTGGTGGAACCACATCCCAGGGACTTGATTTGGATACGTCACTACCAAGTGAGGAACTTGAAGCCTCGCTAGAAGGGACAATTTACTGTTATCCTAACCACCCCCACGGCAGTAAAAGTAGAAGGTATTAGGGCCTGGGTTCATGCGGGTCACGTCAAACGAGCCGAGAGTAAGGATGCCCCCCAGAGATGGCAGCGGCAGCTGACAGACCCTGTTGACCATGGACTAAAAACTAAGACTAAAAAAACTGTAAGTTTATTGTTGCTATACTAAAGAAAATTGGGGCGATAAAATGTTAGTTTTATATGTTCAATATAAGATAGAACTATCTGAAAAGTCAAGGATTTGACTAATCTCCAAAGAAAAGGGGGGAATGTAAGGGCCTGCCCCTCCCAGAGGAACGTGCTTGTGGACCCTGGATGTAGTAGGGGCGGGGCAGGCCGGGTGGAGATGTCCAATCAGTGCGGCATGTGTATATCCACTAGAGCAAATAGAGATCCGATTGGCCACCTGTGTAGGGGCGGGGCTCAACCAACCGCATAAAGGTCGCTGTGCCAGGCGAGCAGGAGAGCAGGAGAGCTGTGGCGGGAGCCGAGGGAAGAGTCCGTTGGGTGGAGGAGCTGTCACAGTGGAGCAGGTGGAGGGCAGGTGGGGGGCACATGGGTGGGTGTGGAGGACAGCCTCGCGTCAGCCCCTCTGGGCCAGCAGACGCTCTGGAGGCTGCCCAGCCCTGGAGTGAGCCAGGCCCCCCTCTCCCCTGGCAGAGCAAAGATGGGCAAGGCTGGGAGGTGGACGCAGGTGGACAGGAAGAAGGCAGGGGTTCTTGGAGGTGCAGCCCCCGAACTCCCAGACCGCGCTGGGAAGATGCGCCGTGGCACTCACGCAGCCCAGAGGGGAGTGTGTCCGGCTGTACAGGAACCCTGCACTTCCGGCCCCCAGCCTGCCTCAAACCAGTTATGTGACCTTCCTGTCACTCTCCCCACATCCAGAACACACACTGGGCGCCGTCCGGGCCTGCTTCCCACCCACAGGACGGGCGTGGGCACGTCCCCTCTCTGGCCAGCAGATGGCAGCGCCGCCTCCCGCTCTGGCCGCGGTCGCAGCGTCCGCGACCCTTTGAACCGCTTCCGCGTCCAGGGCAGCCCCCACCCCGCCTGCAACACCACGGGAGCCGGTGTGTCCGGCCAAGAGTTCCCCGGAGAAGGCGCCGAATCCCTGAGGCTTCAGGAGCGCAGGGAACGGAGAAGACCGGACATCCGCTTCTTTCTTTAAGCACGACCTTTGACCCCCCTTCCCTCTGCAGGTCGCTGGAGGCCGGGGCTCTGTCCCCCTCCTCCACCGCCAGGCCGGGGGCGCAGGGGCTGGGCGCGCGGGAAGTGGGCGGGAAGAGCTCGCAGATGGCGGGAGGTGCTCGCGTTTCCACAGGCCCCCGAGAGGTTGGGACGCGTCGTGCACTGAGCGGGTGAGACGCGTGGACCCTCACGGAGATGAGCGAAGGTGACCCGCAGGGGCTCTGGGCTCTGGGCTGGGGCCGCGAGGACAGGCCCGCGAGGACCCGTCTGCCTGGTCGTTACCGACGCGTGGGTCCAGGACGTCTCTGAACAGGATCCCCGCACGGCCAGGCGCCCGTTTTGTGTCCTTGGGCAGGGTCACCTCTTCGTGGGCAGTTCCCTCGTTGTTTTTTGTTTTTTAAGATTTTATTCGTTTGACAGACGGAGACCACAAGTAGACAGAGGTCGGCAGAGAGAGGGGGAAGCAGGCCCCCTGCTGAGCAGAGAGCCCGATGCGGGGCTCGATCCCAGGACCCCGGGATCATGACCCGAGCGAAGGCAGCGGCTGTAACCCACGGAGCCCCCCAGGCGCCCCCGGTCCCGTGTGTTAAACGGGGACGGCAATCCCGGCCGGCTTTACGGGCTGGTAGGAGTTAGTTCAGGTAAGCTCCCTGCAGAGGGAATAAACCCAGGATTTGGGGGAGAACCACACAGGGCTTGTGGGAGGACGGCATGGAGAGACGCCACCCTGACGTGGCTTTCGACGTTCCTCGGAAGCTTCCTGGGAGACAGCCGGCCGGGCCGGGGAGCCTTGCCAGGCTGAGGTAAGGTGTTCAGGCTGGAGAAGCGGTTGTGGCAGCCACAGGGAGCCTGGGCCTCCCTCAGGGTCTGAACCGAGCTCCGGAGCGCGCGGGACCGACGTCGCTCGAGGCCGAGGACCGGGCGGCTGAGGGGCTGCGAGCTCCGCGGGGGACGCGGTGACTTCCCCGAGGACGGGCGCGCCGCCTTGTTTCAGAGACTCCGTTCGGGGAGCGCGGGGTGGCAGCGGCGGCCGCGCGGACGCGGGGGGACGCGGTGCGGGCCTGGAGCCGGCGCGGCCGCCGCCGAGGGGTCAGCCCCGTCGGAGACGCCGGAGGAAGCGCTGAAGCCGGAGGAGGACGCTCGCCGGCGGCCGGCACGTAGGGAGAGGCCCCGTCCGCTGGGGACGCGGCGCTCCGAGCACTTGGTCATCCTGGGACCCACCGAGCCACCTGTCGCCGGGGCCACAGCCCCGAGGCCCTCAGGAGCCCCCGCCCGCGAGCGGCTGCCCGTCTCTCCGCGGTGCTGCCGCTGCTCTTCTCGGGCCGTCTCTCCCCCGCCCACCCGTCCGTCGCTCTTCGCACCCGCTCCCCCCGCCCTCCCCACCCCCTCCCCCGCCCTCCCCAGACCCTCCTGGCCATCCTCACTCCCACCGCTCTGACGATCCTGCTGGTTGGTGACGGGCGTCCCCGACAGCCACCTAACAGGTCTCTGGCCGCCACCCCACAGGCGGGCAGGTGCGCTCGCTCCCTACGAATTCCCGCTCGCTGCTGCTCTGCTAAAGCCCTTTGCCTTCAGGGCGGCCACCCCCGTTTCTCAGCCTGGACCGCAAGGCTGTCAGGGCCCACTCCCTGCCGAATCCGACGTGGCCATCGCGCTGGCCCCTCTCTCCCCCAGCTCGAGGCTCTGGGCTGTCCCCTCCGACTGGAACGGCCTCCGCCGGTCCCGAGAGTGTGTGGGGGCACCACGGACTGAAAGGCAGCCGGCTCCTGCGTGGTCTGCCCCGGGGCTGTCCGACAGAACTCCCTGTGCTGAAGGAAAGCTGCTGTCCCCGCGTGTGTCCCGTCCTCTGCACCTGCAGCTACCAGGCACCTGCAATGTGGTTAGTATGACGGAGGATGTGAACTGTAAATTCTATTTCACTTCACGCAATTTTCATGTCAGTGGTTGCATGTGGCCACTGGCGACCATAGGGGCCGTGCACTAACTTCATTGACCTTAAAATGCCAAGGCAGAACCATCAAAGATGGACCGGGAGCATCTGTAAAGAGTAATACCAGCTTGGATCGAAGGGGAATCACTAATACGTAGGAGAACACGTATCACGTTGCATGGGCTACAATTCTCGTCGGGATGGATCTCTGCTGGGAGGCCTGGGCGGCTCAGTCCGTTGAACGTGCAGACGTTCGGCTCAGGTCATGATCTCCGGGTCCCGGGATCTGAGTCCCTGCTCAGCGGGGAGCCTGCTGCCTCCCCTGCATGTGTACTCTCTCTCTCTGACAAATAAAATACTTACACAAAAAAGATGTATTTCTCCAATTAACGGGATTCCAGATACCAAACCAGTGCTTGACAACAGCTCTGATGTCCGTCCGATGCCAGGTCACACACTGGCTAGCCTGCTTTATACTTCTACCCTCCTTCCTACCCACCCTTGGCCTCCAGGGGAAGGGACTGCCTTTTGCAATGACTTGAACACATGCCTGTGGACGGGGAGGAGGAGGTGGCGTGCAAGGGAACCCTGGAAAAACCCAGAATGAACTGAAATGGACAAAATGTACACAAGGCACCCGAATCTCTCATCTTCCTCACGGTATCAGCCCCGGTATTTCCAGCCAGGTGTGGGCACACCTGCTTCCTCCTCCTTGCGCACCCTCACTTAGCCAGCAGAAGTCATTACTCTCCGCACCCCTGCGTGTCCTGAGGTGTCCGTGTCTGAGGGGTTCAGGCTGTGCCTTCTATACGTGCTCCTTTCTCGGGGTGTGATGCTGTTCCACAGGCTTGGCCCTGGAGCTTCCCTGCAGGGAAGGACTCCGCGTGGTGTGGACCTTGCTGGCCACCAGCACCTACTTGGTCCACAGATATTTTACATTCTTTGGGACCAAAACGCCCAGGCAAACTTTTCAGAAACTCGGCTCCCTCTGGCAGAGCAACTACCTTCAGGAAAGGCTTCTGGGCAGGAAAGTCCAGGCCTTTGACTCTGATAGAAATGTCCAGATGCGTTAGAAACAAAGCCTCTGGGGTTCCATGGGGCCCGTGAGAGCAAGAGCTTCTTTGTTCCCTGCTCCACATTCCTCCGGGTCTCTTGTACATTTTAAGAGATTCCCTACAAAATGAAGTAAACATATTTCTTTTATTGAGTGGAAAGACACTGTTGTTAAAAAACAAAAAAACAAAAACAAAAACAAAACCCTAAGAAAGAACGAGAATGGATCTAGAGTCAAAGTTCAGTGTCCTCGGAGTCTGTGGCAGGCGAAGGCAAACCTCGGGCCCTCAGCGAGCTGGCCTGAGCTGGGCCCTGTCCCCCATTCCCTCAGCAGAGTGGCGATCTGGGCACAGGAGCCCAAAGTAGACCCCGTGTGTCCGCCACGCAGCACTGGAGGGCAGGGCTCCGAAGCAGACGTAGGGATGTTAAACCTGCCAGACTTCCTCGTCCCAACTGTGGACATGAAAAAAAAAAAGAAAAAAGAAAAGAACCAGCCCTTCCTCTTCATGCTCAGGAGCCCTGCAGGCTGGGGCCACGAGGCTCCCAGCAAAGGAATGACGGACCCAACCCAAACCTGAGCCAAGAAGGGACAATGGTCCCACACCCTGTCTGCAGGAGGAAAGGGAAGCCGGAAGCAGCAGCTCCTCAGGGACTTGGGGGCTTGAAAGGTTTACGTCCTTGTGAGCACAGCCAGGGCCTGCAGGTGCGGGGGCCTCCGCCAGCCTCCGGCCCCCCCCACCCCCTGCTGTTGTTCTTACAGTCCAGTCCGTGGCCCTTCCGCCAGCCGCAGGGCCTTCAGAAGGATGTGGTGGGGACAGGGAGCCCGAAGGGAGCTAGAAGGCCACCACCATCGACCCCTCCGACTCCCTTTCCAAGGGGGCTTGTCTCATCCGGCGCCGCTGCCCCGGGCTGCAAATTTTTCAGTCACGAGAGCAGGTGACGCTTGCAGGAGCACTTGGGTCAACAGAAACAAGACAAGTAGAACAAAAGCCAGGAAGTCAGAAATCGTTTCCAATATGGTGCATCGACCCGAGAGCAGGCTCCCTAGGTGTTACCGGCTGAGGGCCTGGGGCTTTCTGTGCTTGCACAGAGGCTGCTCCGAACCACGCTGAGGGAAGAAAACAAATCACAGAGGTCCGTGGTCCCGTCTTTGTTTCGGACACAGGCATGACGTCACTGGAGCTGTGTGTGCATGGGTCCTGATCCGAAGAAACCGTTTGTAAATGCCATTTTTGAGATGGGGGAATTTGAATATGAACAGGTTTTAGATGATATTAAGGAATTCTTTTTTTTTTTTTAAAGATTTTATTTATTTATTTGACAGAAATCACAAGTAGATGGAAAGGCAGGCAGAGAGAGAGAGGGAAGCAGGCTCCCCGCTGAGCAGAGAACCCGATGCGGGACTCGATCCCAGGACCCTGAGATCATGACCTGAGCCGAAGGCAGCAGCTTAACCCACTGAGCCACCCAGGCGCCCCTTCTTGTCGTTATTTTTTAAGACAGATTTTTTTTGAGAGTGAGCGAGAGAGAGCACAAGCAGGGGCCCAGGGAGGGGGACACGCAGGCCTCCTGCTGAGCAAAGAACCCCACGTGGGGCTCGATCCCAGGACGCTGGGATCATGACCTGGGCAGAAAGCAGAGGCTTAACCTACTGAGCCACCCAAGCGCTCCTATAGTCAAAGAATTGTTTAAATGTGTTTTTTAAATTTTAATTCAACTAACATACAATGTATTACTGGTTACAGAAGTACAGGCTGGTGATTCGTCAGGCGTACAAAATCGCAACAATCGCAACGTGAGCCCTCCTTAGTGTACATCCCCAGTCACCCCTCCCCCACCAGCAAACCTGTTTGATTAAGAGTCTCTTATGGTTTGTCTCCTGCTTTCGTCCGGTTTGATTTTTCCTTCTCTTCCCCCATGATCCTGTCTTGTTTTTCAACTTCCTGGTATCGGAGAGATCATAGATTTGTATTTCTCCGATTGACTTATTTCTCTCAGCATAACACCCTCTAGTGCCATCCACGTCGTTGCAAATGGGAAGATTTCTTTTTTTTTTTTTTAATGTGTGGTTTTTCTTTACACGTTTCCGTTAGGGGTGCCTGGGGTGCTTTGTCAGTGGGCATCCGGGCTCTTGGTGTCCGCTAAGATCTTGATCTCTGGGTCATGGGATCAAGCCCGCGTCTGGCTCAGAGCTCTTCCTCTACCCCTCCCCATGCTCTCTTAAATAAATTAAAAAAAAAAAGTTTCTGTTAAATGTAATAAGACATTACGGTTATGTAACAAAATTTACCTATTTTTAGACATGACCAAAGAACGTCAGGTAAACGGACATGTTTTGGGATTTGTTTTCAAATAATTCAGAAAAGAGGAAGAAGGAGAAAGGGGCAGCTGAAGCGTCACTGAGGCGGATGTGTGGAAGTGGGTTTTACCCTCCCCTCTCGTGCCAGTTTGAAATCCTTCACAGAAAACGTGGATATACAGGGAGAACGTGAGTGTGGGAACCCGCCATAGAGACAGACGGGCAGTGCCTTGCCTCAACTCCACCGACGACACCTGCCACCGTCCTGCCCGGCAAGAGCGCTCCCTCCGCTGTCCCAGGCACTCGGGGGAGGATGAAGTCATCGGTTCTTCACCCCAACCGGGCCAGCACGGCAGTCACCCAGAAGGATGAGGAGGGAGCCTCAAGGGGTGGCGGGGGGGGGGGTTAGAGAATCTGAGGTTTCTACTTAAATACTGCCAAGCCCGCCCGCCTGGGGCTGGGGCCGCCTCAGCAATCACGAGTGTGTATTTGGCTGGTGCACTCCCCGTGCAGCCTGGAAACCAGAGCCCCCGTGGGAGCAACTTCCCCAGACCCAGTTCCCGGTACTCTGCCTCTGTGTGCTGAAGGAGGGTCTCTCTTCCTGGCGCCGCATCACATGATCGCTGCATTCCCGTGAGATCCTCTCCCACGGCCGGCCTGAGCTCCGACCCTCTCCCACTCAGGAAAGCGTGAAGGCTGGCCAGCCAGCCGCCTGTGCGTCTGTGGTAATTTTAGCAAGTTAATAAATCCCTAGAAAACATCATGGCTTATAAGACATTACAGCGTTTGTTTTTTTAAAGATTTTTATTTATCTGACAGAGCACAAATAGAGGCAGGCAGAGAGAGAGAGGAGGAAGCAAGGCTCCCTGCCCAGCAGAGAGCCCAATGCGGGGCTCGATCCCAGGACCCTGGGATCATGACCTGAGCTGTAGGCAGACACCCAACAACTGAGCCACACAAGCACCCTCATTACTTGTGACACAGCTCTCAACAGACTGTCACCATATTTGTCTTCCAAACTGAGTGTGGCCCCTGGTCCCTGTGTCTGTACGACACCGCCCTCGCGTCAGCCCCACCGAGCTCCTCCTGAACACGAGGACTGCCTTTCAGGCACGTGGCACATTGACTCGAATGAAGAAGTTCTTTTATTTATTTGCTTATCTTGGTGAGCTAGGTCACAGGGCAGTGTTTCAGAACAAGCCCAGTCCTGCCTCTCTGGAACTAATCGCTGAATAACCTCAGGCAAGGACTACACCGCAAGCATGACACGCTTTCTACAAGTGGGGTGAAAAGTTGTCCAAGCAGCATGTGCACCGTGCGACGCAGCGTGAGAAATGCCGAGTGCCGGGCCCACGGCGAGCGCTCAGTCGGTGCTGGCTGGCGCCGTTATGCCCCGTCAGGCCTGCTCTGTGGCAAGGGCCTGGAGCTTGGCTGCTTCATTTCAGTCTCCCTGGCCGGCACAGCCCCTGGGGCAGGGCCATTCTCATTCTAAACGTGCTTAAGGAAGGCGTCCACCTTCCCACCCATCGGCGCTCACGGAGCCCCGGCTAAGCAACAGGTACTGGTCTGTGCCCTGAAGATGGAGCCGTGAGCCGGAGCCGTGCTCTGGGGCTCGTGCTCCCACGGGCAGAGCTGGCCAAGCACACGGCAGTGGGACGCAGGGGGCCGGGGAGCCGGCCGAGGGGGTGAGGCGGCTGTTCTGCACGCGGCCGAAGGTCTCTCTGAGGGGAGCGGACGCTTACAGGAAGTGGGTGATTAAGCCACCCAGACAGGCGCCAAGTGCAAGCTCCAGGCCGAGGGGACGGCAGGTGCACAGGGCCTGAAGCGGGCAGTGCATGGTGCTCCTGAAGAGTGAGGAGCCCAGTGCGGCCCGAGGGGGACAAACGGTAAAGAAGGAAGACACGACACGATTCAGTAATTGAAAAAGATGTATTAAGATATTCACAAAGGTACAACAATTCTGAAGAAGGGAAAAACAAAAAATAATAATGAACTAGATGGGTTTTCCCGAGCTGGATACATTTCACTGAAAACCGAGAGGTGGTCTGGGATTTTCGTCTCTTAAGAAATGCCTTCTGGGTGTCCCCTGATCACATGGAATGTTAAAAGGTCTCGTCCTGCCACTAATAAGGCACAGGAAGAGCAGCTCTGCCAGCTGAGAGCAACCCCACCATTGTCCTCTGCAGCAGGCACAGGCACACTGGGACACAAGAGGAAGGGCTAGGAGGCGTCTGCTGCCAGGGCCAGGGGTCTGGTTGGGCGGCAAGGGGGCCGGGGGCCAGCGGCTGTTGCTAGAGCGGGTGCCGAGCTCTCAGTTTTAATGGATTCCACGTACTGGGGGAAGTAGGGGGTGGAGTAAAAATAAAAAAAAGAACCCCCCCCAAAAACCCCACCCCAAACTTCAAAACAGTGACAGAGACGGGAACCCCAGAGTAGAAGTGCTAATAACCCTACCCTGATTCACAGAAGTCTAGACTATCTTCAGCCTCTTGAGACACCGGGAAGCTATCACAGAGCTATGACTGACGGCACGTCTTGCCAGACATGCCGGAAGCTCTTCCAAAGAGGATCGTCTCGTGACAGCTCCGGGTGCCACAGACTGGCTTTGTAATGACCCCATTTGTGCCCACTTAAAAGGAAAGGAAACTCCTCTCCTTCGGCTGGACGGAGACCCTTACTTCAAGCAGGAAGGACCTGGGCGAAGAATGTTAAGCAGTACTTCTTACTCTCCAAATGCTACCCAGTCCTCAAGCAAGGCCTAGGCTTCCTACGTCAACGGTGTTTATGGTATGGATCTGAAAGCATCGAGGAAACGGTGGCCTCGGCATTTACCCTTTGCTGGTCTCACTGTGCCAGATCCACAAACTGAGAGGGTTAGGGTGTAACATGAAAGTCGGTCTCACAACATACAAAGCGAAAGACCACCCTGTATTCTAGAGAGAAAAACACCAAAAAAGACTTCTCAAGCTGTGTCCAAGGGGCACGCGAGATGAGGTTTTCCAACTCCTACAGCCCAGCAGGGGTGCCGACACTGGTCAGCGTCTCTGCTCTCCGACCACGATAAATGCTAAGACTGGCTAAGCCCTTAGACCACAGGGCCACGTCTACTGGAACACTAAGGATCTGCTACTGTCTCCACGAAGGCAAACCGCACGTAAATGACAGCAACAGGAATGTTTTGGACTTTTCCCAACTGTAAATGACCCTGGAAGACAGCACAGAACAGCAAGGCAGTTCATATATACGTAGAATCATAGCATCTTTTCGTCATGCAGCACTGGCTCCCCGTATCAGATTAAATAGAATGTTTATACATATCCTTTATACAATCTTTTTCTCCTCCCGTGAATAAACGTGTTTGTCCTTGCCCAGCTCTCCCAGGCCACACGGGGTTTGGGCTCCGTTTTCTGCACAAGTGTCCCATTTCATTTATTTCTTGCTTAGGGTATGTTCTGGGTCTTCTCTTAATTCTTCCGGATGTCCGCATACACCACAGACTCTGACTTGTTAATCTTGTCACTGTGATGTCCACCAGAGTGGTCTAACTGCGCATATATGACTGGGCCCTGGAGAAGAGAAAGACAATTAGGGGTTTAGGAAAACCGGGGGTCCCTCCAGGGGCAGGTGCAGAAGCAATCATTGAAGAGGTAACATTAGGGTTCCAGCGTCGTGAGTTCCTCCTTTTAGACGTCTTGGAGGAGACCTCTTAGGAACAGCGTGTCCAGGGAAGACCCTTAACAAGTCTGGGGACTGTTAAAGCTGGTGCCTGGGGGCACGTTACCTTATGCCATCTACTTCTTTATCTGTTTGGGGATTTCTGTACATCAGAATGTTCCTCCTCAGGAATTACCCTTACCTCAATACCTGCCACAGAATTCCTCAGCCCTTGGAACTGGGATCTGAGTTTTAAGGACTAAGATGGGCACTTACCCCAACCCGAGACGCCCTGAAATCATGAGGCTCAGACTAATGCCAGTAAGAAACCAGCATCCTGGGTATCACTCAAAGATATGCCCAGTCTGAACCGGTCACTTTGTACAAACAGGTGCTTAAAAACATTTCAAATACTCTCTCAAAACATTTCAAATACTCTCTCATGTGCCTACTTAGAGTATAACACTTTCGGTCTGATCCTGTCATAACTAATAAAGATATTGCTTCGTTGACATCTAAGACCATGTAACTATTTTTCCTGTTTTAAAATAAAAAACCAAAAGGCTACGACTGAAGCAACGTGAAGAAAACTCTGCGGACCAGTGTAGAAGTCCTCCCTTTGGCCTCAGCATGAGGAAGGGGGCTCCATAGTCTCAGGCAGGGCAGCCAGGGAAGGCGGGTGGCGGGGGGCAGGGGCGCAGAGCAGGGCACAGGAGTCCCTCTGGCTCCGGGGAGGCTGTCGAGCAGAGGCCGGAGACGGTGCCTGCACTTCACAACCCTTTCACGACCCAGAGGTTCTGAAGTTACAAACAACAATAACACAATAGCTCTGATTGCAAAAGACAAGTTCAATATAACCCAAACTCAACTTTTCTCCCAATCTAGGAAACTCTCCTGGGAAGTCCAATATTGTGCTTAAACTTTCACCTCTGGAATCCTAAGCTCAGTGGCCAGATGCCTGTAGTTTCAACTGAACAAGCATATGCCCACCTAGGAGCCCCTGAGCCTGCCTCCTCTAATGTGACCCGGGGGCTCCCGAGGAGCGCAGGCCCTCCAAGCGCTCCAGAAGGGACACGTCGGCTGTTGGGGCTGCACCACGTGCACCTGCAGTGAAAAGTGGATCACAGAACAACACCCCAGGGCTGCCTCTCGGGCCCACAGCCTGTCCCTGAACAGACCATGACCAAGACCACTGTGAACGGTCCAGCCGACTGTGGGTGTGTGGGTGAGCCCAAGGACACGGCTGCACTCTCCCGGCCAGACCTGCCCAACCGACCTACAGAACCGGGAACCAAATAAACACGGTACCGTGTTCTGGGGTTTTGGGGTGGTCTGTTACACGGCAACAGGCCACTGGTCCACCAGGTGAGTGGAAGAGAGAAGAGAGAAAACAAAGATGAGAAAGAACACGGAACAAGCTGAGAATCAGCCAGTAGATGCGGACACACCAGTAAGGTGTCTCATGCGAGACAGCGTTGTCTTTCCTGGCAAGAGGACACAACATTTGTCAAAAGCAACTGGGAAACACTGAAAGATACAAGGAATCCCCTCCTGTTGGTGGGTTTGTGTTTTTTTTCCTTCAACTGCTTACCACTATGCCCTGTCCTCACTCCCTTTCCCTCTTAGAATGGGCTCCCGAGATCCAGGATCTTGTGAGTTCAGTGCCTACGGCGGGACCAGCAGACCCAGGAGCGCCGGTGAAAGGGCAGATGATGCAACGGGCCCAGAGGAATTCTGGGATGTCGGTCAAGCTCAGGCACGTGCTGACAGATCTAGCGCAATCCAGAAGAGCTCTCGGAAGTCGGTCCGGAAGGCACTCTGGAAGCTGAAAGCAGCCTGGGTCCCTGCGGAACATGCAAGTCGGAACATGCAAGTCCCACGCAAGGGAACAAAGACGGACGTGGAGATGACTCAGCCGCCGCGAAGAGAGTCACTTTTGGGTGTTCGAGAATTAAGACAACACCAAGAACAGCACCTGTGCTGACGTGGATGTCCACCGTACATCTCGGCATTCACCCCTCCAGCCTCCCCTTTCCTTCGGTGGGGTGCGGCTAGGGACTGCTTTACCACAAAGAATTACAATAATCGAGTAAGAAGCTGCTCTGGATACGTTTTCCCCGATTAATTACTACACAAATTGTCTTTAACTAGAAAATGTTTCAAGAAACAATCTGCTTGACTCAAGTGTCTCCTTTTAGTGTTGGTAGGAGATAAAATTACTCCTGAGTTCCATGTGTATGAAAAGTATTCCAATATGAAGACACAGGGGTGCAGGTGGGGGCAGAGGGTTCATGGAGAAAGGGTTGCCCCAAATGCACATTAATCACACGACTTAAGCTACCGTGTTCTGTCCTGCCGTCCACTGGCCGCCATCTCTGCGGCCCTTTCTGGTCTCAGTCACGCCCGATCCGTCAGCACAGGCACCACCAGAAGAGAACATCTGCTTTCACCACATGCTCAGCGACCGCTCACAAAACAGCTTTTTCAGTATTTATGTCCTGCCAGAAATAAGTGTGACACACAGCCACGTGTTAGGATGAGATCAGTGGGCTCGAGTGTGTCGCGGACTTGACAAGAACGGGACAGGCCGGAGAAAACAAGCAGCTGCCTCCAAGCCAGACAGATCTGGACGAAACAGCAGCTCCGCCACCCAGCAACAGAGCAAGCTTCCCTTTGTCCACGTGCAACGCGGGACACAGAAGATCTAGCCGAGCAGGGCCACGCCAAGTGCTGCTCGAGCTGATGCACCTCAAAGGCTGCTACGTCCCCACGCCCCGGCCACAGGGCACGAACTGGGTCACTGCGTCCCCGCGCCCCACCGATGCCTGCCTCCTGCACACAGACCACTAACTGCCTCCAGCACGGGGTTCAGGAAAGATGCCCACAAAAATGATTTTAAACTCAACTTCCCAAAGGCAGCGTTTTACTTGTCATCCCCGACGCGGGATACTTGAAGCAGCGCCCACCTCACGCCCTTCCCGACCAGGCCGCCGGCTCGCGCTCTGCTGAGCCCCCACCCTGCGTGTGCTGCTCGCGCTCCGCCTGCTCAGGTAAATGACCCGGACAGGAAGAGCCACCAGGGTGTGACCCGCTCCCCCTGGGACTCAGAGAAGCCTGCGGGTGAACTTCTGGGGAAGGTTTTCCTCCACAACAAAACGCACGGGAGAAACCACAGCAGCCATCTGGGAGCTGCGGGCAGGAGCCCAAAAACAAGACGATATGCAGAGACTGAAAGAGTACAGTGGGTCAGGGCGTCTGGGGGGCTCAGTCTTTAAGCGTCTGCCTTTGGCTTGGGTCATGATCCCAGGATCCCGGGATGGAGCCCCGCATTGGGCTCCCTGCTCGGCGGGGAGCCTGCTTCTCCCTCTCCCACTCCCCCTGCTGTGTTCCCTCTCTCAGTGTGTCAGTCTCTGTTGAATAAATAGAAACTTAAGAAAAAAGAATATGGTGGAAAGAATTATGTTGTTGATGACAATGTGGGGCCACTGAATAAAGAACACATAAGTACCTTCCTTGGGACCCCTTGTGAATAAATAAACCTCTGACTATTAATGCTACTTTTACTCAAGCCTTCCAATTATAACAAAAATCGTGACCAAAGCAAGACAAGTGAAACAGCAAACTTAATGTCTTGGTTGGGTGTTACGTCTCATCTTTTGTAAATAGCCTCCTTAGGTTCTCCTGCTGCTTCTCTTCTGATAAAATAGCACGGATGTATTTATCCCTCCCAGTAGTAACTACGAATGCTACCAGGTTCTCAGATGGTGCCTGCAGGTAGGAAACGGAAGGTTTTGGTCATCAGGGAACATGTCATGATAAAATCCCAGAAGAAGGTACAAAGGTATAGTTTGCACATATTCCTACCCACACCCCCACTTCACCGGTCTGACTGCCAGCGTGCTGGGCAACCGCCTACCCCGTCCTTATAAAGCACAGAGCACCACAGGCCCTTATAACTAAAAAGAGAAAAATGAGAAGATCGACTTGCCCCAACCCATCATTTCAGAGACGACGAACAGATGCTGAGATGAAATAATTCTCGCCACGTTACCACCACCATTGGCTGGCCCCAAGTCAGTGCCAGTCTGTAACACATCACTAATTCTTTTTTTTAAAAAATACTTTATTTATTCATTCGACAGAGACAGACACAGAGAGAGAGGGAACACAGGCAGGGTGGAGTGGGAGAGGGAGAAGCAGACTGCCCGCTGAGCAGGGAGCCCGATGCAGGGCTCGATCCCAGGACCCTGGATCATGACCTGAACTGAAGCAGATGCTTAGTGACTGAGCCGCCCAGGCGCCCCCATATACCACTAATTCTTAACGCACTACCTTGGAGTTCATCTAAATACGAAGATCTCCTCAAGGATGTTTGCCGGGGTATTCAAAAAAACAAAAACTAAACAACCCCCCCCCCTCAAATATTCATTAGGACTAAAAAAAAATTCAGGACATCACAGAAAAGCCTAAAAGTGATCCCAATAATCCAGGAGACCCTAAGGTTTTGGGGGGCAGGGTGGGTGCCAATCATCTCCCCAGTTCAGCCTATGCGGCCTGCACGGCCAGCACCCACGTGCCTGTGGAACTGCTCACACCAGAACATACAGATCAGACTCTTAAGAGAATCCTGATGTTTGGTTGCATTCAACGGATAGAAGATGATTAGTCTAGGGCGCCTGGGTGGCTCAGGAGGTTAAGTGTCTGCTTTAGCCTCAGGTCATGATCCCTGGGCCCTGGGATCAAGTCCTGCATTGGGCTCCCTGCTCGGTGGGGAGTCTGCATCTCCCTCTCCAATTTGCCCTACTTGTGCTCTGTCAAATGAATAAACAAAATCTTAAAAAAAAAAAAGGGTAATTAATCTCATAAATTCCCTAATAAGATGGACATACCAGGTCAAGTACGTTTTCCCTAAACTGTGAAGATCTTTGCAGCCTCCATCTGAACAAGCTGAGGGAGAGTGTATGTCACAAGGGTTCTGGTGAAAACAACTTCCATCAAAAACTCCGATGCTCAGAGAGGCATCGCTCTGGAACCTGAAGATAGCACTTGAGCGATGGTGAATAAAAGCACATGCCAGGGGTGCCCGGGGCTGGGGGCTGCATGGGTACAGGGCTCAGTCAGTTGAGCATCACGTTTGATTTCGGGATTGTGAGATCCAGCCCTGTGTTGGGCTCCACGCTCAGAGGGGAGTCTGGCTGGAGACTCTCTCTCTCTCGGCCCCTCCCCTGCTCTCGCTCTCTAAAAGGAACAAATCAATCTTTAAAGAAAAAAAGCACAGACTAGGATCACCTGTTAATGCTCTGTGGCACTTGGGAACTTTATGGTGTGAAGGGAGCAAACATTTTTGCCTTCGGAGAACAGTCCCTGTTGTGAGCTGACATGGCCACAAGATGCAACGCCAAACAGAACAAAAGCTAGAAGAGAAGTCTGCTAGGAAATCACATGATCTACGTCTAAGCCTGGCCCTAACTGGCAGAGGATGTGTAAGTGCCAGAAACAGGTAAGGCAGAAACTAGTCTGAACAAGCACAACTGCAAAATAAAAGGTACAGTATGACTTGGTAAAAATAAGTGAGTCAGACAAAGGGTACTCAGGTGCACGCCACCGAACAGAAACCCTGATGTGCAGTTGATGGAGACAGAAGAGGCCTTCAGGGCTTTGCCCTGGGCACAAAGGGAACCACCCAGGAATCAACTGTGGGGAATGCTCCAATTCTGCTCCCAAAGCTAGTCTGCTGTTCCCTTGCAGATGCTGAAAAATGCCCCTACTGGTCGACACTGTGGCTGGGTTATTTCTCACCAACTTCGGCCTGGGCAGAACCCTGGGGGCTGACTCGCAGGAAGGGAGGCAGCCTCTGACTCAGGGGCAGCAGGCATGGGAGGGGGAGGTGTCGGCCCTCCAAACAGTGTGGGCAAGTCTGCCTACAGAGAAAAGAGCCCTCGTGTCTCCTTCCTCTGCTCCACTCCCAGCAGGGACTTCCTTCTGGAGAAAGTGACGAACCCAAGAAGAGACTCCCAGCAGCGGGTTCAGAGGTCCCCCCGGTGGAAGACAAGCAGCACCTTATACCAACAGGGAAGCCCGTGACCCAGGAAGCTCTGTCCCTACACAAGCAGCTTCGGGTCAGATCTGAGCACCTTCACTATCAATGGGTAACCAGGGGTCACTAAGCGTTTGAGTAAAGCTTCTAACATCAAAGAAACGATAAGAGAAAAAGGTAACTGAAAATAAACAGCAAAATCAAGTGACAGAAGAAAACATTTTTTAAAAATCACATAAAATATATGAAAAAATGGTATGTGCAGAGAGAAGAAAATGCATTCATGAAAACAAGTACAGGATGTTATAGCGAGAGTAAGAAAAAGCTTTTGAAAATTATTAAAGGGGCGCCTGGGTGGCTCAGTCAGTCAAGTGTCTGCCTCTGGCTCAGCTCATGATCTCAGGGGCCTGGGAATGAGCCCTGAGCTGGGCTCCCTGCTCAGCGGGGAGCTTGCTTCTCCCTCTCCTTCTGCCCCTCTCTCAAATAAGTAAAATCTTTGAAATACATACATACATACATACATACATACATGCGTACTTGGAAAACTGCAAATAAAAAGGCAAATATTGACTCCATGAAAAATAAAAAATTATAAAAGGAAGCAAATATATGTGGTACAATGGTGGGAAAAAAGGTTCACTCGACTCTGAAATGTACCTAAATACAGTGACATAACCACGTCGGGAAGAGGCCCGTGTGCATGTATGTGCACAGAATGTGTGTGAGGGAAAAAGACTGGGAGAAAAAGAAATGTATATTTTCATTTTCCATAGTAGGGGGTCGGTAGATAATATCTAAAACTGAAGAATCTAGAAGTAGTAGTATAATAATGTTATTTAGAAACATGAAGTTCCTTCTGGGAACTGCCTCAAGGCAGTAAGCTCAGAGTGTCACAGGGCTCCTCTTACTCAGAAAAAATAGTTAAAAGAATGGAAAGCATTCGGCTATTATGTAATTTTTTTCCTTATTCTCTTCTCTTTCCTTCCCTTTTCTGACTCTGGTCAGATGTGGCCCATCTCCTCTAGAGAACCCTACAGGTTCATTCTTCGTGCTTCATTGTGGGTAGTTTCTACTGCTGTCTTCGAGCTTTCTGATCTTTTCTTCTTTGGGTTATGCCATCCAATGCTGCTGCTGCTGTTCACGCCCCGCCCCCTCTCCTGTTTTGGTCTTTTTTATATGTGTCTCGTTATGTCAAGGTTTCCTTTACATCATTAAAGTTATTTCTAAGATTTTCATGCTTGTTTAAATGTCCTGGTTCTATGTCCATTGTCTGTCATTTCTCGTTTTGTTTCTATTGATTGGCTTTTCTCCTGGTTATGTTATTATCTTCCTGCTTCTCTGTATGTGTGGTAATTTTTGATTGGTGCTAGACATCGTAAACTTTGCATTGCTGGGTGCTGCATTTTGTTGTATTCTTGTAAAGAGTGTCGGATTTTTGTTCTTGCATGCAGCTAAAATACTTTTACTTTAGTCTGATTCTTCAAAGGCCTCCTTTGAAGCTTTGTTACGGTGGGCTCACGGTGTCCACATGCTGGTGCTGCACTAGCTCTACTACTAAGGCATGACCAATTGTGAGGACTGCAACCAAAGCTCTGTGTAACACCAGGTCTCTGCATTCTGGCCTTTAGGAACATAACTCAAGGGAGTCCCACCACTGCACATCTCTTTTTCTCTGTGGTTTCTTCTTCTCTGGTACTTTGCTTCATAAATCCTAGAAACCTTGGCCTCCCCAAATACTGACTTCTGCTCCTCCGCTCACTGAGACAACTGAATTCCGGCTTGCCTCCCCTCCCAGCACTGCCATCTGGGAACTGCCTCAAGGCAGTAAGCTCAGAGTGTCACAGGGCTCCTCTTCTTTGTGTCCTTTCTCTCAGGGATCACAGTACCACACTGCGTTGTTTCATTTTCCAATGTCCAAACACCATTCTGGTTTTTATCTCCTTGTTTGTTTTGAACAGGTAAGCAATGCCCACAGCACTTAAAGCAGAAGAAAAAGTTTCCAAGCCTTCTTCAGATGTTATGCCTAACTCTCAAGCCTTTATTCATAACCCTATTCCCATTTGCAACCCAAATTTGTGAGCTGAGGTATCTGAGACATAGTATGTTCTCTGAAAGAGACAGACTAGGAATTAGTCATGAGCCCTGATGCTATGATATGACAGAGAATGTGCCAGAACCTGAGTTTTAGGCCCAGTTCTGTGAACTGCCGGGTGTGTGCTTTTAGGGAGTGACCATCACAGTGCCTCAGTAAAAGCTGTGGAATAAGAGCATGGTGGGGCGCCTGGGTGGCTCAGTGGGTTAAGCCTCTGCCTCTGGCTCAGGTCACGGTCTCAGGGTCCTGGGATCGAGCCCCCGTAAGGCTCTCTGCACAGCAGGGAGCTTCCCCCCCACCCCCTCTGCCTGCCTCTCTGCCTACTTGTGATCTCTCTCTCTGTTAAATAAAGAAATAAAAAAAATCTTAAAAAAAGAAAGATGAGTGCTGTGAAATGTGTAAACCTGGAGATTCACAGATCTGTACCCCGGGGATAAAAATACATTATATGTTTATTCAAAAAAATTAATTAAAAAAAAAAAAAAAAAAAAGAGCATGAGTCTATCACCTTCCACAGAACACTGTCATTCTGTCCTTCAGTTCCCTGTAAATCCACTGGAGCTCCAAAACACCTCAGGGAAAAACTGGAATTGGCCAAATTCCTTAGAATGCTTTCTACCCCAGAAGGACAGAATTGGTCCTAAGCTCTGGAATTCTGCCATGCCGCAGTTAGAGTCCCAACAACACAGCCGGAACACATTATCAAGCACGACGCTAGATCCCATGCTGAGCTCCAAATCACAGTTACTTCTCCTCTGTGCTTTCCATACGAAGTCCACCTCCACGCCGCACCCTGTTCATCGAGCTTACCGGTTACTCACACACATCTTTACTTTCAGATTCTTCTAGAGAACTCATACAAAATAATGGTTCCCATTTTATTTTCAATACCAAGAATATCACTTTTTCCTGCTAATTCCTTGTCTTGCAGGCGCCTCAAGCATAATTTAGTTCACTGGACTTGTTTCCTTAAGCAGTTAAGGAATTACATCTGACAAGGCCATCCCCTAATTTCATTGGGCCGAGAGGAGCGGCATGACTAGTACAATCTAAACGGTGGAACCCTTTGCGGGCCGGATCCTTCTCCACGCGTTCCCATGGCCCTCCTCAGCCAGCTCTTGCTTCCCCCTTCCCGGGTGGCTCTCTTTCCTGCCGCAGGGCTCAGTACTGTTTCCTGCACCAGGAAAGTGCCAGGACGCAGAGCGGGGGGTCAGAGCTGCAACCAGCCGTTACCTGGTGGGATCCGGAAGGCAGGCTCTTTACCAGACCCTCTGCGTCGGAGGGCGACTTCCGTGGCGCCTCCTTAAGTGGGGACGCGCTCTCTGACGTACTGCAGCTGGTGAGTTGGCAGTTTGGAGAACAAATGTAAAAAAAAAAAGAAAATAAAATAAATGGAAAAAAATATATAGACAGGCAAGTGATGACAAGATGAAGCAGCAGATAACACACAACACAACAGAACGATGAGGGTCAAGATGGTCACAGACTCGAGGTTGTTTCTCGTCCCTGACACTACTTCTCTCAAGTTGATGACCCCACTGTGTGTGCACAGAAACCAGCGTGGCGCAACCTCTTGGCCCCACATTGCAATCACGCTACCTGCTGAGGGGGCTCTGGCTCTCGGGGTCACGTATGCTTCCGCTGCTCTGTGTCTTCCCTCTGCTGTCATCCACCTCGGCGAGCAAGCCCAGTCTTCTGGCCAGTGGCCCGAGGCAGGCCTCTGCTGAGTGCTCCAGAAGTCACCAGACCCGCACCCAGGCGCGCCTCCTTCCTTCCGCCCCATAGTTCCCCAGACTCAGTTTCCCCACGAAGGCTGCAGCCCAACCAAAGAGAACCCAGGACGTCACGAACACTAAGAAACTGGGATGTCGCATGACACCGGCTGAACTTGGTCAGGCCTCTGGGGGTCTTTCAGAATGAGCATTACCTCATAAATAAAGGCAAGAGTGACTGCAGGAAGAAACTCATTAGGGATTCCCTAATGGTACTTGTCGGAGCGTAAGTCCTTTATGATGCATTTTTTAAAGCAACTCTTAGGACTGGGGGTGGGGTGGGGGGTCACATTCAAGTGTGGTTACTAAGACCAGAGCAAACAGGAATGGCGCTCTTCTCCGAAACAGGAAGCTCTGAGCTCTGACCCCAAACCAAAATGGTCCGGGGATCTGACACAAAGAGGGTCTCAATCACCAACACCACAATTCACATATGAAAGAACACAGACACACACACGCAACCACACATGCACCACCGCTCCACACGAAGAACATACATACTCTGATGCACAAACCCTCTAGGAACCCTGACAGCCCAGGTCCCGGGGATGGTACACTCGACAAGGGGCCCATGCAAACACAGGACGTATCCGTGGACAAACCGTAGTAACTGCCGGGTTAGCTCAGAGCTAGCGGGTTAGCTGTCGACAAGGGCGAGGGACGGAACACACACTCACGTCGATGTTAACAGCAACGGCAGTGTGATTAGTTACCATGTGTCTAGTGGGGGTGGAAGAGGACCCCAGCCCTGCCACAGTCCCAGGGTGTCGTCTACGTCAGCTTTTCTTAAGAAGTGGCAGATAAGCAGGATCTGATCCCGGCACACCACGGCAGAAAAAGCAGGGGAGGGAAAAAAACCACAGTAAGAAGAAAAGCAGCATTCACGGTGCCATGCAGGATTCTAAGGCACAGTTCTGCCCCCTTCTGAGCCCCAAAGCAAGAGCTACAGACCCAGGCGTGTCACCACCCGGCGTGAGTCTCCCGCTGAAAACCAGCCCTCTAGTCACAGGTCTTCGTAAAGCACTCACCATGCAAAGGGGAAGACAGAGTGAGCAGGACAGAGCACTCCAAGCAAACAAGATCTGAATTTGAACACTCAAACTTGTTAGAACACGGCACTCCTAAAGACCAGAGCAGCGGAGCCGGGTTCCCACCGTCCAGCAGCACGGGGGTCCGACGCACGCCATCCTCTCAGAGCACAATCCCAGATTCAGGCTGCTGCCGGCAAGCCCGTGCACAGGAGGCCCGGCTCGTGCTGCAGCCTGAACCTGGCCTCTGCTCCGTCTTACCCTGGGAGTCGTACCTAGCGTGCGTGGGCTGCCTGTCCAGCTGGAGCCAGGGAGAAGGTCCTTCAGTTAGACACGGACCCTCTGCTACGAGGTACTCTCTTTCCGAAGCCATAAACAAAAAGACAATCTACTTCTCTTTATTGCTGGTACACTCTGCTGTTCAGCTCTTACTAGCCGGGTTTAGAAGAGTCCAGCTGTGCATTCGAGAATGATCAAAGCAGTAAAACTGCTCACGAAGCAGGAAGAGCGGGAAAGCCCTCCCGTCACAGCGCTGCAGCCGTCAGCGCCGTGCTCTGAGACTAGCGTTTCATCTTCACCTAACTGCAAAGGAGAGCCTCGTGAGACAACTACCAGAGTCTCAAACCACACTCAGAGCGGGAAAGGAACGTGCGTGGCCTCGCAGTCCTAACTGTGGTCAGGGGGCTGCCGACGGCCGTGCTGATCGCCGAACCCAGGACGGGCCTTCTGGAGTGGAGCGGAGGCCACAGCCCGTGCTCATCCACAGGCCTCCGCGCTCTGCTGGCCCCTGCGGGACACAGGGACACACTCCCCCACTCCGATGTGAAAGCAAACAGTAGCTAATACTTCACCATTCTTTCTCCAAAAACATTCACGTTTTTTAAATTCCTTTCCTTCCCCCAACCTCTCCCCCACCCTGCCCCCGCCCCCGAAGCAGCTTTTCTTACCCCATATAATCCTGTTTAGAGTTTCTCCTTCTGTAGAGGACAGCCAGGGTCGTGCTGACGAGCAGAGTGAGACCCAGGACCACAGCAGCAACTATCCCCACCACCACCCAAACCGGAAACACGGGCAAGACCTCTGGAGAGAAAGAACAAAATCATTTTAAGATACTTTGCTACCAAGAGAAGAAGCAGGGTTTTATTAAATCACTAAGTGAGTGCTTTAGGGGCTTCCACATCCTCTTTAGTGTCCGCATTATGAGCTCCTGGCGTCTGACTGACGACGAGCACACGCTCACGGGTGAAGGAGGCACCAGAGCATAGCACGTCTGCCACACACACCTCCCTCCCGATGCTCTAAAGCCAGAGAAATTCCAGGGCTGCGAATTTACCTCAGTTTGCTCTCCAACAAAGCAGACTTTGTCTCAAAGGAGACACCAAATGCAGAACCTGCATTTCCTGCTTATTTTCCAAGAAAGGGAAGGAAAACACTGTCCTGCTTTTGCAAATGTGGAAACTCTCCCTCGAAGGACATGGAAGCTGTACTCACCTTCTTCTCCACGGCCCACCCCTTCCACCCACTGTGAGTTCGGTCTTACTTCCAATTAATACCGAAGAAGGACATTCCTGAATTTGGGTCAGTGGGCTCCAAGGATACAGATGGGGAACCTGGCTCAAGCAGCTGGAGAAGCAGGGGCTCCCCGACCTCGCATCCAGAGGTACACAGGGGCAGGGCACCTAACTGCAGACAAACATACTCGGAAATGTCACTCCTGCTCTTCAACTGAACCTGAGACAAAGGGGACTGTGTTACCACTGCCAAAACACTCAGGGAAGTACCTTTCTCTACGACATAGAGCCTAATGTGTCCCGGCTGGGCAACAATGTCAGGAGGGTTTTTGACGTCACAAATATAGGTGCCGTTGTGGATAAACTGCATATTTTCTATGTTGATGGACGCGTCCTTCTTGTCCAGGTCTCCAGCCCAGCTGGTCCTGTCCTTAAATGGTGGATAATTCCCAGGATACACTTGCCCTTGGGAGTAGTGGAAAAACTGCAACCAGAGAAAAAAGACACATGAGCTCTCCTCACAGGCGGGCACCCGACACTCCGTAATGGGCGAAGACTTCATAGAGAAAGGCATACAACTCCATATGACAAGTGAGCTATGGGACCGAAGCCAGACCGGCGTTTAGAAAGCACAGGGATTGACACTATTTCAGCTGAAGCCATAAACTTGTATATCATCTCAAATCTTCTCAATATGTCACTGGTGGAGTGATTACTGCCCATTCTTCAAACATAAGGAAAAGGAGACTCAAAGAAGCCATCTGTTCAGGGTCACAGTGACAACAGGGGGTGGACCCAAAGTCAAAGTCAGGACCATCTGACCCTTCAGAGCCAGTGACCACACCATGACAGAGACTGTGAATCCAAAGGTTTCGGTCTGAATTCACAAAGTTTACCACTTAGTTCTAGAAAGCCCTGAAGCAGGTAAAGCCTAAATATCACAGAGCAGTTAGTTAATCTGACGGACTTCTCCCTCTTACGTACTGGTTTCCCAGGGAAATGTTACGGGTGTGTGAGAGGAAGCCCAGATACCCCGATGTCCTCACTTCTCTTCAAACATCAGCCTTCAGCTAACTTTCCTCACACCTGCTTTTTAGCAAAGGAACTCATTTCTCAAAGAAGCCTTGTTAAGCCCAGCACCTTGGAAGCTAGGTATGGTCTAGGGGCCGGGGATCTCTCCTGATCCTGGGCTTCGATCCAAGCAGCTCTTTCTCCTTACTCCCAGGGGAAACCTATAAAAACCAAAGCAACCAGCTCATCTTATTAAACATATTCTGATGCTTTTGAGGTAAAAGATCTTGTATCAACAGCTAAGCGTTCAGGAATTGCCTGTGATCAGGGTGGTGTGTAAGTATAAACTGCTCAGCTAAATACACTAATGAGGGCGCCTGGGTGGCTCAGTGGGTTAAGCCACTGCCTTCGGCTCAGGTCATGATCTCAGAGTCCTGGGATCGAGTCCCGCATCGGGCTCTCTGCTCAGCAGGGAGCCTGCTTCCTCCTCTCTCTCTCTGGCTGCCTCTCTGCCTACTTGTGATCTCTCTCTGTCAAATAAATAAATAAAATATTAAAAAATAAATAAATAAATAAATAAATACACTAATGAACACAGCATGTTCTCCACAGTAAGTCTTGTAGACTTGCTTGAAGCCACTTGACAAGACTGTCTCGAGCATAAATGGAGCCGACTTTTTGAGAGAAAGTTATTACCACTGGGTGTCTTCCTGGTGAGAAGGAACGTGGACTGAACGATGCCCCTCACACCCACTCTTACCGAAGACTTCAGGTGGGGAACCCTCACAGGTTTGGACTCATTTGAGTAAACTCATGTGTGCTCCATTTTGCGTCTGTGGGAAGCATCTTCTGCAGCGAGGCCGTGTTCCCATAAAGACGCAGACCGCTTCCCCCGGACGTCCGCATGACTCCTGCCCTCACTCACTCCTACGCAAACTCACGCAGTCACCCCCAGCTGTACCCAGGGAGTAAGTTATCTAACATCTGCACTCGTGGACTTGACCTCAGCCTGCCTTCCTCCTCTGGCATAACATCGAGGGCGGCTTCCTTTTTAATGAAAATCCCGGAAGACATAGGTCCACTGAAGGATTTGGAAGTCAGGTGTGATATATTCCAACCTGGAGCAACAGGTCTTGTTTTGGAGACTTAATTCAACAGTGAACATGCAGCCTTCCCGACATCGCATGTCGGGGAGTGAGGCCGCTCAGGCTGAAGTTTACTCCCAGGGCTCTGCCGGCTCCCAAAGGAGACGCTCAGGAGCTCATGGTCTAGAGATAACGGACGGGCAGTCACTCTGTTCTTTCAGGAAAGGCATCAAGGTACATTTTTTGCACAAAGACTCTCCGTTAAAAAAAAAAAAAAGAATCTCTCCACTTCCACAGATGACCAAATAGCAGCTTCTAGAGCTTCTAAACCATGCGTTCTCAACAGGGGTGGCACCTCTCACCGCAGGGGGCAAATACTGGTTCTGAGGACAGAAAGCAATAAGAAAAAAAGCCTACTCTTTTTTACATATAAAACAGATTTAACAGTGTATCTGTGGTCTCAAGATTTCATAGAAGGAGGACAGAAATTAGGAAAGCATGTTTCAAAGACACTCCGTAGGAAGGGGATAATGAATAATAAGACTGAGAGACACAGCGTGAAGCAATCCCTAAAGCCTAGAGACAGTAAACATTATAAACAAATGTTTCCCTCGGGGCACCTGGGTGGCTCAGTGGGTTAAGCCTCTGCCTTCGGCTCAGGTCATGATCCCAGGGTCCTGGGATCGAGTCCCCGCATCAGGCTCTCTGCTCAGCATGGAGCCTGCTTCCTCCTCTCTGCCTGCCTCTCTGCCTACTTGTGATCTCTCTGTTGAATAAATAAAATCTTTAAAAACGAAACAAACAAATAAAAAAGAACAAATTGTTTCCCTCTGAGTGAAGGGAGACATAGTGGAAATAACAGCAACCAGAGGGCAACAAAACAGGGTTTGAACAATTCCCGCCTGTTTGGTGTGACATGGGATAGGTCACGACCCTCTGAGCAGTTTCTCATGCCCCCCAAGTCTGTAGTGGGAAACAGACATGTTCCTCGCGAGGGTGAGGAGGCGATGAGACAGGCGTGCGAGGAGCACAGCCTCCAGAGGGTGCTCGGGGATGTAACCCATCATCACGCAGAATTTATCTTAGGGAGAAGCAGCAGACTCTGTCCCTGCTGAGTACTGACACCCTGAAAAGGGAGACCCGCTAGAGCACGTCCATGTGTAGATGGAACCACAGAAACAGGACAAACTGTGCACATTAGCCCCTCAGGAGCCAGACACGGTCCCAAGCACTTGACGTGACAATCCTCTGCGATCCTCACAGCAGCCCCAGGGGGAGGGCTGCTTGTCCCCATCTTGCAGACATGAATCAGGGGGGCCGGAGTGCCGGGAGGGCTCAGTGGGTTAAGCGTCTGCCTTCGGCTCAGGTCATGATCTCAGGGTCCTGGGATGGGGCCCCGCGCTGGGCTCCCTGCTCAGCAGGGAGCCTGCTTCTCCCTCTGCCTCTGACCCTCCCTCTGCTTATGCTCTCTTACATGCTCTCTCTCAAATAAATACATAATATGTCTTAAAAGTACATTAAAAAAAGAACCAGACGGTCCGTCCACGTGGAATCACCACACTGCTTGGTCCACACTCAGCTGCTGACAGATGAACCTTCCTGTCAGCTCTCTGGCACTCATCTCTGTTCGGCCACTCACCTTAGTCTGAAGTCCCCGCCCCGGACCATTCCTACCCCCAATTATTCCAGAGCGAGAGCACACGACTGAGGACCTGCTGCACAGGAAGGCCCACGACTGCCGTGGAAGCAGATGGACTCTAAATAAAAACCTCATACTTAAATCAGAAAGGAGTGTGTGTGTGTGTGTGTGTGTGTGTGTGTAAAACAGGAATAGTTCAAAGAAATACAAATAAAAATGGGGCAAATGAAAGTTGAAATGGGGAGGATCAACCAGGATGGGTCAGCAGGGTCGACCGGAAGCTGCTCCATGGAAGAGAATCCCATAAGGGGATGAGACGGAGAAGAACAGGGGCCGGTGAGGGGGCAGTGCCACCTGCGCAAGGCCAAGGAAAGAACTGCATTTCAAGGACGCTGAATTATTTCTTCCCGGAGAGTCTGAAGCAAGACAAGGGCCCTGGAATCTGATTGTCAGCACAGCCCTTGGGGAAGCGACAGGACAGCAGGGGAGAAGCGGGGAGGGAGGCTCGGCAGGAGGATGTGAGCATTCCTACCGACACAGTGGTGTCGGTCCCCTCTGGCTGAAAGCTCCAGGAGACCGAGGTCGACGTGCCTGTGGTGTTCGCGGACTTGAACTTGCAAGTCAGCTTCCCTTGTGTCCCATTTGCCACGAAGATTTCCTTTGGCGTATACACCTCCAAGGCTGGCACGCCAGTGGCCACTGGAGAGAGAAGACCAAAGAGAGGCTGAGTCGGACTTGGCGCGCACCACCGTGCCGACCTATGAGGGAAGACGGCGAAGACAAGCAGCGTTACTCGAGGTCTACAGCACATCTGCGGCCGTCGTGGACTACGCGCTTCTGGCAGAATGTTCCACCGCCAGGCACTGCCCGCAAGCAGGGTGAACTGCTGACCGCCCAGGACTTTGTTCCTGCTTTTCACTATTCAGCCATACCTAATGTCTATGTTTTCTTTTAAATTAACCAGACTTGGGGCACCTGGGTGGCTCAGTGGGTGAAGCCTCTGCCTTCGGCTCAGGTCATGATCTCGGGGTCCTGGGATCGAGCCCCGCATTGGGCTCTCTGCTCAGCAGGGAGCCTGCTCCCCCCCAGCTTGCCTCTCTGCCTGCTTGTGATCTCTGTCAAATAAATCTTATATATATATATGTATATGCATATGTATATATAAATAAAATTAACCAGACTTACAGAAATGACGAGCAAGAAGCAGAGGATTCCCATCTCTTCTCTCACTCCCTCCCCCCTCCAAGTCTCCCTGTTAGTAACATCTTTTGTTAGTGTAGTACACTGGACCACTGATGAGTCAATATTGTTAACTAAAGCCCACCTTTATATTAAGGCTCACTCTATGCTACCCATTTCATGGGTTTTGACAATGTATCCACTATTACAGTCAAACACAGAATCCTTCTACTGCCCTCAACTCTGTGTCCCGCCTGTTCACTGTCTCCTCCCTGCCCCAAGCCCCTGGCAACCACTCATTTTTTTCTACTGTTTCTTTGCCTTTGCCAGAGACAAAGTTGGTTGGAATCATACAGCAAATGTAGCCTTTTTTTTTTATTTTTATGGATTTTTATTTATTTATTTGACAGGCAGAGATCACAAGTAGGCAGAGAGGCAGGCAGAGAGAGAGGGGAAAGCAGACTCCCCTCTGAGCAGAGAGCCTGATGTGGGGCTCGATCCCAGGACCCTGAGATCATGACCTGAGCCGAAGGCAGAGGCTTTAACCCACTGAGCCACCCAGGTGCCCCCAAATGTAGCCTTTTCAAATTAGCTGCTATCACTTAGTAATATTTAAGTTTCTTCCATGTCATTTTATAGCATTTCTTTTTATTGCTGAATAATGGATATATTTATGGATATTCACCTCCTGAAGGACATCTTGGTTGCTTCCCTGATGGTCTATTTTTAATAATGTTGAGGGCATGTTTTTTTCCACTTCTTTTTTTTTTTTTTTTTTTTTTTTTTTTAAAGATTTTTATTTATGTATTTGACAGAGAGAAATCACAAGTAGATGGAGAGGCAGGCAGAGAGAGAGAGAGGGAAGCAGGCTTCCTGCTGAGCAGAGAGCCCGATGCGGGCCTCGATCCCAGGACCCTGAGATCATGACCTGAGCCGAAGGCAGCGGCTTAACCCACTGAGCCACCCAGGCGCCCTCCACTTCTTTAAACAGTTCTACCTGTTAAATTTCAACCACGATCACACTAAACTTTTCTCATCTTCTATATTTAATGTAATTCAAACTATTCTGGGTACGGTATCGCTTCATTTAGAGCCATATTAAGAACACCTGGGTGGCTCAGTCATTAAGCACTGGACTGGAGCTCAGCTCAGGTCAGGGTCTCGGACTCTTGGGATCAAGCCCCCACTGGACCCCGCGGTTGGTGGGGACTCTGCTTGAGACTGTTTTTGTCTTTCCCTCTGCCCCTCCCCTTCCCTGCACTATAATAAACAAATAAATCTTAAAAAAAAAAAAAAGCCAGGGCCCCCTGTGTGGCCCAGAAAGTGAAGCGTCCGCCTTCCGCTGGGCTGGAGGCCCGAGCCAGCCGTGGAGAGCCTGCTTTTCCCTCTGCCCCTCCCTGCAGCCCCTCCTCCACTGTGGACACGGGCTCTCTCTCCCTCTCCTGCAAAGATAAATAAACAAAATCTTAAAAAAAAAAAAAAAAAAAAAAAGCCAAGTTTATTGTTTAACTGACCTTTTTTCCTTTAAGGGATTTAAGGCGAAAATATGCACAACACAATCTGCTTTCCTTAGTGAAACCGTTATCTACTGCTACGTTTCCGCGCGCCATAGAACAACCAGCTGCACATGCTGGGTCACATTTTCACTTCACCCACTGAGTTCATGCAGTTAGCCTAAGCCCAGAAATAGTCATTAAAATGTCTATCACTTATAATATAAAAATAGCTCCTTTTTTCAAATCTGTAAGCAGAGCCAACTGTAAGAATTTTAAGGATTGCTGCTAAAATAAAATAATCTTCACTCAAAAAAGACATGTTCATGGATCAAATGAAGGTTACAAAGAAAGTAATTTAGCCTAAAAATGAAACCAATTAAAGCTAACATAGAAAAGATCATCTTCCAAATAAAGATATTTTTTAAGGTCACAGTTTGGGAAGAATCCGTACCCGCAGTGTCCCGATTCTTCTTCAACCTAACAGATGAGCACAACAGGGAAGGACACTGTCTACCAGCCAGGCCTGACGACCGTGCGCGGGACGTTTTCTTCCTGAGTCTTAACCAGGACTCTCGGCCGCGGAGAGCAAGTCCTCCCCCATCCTCCCAACCGTCTTCCAAATGTTTATTCTCGGGACACAATGGGCACTTTCGGCTATTCTCTTAAATCAACCGATAGCCACACTGCATCAAGCAGACTTTTTCTGCTAAGGAGGGTGGATTATTATTACAGAGAACAATGGATTATTATTTGTGGTCCAAACCTCAAAACAAGCCCTTCTTTCAAACAAGAAGCAAACAAAAGACGTTCCCTGTCATTGTGGGTAGGCAGAAAAGCACGCCAAGGCATCTGAGTTCAAAATGAAGGACAAAGCACAAGACCAGGCCATCTGACCAGGTTATTCCAGGAAGCAACACTGGTTTATAACCCTTACTTACGCTGCGTCATTTTGACTGGTTTTCTCCACAGTGGTGAGCACTGCAATGGAAGCCAATCTACAACGCCAATTAATAAAGGTCTCCTCAAGGGTTTTCTTCGGCCAGATCCCTCCCTCAAGGCTGGCGTGCAAAATCTGACACCTGAGGGGTTATTCAGAGATGGAACCGGGCCACGGGTCCGAGTTTACAGTCACTGAATTTTGACCATAAAGAAAAACCAAATCCCCAAGTGGCTTTTAGACAATCTAAGACAGACTTAATGATATCACTTGTTAATGAACAAGTGACTTTAAAAAAAGGTCACTCGGGCTGATTAGGACAGGAAGCTCTTACAGCCAGGATTCGGAATTCCAACTCTGGCCAATCAGCAGTTCCAATAAAATAAAATAAAACGGCTCCATACAGACCTAGTTAACACCCTCTCATCCCTGGCTCGCTCCTTCTCAGCAGCACCACCCTTGCCCCAGCTCTTGGAGAGCCCATTAGTCTTAAAATGAACCTTCCAAAGCCCCAGCCTCTTTGTTTATCTTCTCTCTCCCTGTGATCTTATCCTCAGGCCTATTCCAGCTTCTATACAGAAGGATGTGCTCATTCCCACATCCTTCCCCAAGCCCTGCTGAAAACCGGGCTGCCCTGCTCCCTGCTCAGGGGCTGTCCCTGCAGAACAGGGTGTTTAGCACTGACCCTGACCTCTACTAGATGTCAGTGGCATCCTCTCCCCTTCCAGCCACGGCAATTAAAAAATGTCCCCAGACTCTGAAACAGCTTCTCGGGGCCAAACTACCCATAGCTGAGAACCACGGCCCCAGACCCTATTATTAATATGAACACACCCTCCACAATCTCATGCTTCTCTACTCTCTGACTCCACCTCCTGTCTTTCCAGGGCACGTCCCCCAAGACCCTGACTTGGCCGATCCTTCAGCTGCAGCTGAACCTAAAAATCCATCCACCCTCCAGTCTCTTCACGGTCTGTCCTGCTCAGCACGTCTTCGTTTTGTCCTACTCAGGCTGGTTCCCGGGCATATGACTGGTCCCATCCCCTGACTCTCTCCCCTCTGTGCATTCAACCCAATCCTGTACCCCCTCCCCCAGGCCCCTCATCTCCACCGAGACAGCGGAGCACAGACGGAGAAAAGGACACAATCCCACAGGCTGGTTTCACCTGAAACTCATGACCACTAACTTAAAAGGGGGCTCTTCATGCTGCCCAGCAATCCTTCCCCACTTCCCTAGTGCATCTGCTTTGCCACTTTCACATCTTCCTCTCTAACCTCGACTCTCCCCCGAACACTGTGCTTCCTATTTCACTGAGAAAGCAGAAGCAAGCAGCAGAGAACTTGCCCAGTCCCCACAGGAAACCTCTGTGCTCCTCTCCAGGGCCGGCCCCTCTACACAGGACCTCTTCTCTGGCCTAACTAAGGATGTCAGTCAGCAACTCTTCCTCTTTCTCTGGACTGTTTCACTCTCCTGAGTCACTGCCAGCAGCCACATATACACCCACATCTATACTTAGACCCAGCTGTATGGGAAAAACCTTGACCTGCATCTCCCCACCGTGATGGCTGTTTCGTTCTCTTCTATTTTACAGATCTTCAAAGAATGGCCCACATTTACTGTGCCAAGGCCTCTCCTCCCATATTCTCTTGAATAAACCCAACCCAGGCTTTTATTCTCAGTCCCCCACTGACGCTCTTCTTGTCAAAGAATCCGATGATTCCCTGGGGCTAAATGGACAGCCAGTTCTCAGTCCTCACATGGCACACAGCTGAAGGCTTCCCACTGGCACAGCTGGTCTTTCGCAGTTTGACTTCTGAAATGCCACTTGTTGGTTCTCGTATCTCACTGCCTGCTCCTTTTCTGGTTCTCCTGACCTCCGCAGTCGGAGAGTTCCAGACCCTCCTGCTGACCCCTTATCTCTTCTCCTGATTACCTCATCTAGTCTTAAGGCTGTAATTATCCCCTAAATGCTGGACACACACACACACACACACACACACACACACACACAATGCCATCAACTGCCTCACTTGGCTCTAACTGGCATCTCAAACTTCGTATGTGCGGACCGACTTCCTGACTCCCGCTCTCAAACCCACTGCTCTGCGGCCCCTTCCAGCTCAGCAAGCGGCAAGGCCAGCCTTCCAGCGGCTGAGGCTTCCTGACCCTGCACTTTCTCACACTCACCTCCATGCTGTCACCAAACATGCTGTGTCTACTTAGAAACATCTCTCAAGGGGCACCTGGGTGGCTCCGTGGTTGGGCGTCTCCTTCACCTTCATCTCAGGTCATGATCTCAGGGTCCTGGGATCGAGCCCCGCATCAGGCTCCCTGCTCCGCAGGAAGCCTGCTTCTCCCTCTCCCATTCCCCCTGCTTGTGTTCCCTCTTTCACTCTTTGTCAAATAAATAAAATAAAATTAAAAAAAAAAAAAAAAAAAAAAAAGAGAATCTCTCCGAAGTGCTCCGTCCTTGCGTCTCCCAGCGCCGCCGTCCTGGTTCCAGCCAGGGTGTCCGGCGGCTTCCCCAACTGGTGCCTCCGCCCCACCTCCGCCCAGCTCGCGGCAGCCAGTCCACGGGGGACTGCGCAGATCTTGTAAAATACGTATGGGAGCATATCACTGCTCTGCCCAAGACACTCCACGGTTCTCCGCGTGAGCCAGCATCGGGCGGGAGCCCTCACAGGCCTGTGAAGCCCCCAAGCGTGAACTCCTGGCCACTGCTCAGGCCGTCCCGCCCAGGCTTCTCCCTCGGCCTGGCCCTGGGCAGAGCTGCAGCAGCCGCCCTGGTCATGTCGTGGCCTCTCAGCCTGTGAGCGCCCCCAAGGGCAGAGAGATGGGAGGGAACCCGGGAAGCTGCGGGGCCAGGAGAGGCCAGGGCAGAGCCGGCGGCGCTGGGGAGGCCGAGCCGGGCACTCTGCCCAGACCTCCTGGGGAGGACCTTCAGTGGGTCCCCACGCTTGCAGAGCCGCGGTCAGCCATGGGCTCTGCCCCGCCTGCGACCAGCGAGAAAGGTGCTGCTCCCAGTGGGCCGAGGCTGGCACCCTGGGTGAAGGGCGGGTTTCACCGAAACGAGGCAGCCCACGCCGCTCCTGCAAGGCCCGAGTTCAGCGGTTTCTGAAACAATGGGGCACGGTGCGCTCTGTGCAGACTCTCCCCAACTCCCGTCCGCAGGAGTGCTGTAAATACACAGTAAAATCACTCCAGAACTCCGAGGGCCTGTCTTCACAGTCATGAGAGTCACCTAGCATGGCTAGAAATGCAAATGGAAAGCACACTGAGATGAAGGAAACTACTGTTGTAAACCTGTCACTCCTCGCCACTGCGGACTGGGTCCCAGCCTGAGCCAGACAGTCAATAAGGCTCGTTTAGGCTGAAGATTTAGGTTGGTGGCAAACATTGCTGTGAGAACTAAAGCTTTAATTCAAAAGTTCAGATGGGGAAAAGTCTCCTCTTGAATCCTGGAAAAACCAACTGCCTCAGGAATAAAAACACAGAAGTGAAACGAAACAAAATAAAAGGTTAAGTGAGGTCTAAACGTTTTTCTGTCCCACAACTTGGACTCTGAGTTATATATTAACTTACACGCAAATTTCAAAACAGTAACAGGCGCTGAGTTTACTTTCTTCCTGGGGGGAAGGAATCCTGCTAAGCTACACTTGCCTTCAAAGGGCAAGACACCGGACCAAAGACAACCCTTTTCCTGGGAGATTAATTCAAATGAAAAAAGCCTGAAAAATCATCTGATGAGGAATCAAAGAGTTTGCAAAATCAACTCACCAGGAGTGATTTCTACAGTAATCAACTATGAGACCCACCATTTGGATATTCTTCTATTTCAGAGGGAGAACCACAACAGCTGAGGAAAAAAACAAAACAACAAAACAGCATCCACTGCAATCACACACAAAAAAAGCCAATTCAAGAATAGTTTGGCCAAGAGTCTATATTTTGACATGATCTATTTCTTTTTTTTTTTTTTTAATTATTTATTTGACAGAGTGGGTGAAGAGAGAGCACAAGCAGGGGGAGTGGCAGGCAGAGGGAGAGGGAGATGCAGGCCCCCACAGAGCAGAGGTCGAGGAATCATGACCTGAGCCAAAGGCAGGCGCTTAACCCACGAGCCACCCGGGAACACTGACAGGATCTATTTCAGTATTTTGAATCACTGAAGTAATGCAATGTCAATAATGCCTCCTAATTAACATGCCAAATGGTCTTATGCCAAGTAAATTCAAATTCTCATACCACGAAATCATTAGAAATACACGGGAACAGCATTATTATGAATGAATACACACTTTCAAAGCCTAGACAGGGACCCTGAAACTTAAGGAGGGAAGCAGCTCCTTGTCGTTATCACTACTGGTCTGTAGGGACCTGCTTTGTCAAAACCTCGCCCTTTCAACAACCCCCGCTGTTTTTCCTTGAAACTGAAATAAGGCTTTTGTTTTGAAATCTTTTGGAAACACTTTGATGTTACCAGTTTATTCTCCTGCCTAAAAGAGTACAATCAAGCAGTTTATTTAAATAGCTTTCTGGCCTATCTCTTGTTGGCTATTTGCGCACAATGTTAATCTGATATCACAGTATCTCCTAACACAAGCATAAATATGACCTTTTAAAACATACTGAAAGAGAAAAACAAAAGAACATGAAACACAGCTCAGACGGGGGTTCTAAGTGGAAGAGGTGGAGGGACAGACGACAGAGGCGCGCTGTTGGCAACGTTCCAGTTCCTAGGGTAGGTAGTGAGGGCATGGAAGCACGGTTTTTTTTTTAAAGATTTTTATTTATTTATTTGACAGACAGATCACAAGTAGGCAGAGAAGCAGGCAGAGAGAGAGAGGGGGAAGCAGGCTCCCCGCTGAGCAGAGAGCCCTATGTGGGGCTCGATCCCAGGATCCTGAGATCATGACCTGAGCCGAAGGCAGCAGCTTCACTGAGCCACCCAGGCGCCCTGGAAGCGCGTTTTAACGTTAGCTCCGTTAGCTCCTCGGGGGCGCCTGGGTGGCTCAGTTGCTGAGTGTCCGCCTTTGGCTCAGGTCACCATCCCAGGAGGGATCTGGCCTTGCGTCGCGCTCTCCACGTCTCCCCTCCCACTCCCCCTCCTTGTGCTTCCTCTCCTGCTGTCTCTCTCAGTCAAATAAATAAACAAAATCTTAAAAAACAAAAACAAAAACAAAAAGCACTGGCTTTGTAAACTGAAAGCACACACGTACACTCCTCTGTATTTAATCTTCATAATAAAAACCGTCTTCTTAAAGAAAGGAAGACAACAGTAGCTAACGAGAGGTTTACTCTTTAAACTCCAGAATGTGGGATCCTGGGTGGCTCTGCTGAGCGTAGGCCTTCCGCTCAGGTCTTGACCCCAGATTCCGGCCGAGAACCACTTCGGGCCCCGCTCAGCGGGGGCCTGTGTCTCCGCCCGCCCGCCGCTCCCCTGCCTGTGCTCTCTTTCTCCCTCTCTTGCAAATTAATAAAATCTTTTTTCTTTTTTTAAGATTTTTTTATTCATTTGAAAGACAGAGAGTGTACAAGCAGGGGTAGTGCGGAGGGAGAGAAAGAAGCAGACTCCGCACTGAGCAGAGAGCCTCATGCGGGGCTCCATCCCAGGACCCTGAGATCACAACCTGAGCCAAAGACAGAGGCCCAACCATCTGAGCCACCCAGACGCCCCATAAATAAATAAAATCTTAAAAAAAAAAAAAAAAAAAAAAAAAGCTTTTCACGTGTCAGGAACACACTCCTCTACACTGCCTGCAGTTATGCTCCAGGCCTCAATCTAAAAGTGACTTCCTGCCGGCGCTTGCCCACACTCCGCGCCCTGTGCTCCTGGCATCCGGCCCGGCCGGGCCCCGCAACGGCCCCTCACATATCTGCTGGAGCGACCTGCTGTCTGTAGCCAGGAGAGAAGGGACTGCGTCCACCTGGTTCATCATCATGTTCTTGTCCCCTCACAAATGTCCGTGTTAAGGTGTTCAACAAACGTTTGTTTGAAAAAGGAAGGAAAGAAGGACAGAGAGAGAGAAAAATAAGACATGCCAACTAAACCAGCTACAGAAAGCACACTCGCTGCACAACAATGCCCTGAGGGTAAGGCCCCAGTGCTCGCAGGGTTGCTGGGGGCTGGGTTAGGACGCTGAGGGCGATCCTGGAGGAAGCTTACACAGGGTTCAAGAGTCTTCTTCCAATCTAGATGAGGGAATCCCAAAGGAGACTCACCTTTTGAAATGTTCAATAAGAAAGGGGTATGTACTACTTTAAGACCCCAAATAGACAAGCAACCTTGAAAAAGAAAAACAAAACTGAAGGCATCACAATTCCGGACTTCAAGTTACATGACAGAGCTGTAGTGATCAAACCAGCATGGGAGCGACACAGAAATGCACGGATCAATGAACAGAGCAGAGAGCTCAGAATGAAACCCCACAATCACATGGCCAATTAACGCACAACAGGAAGAGTATGTGACGGGGAAAAGTCTCTTCAACGAACAGTGTTGGGAAAACTGGTCAGCTGCATGCAGAAGAATGACATGAGACCACTTTCTCACACCACACACAAAAATAAACTCAAAATGGGTTAAGGACCTAAATGTAAGACCTGAAACCCTAAAAAAATCCTGGAAGGAGCACAGGCAGTAATTTCTCTGACATCAGCCGTAACAACATCTTTCTAGATAAGTCTCCTAAGGCAATGGGAACAAAAGTAACAATAAACTATTGAAACTACATCAAAATAAAAACCTTTTGCACAGTAAAGGAAATAAGCAACAAAACTAAAAGATAACCTACTGTCATTTGCAAATGACATGTCTGATAAAGGGTTAGTATCCAAAATATATTAACAACTGTTACAAGAATACCACAAAGAAACCCCACAAACAATCCAATAAAAAATGGACAGAAGAGGGGCGTCTGGGTGGCTCAGTGGGTTAAAGTCTCTGCCTTCGGCTCAGGTCATGGTCCCAGGGTCCTGGGATCGAGCCCCACATCGGGCTCTC
The DNA here is from genome assembly GCF_009829155.1 of Mustela erminea. Taxonomy (NCBI): domain Eukaryota; kingdom Metazoa; phylum Chordata; class Mammalia; order Carnivora; family Mustelidae; genus Mustela; species Mustela erminea. The sequence continues at coordinate 142,404 of NC_045630.1, read as the reverse complement.
TGCTTAGCAGGGAGCCTGCTTCCCCCTTTCTATCTGCCTGTTTCTCTGCCTACTTGTGATCTCTGTCAAATTAAAAACAAAAAACAAAAAAAAACCCAAAATGGACGGAACAGATATCTCGTTAAAGATCTCCAGATGGCCAACAGACACATGAAAAAGATGCCCCACATCACTCATCATCAGGGAAATGCAAATCAAAACTACAATGAGATATCACCTCACACTTGTCAGAATGGTTAACATTAAAAAAGAAAGAAAGAAAGAAAGAAAGAAGTGTTGGTGAGGATGTGGAGAAAGGGGAACCCTCGTGCACTGTTGGTGGGAATGCAAACTGGTGCAACCCTGTGGGAAACAGTATGGAGGCTCCTCAAAAAAGTTGAACACTGAACTATCATATATTCCAGTAACTCCATTACTGGGTATTTACCTCAAAAAAATTCAGAGGGATACATGCTCCCCTGTGTTTACTGTAGCATTACTTACAATAGACACATTATGGAAGCAACCTAAGTGTCCATCAGTAGACGAATGGATAAAGATGTAGTATGTATAATACAATGGAATATTACTTGGCCATAAAAAAGAATGAAATCTTGCCCTTTATAAAACATGACTAGATCCAGAGAGTATTATGCTAAGTAAAATATGCCTGTGAGAGAAAGACTATGACTTCACTCACACGTGGAATTTAAGAATCAAAACTAACGGGGGGAAAAGAGAGACAAACCAAGAAGGAGACTGTTAACTACGGAGAACAAACTGATGGTCACCAGCGGGCCGGAGGGTGTGGGGACAGAAGAAGCAGGTGAAGGTGTCAAGAGTACACCCACCACGGTGAGCGCTGAGTAGTGTGCAGAACTGCTAGTCACTGTCTTGTAACCCTGACACTAACCAACACTGGATGCTAAGCATACCGGAATTAAAAAAAAAAAAAAAAAAAAAACCTTTATCTCGGAGAAAATAATGATAAAAGAAGGTCTGTGCACTTTCACAAACACACAGGATCACTGAACTCCTCTGAGCCACTCCTTCCACTCACAAGCAATGTCCAGCTGGCCACATCTCTATCTTTAACATTTTTTGCACCAACAAAGGTCTTTCTGTTTCTCAAATGGGAGGCATTCAAAAGGTCCTGAATCAGGCCAGTCATTAACTAATCATATGACTCTTTAAAGCCCTAGTATTTCTTCTCTGCCCTCCTCTATGTATGGACTGTTCATCCTCTCTCCTGCTGCCGCTTTTCTTTTGTCCGTCAGCGGCTCATTCTTTCAAACCACACAGGGACTCAGCCTCTGCCTTGTAAGGACTGACCATCTCCTGGAGAATGAACAAGTATCTGCAGGCTGTGGCCAGGGCATGGCGCTGGCCCCCCAGGTTGCGCCCAGTCCCAGTGCAGACTTGGCATAGTGCAGGGCCTCCATCAAAGGCCAAAACGGGGCACCCAGTCAGCTTAGTCAGAGAAGCCACTGCCTTTGGCTCAGGTCATGATCTTCGAGTCCCAGGATCGAGTCCTACGTCAGGCTCCTTGCTCAGTGGGAAGCCCTCTCCCTGCTTCTCCCTCTGCCTGCCGCTCCCCTACTTGTGGTCTCTGTCAAATAAATAAATAAATCTTTAAAAAATTTTTTAAATTAATTTTTAAAAGGCCAAATGTCCAGTCAAGCAATCAACACAAATGCCGTGACCACAGCCAACCCGAACTGCGTCCCCACATCAGGTGTCCCAGCTTTCTCAGTTCTTAGCAAACGGATAAAAGTGAAAAATCAGATCATGTCACTTCCAATAGATTCTAGTGGACTAAAGTGCTCCGTGTAAAGGACACGCGGAAGCCTCCGGGGGGCCCATCTTACGATGAAAAAATAACACTCTCATGTAGTTTATATTTCTCATGTGCTGAAACGGCTTATATAATTTCATGCAAACGGGAGACCACTGTACTTAAATCTATCTTTCTGAGCACTCAGGTCTTCTCAGAAGGTCTACATTATGTTAGAAGATACCTGAACCATGATTTAATCCAAATCAGAAAAAAAAAACCCACAAAGTATTACAGCCAACAACAGAACATGTGACTTGGAGAAAAATATGCCTGTGGTCAGTGACGAGAAGGGCATTCCTCACCTCCAAAATAAGGCAATAAGGAGGCAACGAGAAGACCACCACTTACTGAGCGCTTCTTATGGGTAAAGCATTACTGAACTAGGGGACATTTAGTATTTTTCAACAACCCTGTTGGGTGTTATCTACTGGACAGAAGTTCAGAGAGAGGCCAAGGAACTTGCCCAAATCACTTATCCGGCCAATGCGGAGCCAAAAGTTGACTCTCGGATATTCTGACCCCAAAGCACCACTCTCTTCAATATGCTGATTATCAAGCTCTAACTGAATCTTTTATTCAAATAAAACGTGGGCTCTTATGTATAAAGATGTATAAAGAAGACAGAGGGAGTTTTCCCCTACAAGTCAGAATAATAAATAAGGCCCAGAACTACAAGACCGCGCAGTGGTCCTGGGCCTTGGCTGCACAGTGGAATCACCTAGAGAGCTTTAAGAGGTACTGATGCCTACCGAAACTACTGAAACGCTCCGCCTGGCAATGATGGATACAGGGCACTATGCACTTGTCCAAGCCCACAGAAGGTACAACATCAGAGTGAACCCTAATGGAAATCATGGATTACAGGTGGTTATGATCTATCAATGCGGGTTTATCGATTTTAACAAGTGCATCACGCTGGCGGGGAGGTGGACAACGAGGAGGCCACGCATGTCTGGGACGATACGGGTATACGGCACACGGATACATAAACTTGCTCTCAATTTTGCTATGAAAAACAGTCTATGAAAGGCAAATGCTGGTGTCCACATCCACCTCTAGCCCCAGGAACTGTGATTTAATTGGAAAGGGGTGTGGCCTGGGCTCCAGGGTTTTTAAAAAGCCCTCAGGTGATTCTCAACTGGTAACCACTGAGCTATCAGGCTCCACTTCTGTCTTGCAGTACGGTAAGACTGTGCGGGAAGCACATGAGCCAAACCTTGCCTGGCATCTGGCTGAGTGTAGGTACAGGTATGTTCCACTCTAAAACTCTATTAGAGCATACACACAGACGGGAATGTCTTAAAAATGACTAGGGCGGTGCACTACTGTATTCTTAATCACACACAAGTTTAAATGTATACACAGAAATTACAAAAATCTGCTTTACTCAGAAGAATGCGTTAGCTGCTGGAATTAAGGTGGCAGTGGTTTCAGGTCCCCAAATTATTCCTGTGACTTCATATTTATGTATATTGTCCTTTTATTATTATTTTAGTCGTTAAAAATGAACTTTAGGAAAGGGGCTCCTGGGTGGCTCAGTGAGTTAAGCCTCTGCCTTCGGCTCTGGTCGTGATCTCAGGGTCCTGGGATCGAGTCCCACATCGGACTCTCTGCTCAGAGGGGAGCCTGGGTCTCCCTCTCTCTTTACCCCTGCTTGTGTTCCCTCACCTGCTATGTCTCTGTCAAATAAATAAATAAAATCTTAAAAAAACAAACAAACAACAATTTTAGGGGAAAAACAGAAATGTACGTCCAGCGTTGAGAAGCCCTGAAGCAGAGGAGCCAGAAAGCCCCAGGAGTCCGAGAGCCTGGAAACTGCTGTCCTGCTGGGTTCTGGACTACAGAGCTCTAAGACCAGAGTCTGTCCCAGGGCAGTGGAAAGCTAGAAAACAGACTAGCCACATTTTTAACCACACAGGGGAAGTGAATCAAACAGAGAAGGAAATACTAAACCCTCTTCTAGAGCTATGGGCACTCTCACAGCTGTGTCTGCTCGGTTATCCTTTGGGCAGAGTCTTCATTAAAATGCAAATTCACCCATGCCAACTGAAAACCCAGTTTCACAGCTGCCCCATTACTGTGCCAGGCCCACAGTCCTCCGCACGGCACAGGACTTTGCAAAGTCACACCACCCTTTCCTGCTTTCCACGGGTGAGGGCCTGTCTCCAGGGAGCGGGTATGGGCTTGCTCTCACTTCCGTCAACAGGCCATGTAGATGGCCCAGCTTCAGGGCACACAGCACGCAGACATACAGAGCTGGGGCGGAGGCCCTCTAAAATCACACAGAATCTCAAGAATCCACCCAAACGGGACTTTGGTAAAATCTTCCCTGATCTGACTACCTCTTCTCTTCTGCCCTGCTACTCTGTACTTCTTGTACGTCTCTCTGACTGACTATTGAGGCCACACCTTTCAAGTGAGAGGCCAAACCTTTTTGGTCCTTGTACAGCCATTACCTCGAGCACACCCCCCAGACTCAAGACCCTAGAGGGTGCAGTCACATCTTACCTGGCCTTCATGGGCCCAACACAGGGTACTTCCTCATGGCCACAAAGCTCTCAAAGAACATTTCAGGAGGAAACAAACTGATAACTGCTGAATTTTTAGGATTCCTATAACACAAACTTATCATTTAGGTATTACTTCATTTTTTTTCCCCCTAAATAAACTGAAGAAACCAACTTGCCCTTAAATGGATACTTAATGTCAGTCAACATGATTGATCAGCACCCCCCTGGCACTGCCAGAAAGAGTTCAGAGTACAGGTGCTCCCCCTTGCAAAGAAAATAAAATATGAGAGAGAATGGAAAACGTCTGCCCCTTCCCCCACCATCCTGCTGAGATGCAGGCTTTGTTAGAATCAAGTAACAACAAAGATAATAAAAATGTAAAAGATAATTTAAAAAAAGGCTAGTATCAATTAAACAACTCATCTCTTGAATAGCCAACGAGGGCTAGCTAGTTCTGTGGGTGATGCAGTCTCGTCAGACGCTCTACCTGAACCCACGCACGCAGGAATGTGTACAAGAGACTCTGAGTGCCAGCAGCTCGGGGAGGTCCGGGCACAAGGCAGGACCCAGGAACATGGTCCTCCAAACAGGGATCACACGCTCCCAGGCCTGTACTCCCCTTCCTGCCCGTTTCACCGGCATCTTCCCTAAGAAGCTCCTACAAAAGCATCTCCTTAGAGTAGCAAAGAGACCGCCCGCAGTTACTGAAAGCTGAGTCTGAAGAACCAACGGGTCAGGGAGTGTTTCCCAGATGACGGACCTGGGGTCCAGCCGGCAGGCGGAGAAGAGCCAACACAGAGGGCCAGGAAGGGCGTTTTGCAGAGAGAAAGGGGATGGTGTTCACGAACACTTTAGGTTATGTGAGGGATATTTTTAAAGATTTTATTTATTCATTTAACAGAGAGGGAGAGCAGCAGGCTCCCTGCCGAGCCAGAGCGGATATGGGATGTGATTCCAGGGTCCTGGGATCGCCACGTGAGCGGAAGGCAGATGCCTGACCAACTGAGCCACCAAGGCATTGTGAGGGATATTTTTAAAAAACTAAGTAGTGTAGATACCTAATTTCTTTGAAAGAATTACGTCTGTCCTATGGCAGCCACAAGCTCCTTGAAGTTGTTTTGTTTTTAAAGATTTTACTTGAGAGACAGTGAGAGACAGAGAACACGAGTGGGGGCGTTGGGGAGAGAGGGGGCAGAGGGAGAGGGAGAACCAGACTCCCCGCAAAGCAGGTGCAGGACCCTGGGATCATGACCTCAGCCTAAAGCGGGTGCTAATCCCACTGAGCCAGCCAGGCACCCCGAGTGCTGGATTTCTTTATGGAGTAATGAAAGTGTTCTAAAATTAGGTAGTAATGATGGCCAAACTACTCTTGTGACTATACTAAAAACCACTGAACTTTACACTTTAAAGGGGCGAATTCTATAGTAGGTGAATTACGTAAAACCACTGTTTAAAAAGAGTGAGCTGGTGAACAACATGTTTGGGACGTGAACGACTTACAGGTTTGCTCCCGTCTTCGTAGAACGTCTCTGGAGAGAGACACCGGGAGCTATCATCAGCTTCCTCAGCAAGGGCTCTGGAGACAGGGAGGTTGTTTACCACGGACTCTCTTTTTCAACCCAACTATGCCAATACAGCAGTATGCAATTCTTTTTATTAGAAGTGAAATGAAATTAGAAAATGTTTGTAATAGACTAGTTCCTGGGGCGCCTGGGTGGCTCAGTTGCGGGGCATCTGCCTTCAGCTCAGGTCATGATCCAGGGTCCTGGGATCGAGCCCCGCATCAGGCTCCCTGCTCAGCGGGAGGCCTGCTTCTCCCTCTCCCACTCCCCCCGCTTGTGCTCCCTCTCTTGCTGTGTCTCTCTCTGCCAAATAAATAAATAAAATCTTAAAAAAACACAAAAACACAAAAAAACAAATCACAGGCCAGTTCCTTCCCCTAGCTCTGTGTAAAACGATACCCTCGGAGGCTGCAGATGGTGATGAGCGCTACAACTCGCCGGAAGAACAGGAAAACCAGCAGCTCTCCACACGGTTCCATCTGGTTCCATTAATTTTCCTCCCTGGTCTTCTCTTTGTATCTCGGGGGCTCTCTGACGCACAAATTTTCTGTGCCTCTTTTATTTGGAGACCCAAAGTAAACAAATTATCTCCTCAATAGATCAAATTCCCAAACTTGGAAAAAACACAAATCAAGGGACACCCAGGGTTTCAGTGGGGAGAGGGGGCTGGTTCTCTGCCTGCCTGCCACTCCCCCTGCTTCTGCAGTCTCTCTCTCTGTCTCACTAACAAATAAATAAACAAATAAAACCTTAAAAACAAAAAGCAAAAAACCGAACACCTGCAAACCAAAAACCCATTTTTAAAAAATTCTGTGATAGACTCTTCCTCTACCAGATGTTCTATTTTAGAGAAAAATAAGAATTTTTTTAGAGAAAAATAAGAATAATAAATGGCTCTTCACTTAGGAATAATTTTCAGAGTAAGTGACCCTTAGAAGAAAGCTTAGAAACACCACTTCCTATATGCTTTCCCCAAAATTTCCATCCGAGGGGACTACCACTGCCCCACGAAAGCCATTCTCTCCTCTTCAGCAGCGGCCACGGCACTAGTCCAGAAACAGGCTTCCGGGACAGGCCACGGAACCCCAGCTCCCTCTCCCCTGGGGCAGAAGGAACAGCTGGGTGACGCTCTCCCTCCAGTAAATCCCACCGCGTCCGGCTGCCTCCGGAGAGCTCTGCGCGGCTCCTCTTACCGGACAAGCTGCGGTACCTACTCTCTTCTGGTACCGTGGCAATGCTCCCCACCCCTCACTGAAGTGACAGGGGCCCACTGCTTTATGAGGCTGGGGGGGCATTAACACAAGCTCATCTCCGCAGCCTGCCACGCCATGCCACGCCACGTCCTTCCAAAGCTGGCTCCAGGTCACGGTTCTGACAGTTTATCCGTCTCCCCATCTCGCCCCAGCGCCCACATCTCTCCCATGGCGAACTCCTAACCCTGTCCCCAACACAATACACCCCGCAATGACATCATGCTTTGTGCACGCTACTCTCTCTGTCTAGAATTCCATCTCCACCAACCCACTCGCTCAGTGTGGGCCAACGCCTACTTTTCCGTCAACGCAGGGCCGAGACGATCACATCTGTAAAGTCTCCCCTAACATCGTTCAGATTGCGGATATTGGTCCTGAAGTTTAAATGAACTTATGCTGAGAAGACATAAAGTTATAAAAACTAGCATATTTCATCAATTCTAAGATGCCATTGATGGTAAGACACATTATTTTATGTGCCACTGGCAAGTAAAAATGCTGATTCTAACTCACCAACTGTTGTAAGGCATATCCCAATGTCAGAGACAGTGAAATATGAAAAACTGTCTTAAAATTAAAGATAATGCAGCAAACCACAAGTCTTGAAGGTAAAGATGCTGTTTTCCATTGGCCTGTTAACGTGTCTCTTGATAATTGTTTCTTTCCCAGGCCTTCGGCATCTAAAAGTCTGAGTTTTATTCACCTTTCATCCCGCCTCCTAACAGTTAGACCAGAACCTAAAACCCAAGATATGCACAGTAAAATAAGAGTCCTACTTATTAAATTTAAAAATGAAAAAATTAAGCATCTGCTTAATAGAATACAAAAAGATATCATAAAACTTAAAAATCATTAATGCCAAAAAATTAGACTTTAAAAAAAGCTTCTTTGCCTATAATGATCAAGGGAATACCAATTATTTCAGCATCAGGGTTATTAACCTAAACATATAAGGCATGTTAAATATTTCCAATGTTTTTAAAAGACACAGAGGACATGTGTCCACGGTTCCAAATACATTTTTTTTTTTTTAAAGATTTTATTTATTTATTTGACAGGCAGAGATCACAAGCAGGGAAAGAGGCAGGCAGAGAGAGGAGGAAGCAGGCTCCCCACTGAGCAGAGCCTGATGCGGGGCTCAATCCCATGACCCTGAGATCATGACCTGAGCCGAAGGCAGAGACTTAACCCACTGAGCCACCCAGGCGCCTCCCAAATACATTCTCAACATCAGAGTTTGCAGAATCTTCCATTTGCAGTAATAGATTAACGTGATACGGTATTTACTTTAGTCCCTGGACAACATTTCTGCCCCATAATGTATATAAAGATAACCACTTAGAATTATATTTGTGAGGGCACCTGGGTGGCTCAGTGAGGTAAGCCTCTGCCTTCAGCTCAGGTCATCATCCCAGGGTCCTGGGATCCAGCCCCTGCATCGAGCTCCCTGCTCAGTGGGGAGCCTGCTTCCTCCTCTCTCTGTGCCTGTCTCTCTGCCTCATTATTACCTCTCTCTGATAAATAAATAAATAAAATCTTTTAAAACATATATATATACACACACATACATACAGATATATATACACATTTGTAATAGAGTCTGATGTTTGCCAACAGCTTCCAAGCTGTCCCACATCCCTGCCCCTAGGCCAGCTGTTAAAGTCCAGGCAATTCCTCCTGTGGCTCAGGCAGGAAGTTCCAACCAAACCCTGGCCCGAGGCTCACATGGGAGCCCACGCCCTAGCCCCACCATTTTATCTCAGTAAAAGTAAAGCCAGTCCCCTCTCCCTGTTCTTTTAAGCCACTTTTGAATGAGCCTGGGAAGCACGCCCTGCTCTTCCCGGCGAGCCTCAGACCGCTGAGCAGTCCCTTCCCTACCCTCTTACTGCAAACAACTGTGACATCTTTGCTCCCACATCTGAACCAGACACTGTGGGGATGGGAGTGCCCACAACCATACTTCTTCTGATTTCACTCCCAATTAAAAGGAAAAAAGGAAACAAACTCTGGGACGCCTGGGTGGCTCAGTTGGTTGCACGACTGCTTTCGGCTCAGGTCATGATCCTGGAGTGCCAGGATCAAGTCCCGCATCCGGCTCTCAGCTCCTTGGGGAGTCTGCTTCTCCCTCTGAACTTCTCCTCGCTCGTGTTCTTTCTCACTGCCTCTCTCTCAAATAAATAAAATCTTAAAAAAAAAAAAAAAAAGGAAACAATCTCAATGAACGACGTTCACTTGCTGTTGTAAGGCGTCCATGAAGGGGACCCCTGTGAGGGCCCGTCTGTGAACTTGCTTCCGAGGGACATGGCAGGCGCACCTCCAGTGTACGTGCACGTTCCTACCGAACTCCGGGGCTTCATTGCGTCCCACTTTCTAATGGATCGTATTTGTTTACAGATCACAAGTTGGGCCCCTCGTAAGGTACTTTGTGAAGGGACCTCACAACTGCTGCTGAAAAGCTACCAGCATGCTTCTGCGCTGCTGTGGAAGCCAGAGGGCTGCAGGAAATCGCAATGATGCGTAACATGGGGCAAAGACCCCTTTGGGTCTCAGCTGCCTTTTTTTTTTTTAATTTTTAAAAGATATTATTTACTTATTTGAGAGAGAGAGAGAAAGACAGCCTATGAGCAGGGGTGAGGGGCAGAGGGAGGGAAGGTGAAGCAGGATCCTCACTGAGCAGAGAGCCCTACACGGGACTCCATTCTAGGACCCTGGGATCACGAGCTGAAGGCAGACACTTTGAGCCTCCCAGGCACCCCTCAGCTTCTTCTACGATAAATATGTTCTAATAATAGTGTCTACCTCACAGGGTTGTTACAAGCGTGAAATGAGTTAATGTCCCACTAACGGGCTGTAAAGGGCTGAGAGGAATGCCTGGCCCACGGTCAGCTCCCCACGTGCCTCCGATAAAGAAATGAGCAGTCGCAATACCATTTAGGAATGTTTGTGCAATGTAATGCTTCTGGGCTCTAAAAGGTACCTATCAAAACAGACGATAGCTCCTTCCTTCCTGAAAAACTGCTGCATTAGTAAGGGGTCCAGAAATGTTGGTCCCATTTATTTCACGCACCTCTGCTCTCTCCAAGCGGACTCTAAGCACCTTGAATGCAGAGGCACATGGGTGGCTCAGTGGGTTAAGCATGTCTGCCTTTGGCTCAGGTCCTGATCCAGGGTCCCAATACCGAGTCCCACGCTGGGCTCCCAGCTCAGCGGAGAGCCTGCTTCTCCCTCTGCCCCCTGCTCATGCTCTCTCTCAAATAAAACCTTAAGAAAAAAATAAGCACCTTGAGTGCAGACATCGGTCACTCCCACCATCTTCACTGTACATGCCACAGAGGAAGTGTCGCCCCTCAGCTGCAGACGGCAACGCCAGTGGGCCGGCCGGCTTCTGGATGGTCAGCTGCAGACGGCGACGCCAGTGGGCCGGCCGGCTTCTGGATGGTAACCGTGCTAGGAGAGGCCAGGAAGGCCGCCCAGCCCACCTCAGTGAGATCCATCTGTTTTTCTCAAAACAGAAGGCATTCTAATCTGTAATAAAGACTGCTCAGCAATTGTTCATGCAGAGTCCAGAGACAGAGGCCAAGTTAACCAGGATCAGAACACTGGAAAATAAAACAGTACGGCTTGACTACAGGAAACAAGAGGCATCTTTACGTTTATTTACTTATACTCTGCCTACTTATATGAAGGAGTCGATGCTGCTTACTATAAATACAGATAAATATAGGTACTAAATAAAATATGGAAATCGGAGAAAATGTAAGTTAAAATAAAGGATCAATGTCAGGGGTAGAAGAACAGAACACAGATGGGCAGGAGATGTGGTCTGTACACTGGCTGAAACGAAGCTTCTCCTGCCCAGTGTTCTATGAGCGATTTCTCAGGTACATTCTGCAGGTAGGGTCCGCTGAGTAATGCAAGGGGCATGTCGCCAGGAACAACTTAGAGTAGTAAATAGTAAATTTTATAAAGCAAGCCCTCCAGACACCCTTAAAAAAAAGTAAGTAAAAAAGCTAGCAACATGACACATGGCAAATTCAAAGAAAGCGGTCCTGTAAGGGGCCCAGACACAGGTGTCCAAGCACAAAGTCAAACCAAGGATAAAACAGGGAACCACTACAGAAGTAAATGGGCTGCCTATCACTTCAACAACCCTTTCCAAGTATCGCTTCCCTGAACTAGGCTGCTGACAGAAGTTGTTTGGTGAAACGTTTCCGTTACGTTCTTTGCCAGCGTGGTCTGTGTTGATGATCAAAGGCAGACCACATTCGTAACAGATCAAAGAACAGAGCAGGTTGTAAAAACTGGGGCGGCAAATTCAAGCTGTCTGTGGCCATCTCACCCACAGGTGGAGGTGAGCGACAGGCAGGCCCCTTGAAAGCAACAACGGCACTTTTCTTAGCAGCTCTGGGAATGCTCCAGAACAAAGTACGGATGACGGGTCATGCTGCCAACTCTAGCACACAGAGCGCAGGCAATACATTCTTGGCCCAGAAATTTCCCATGGTAAATTTCGGCCGCATCGTCTGAGGGGCCCAAGCCCGCCGTGGGGAAGGGCCTGGTACCTGGACCAGGAGGGTGAGGGGCCACACTGAGTTGTCCACCAAACTCTGAGTGGATGAGAAGAGACGGCAGGAGCTTCCCCAAAGCTGTAGGCCTCATGGAGTACAGTGACAGGGTCGAAGGAAAGGAAGGCAGGAGTTGTGCAAGGGACTGAGCCTAACAATGGACCACAGACTCCAGGCTGGAGAGGGAGAGACACGCAGCCAGGACGTGGCCAACGTAAATGAGAGAGTGGGGAAGTATCAGACATGAGTCCCGGAGAGTACTGAAGTCAGACTCGAAGAAGGAGATTGTGCAGAACAGGGTGAGATTTGGGAGTTGGTGCATTTTTCTGGGTAATGACAAGGTTCAGAAGGACAAGAGGGAGGGGCACCTGGGTGGCTCAGTAGGTAAAAGCCTCTGCCTTCGGCTCAGGTCATGATCTCAGGGTCCTGGGATCGAGCCCGGCATCAGGCTTTCTGCTCAGCGGGGAGCCTGCTCCCCCTCCGCCGCCTACTTGTGATCTTTGTCTGTCAAATAAATAAATAAAATCTTCAAAAAAAAAAAAAAAAAAAAATACAAGAGGGCAGGAGAGACAGTCAGAATAGCAGATGTTTCTTGCTCTGAGCCCTAAGAAACAACTCCAGAGAGAGCATATACCCGGGGACGCCCTGCAGGTGACGGTGACCAACAGGGTATGACAGAGAACGACTCTACTGCGTCCCCAGCTCTCCAGCCACTCTGTGGGTTCCCCGAGGCTTCGTGGGGGCGCCAAGGCAGCGCCTATGTGAGGCAACACCTACTGCGAATTGCAAAACTACCACATTTTTAGAAGGTACATTCATTATACCTTAAAATGTTAGGAAGTTTTCATTTTTATTTTAAAAATTCAGAGAGCTCATGTATTTCAAGACTTTGAACTAATAAACTTTAATAAAGTATAACAATACTTTGCTACATGGTGACCAAAAATACATCCAACAGACATCTACTGGATTCCTCCTCTGTCCTAGGTACTTTTCTGGGTCTTGGTGTAGATTCACTCTAGTAGGAGGGCCAAGAAAGAAGAGACAGAAGGCAAAAACAAAACACTCTCAGCTACGAACAGCAGGGAGAGTACTAACAAAGGCAAAGGAGGTCGGCAAGAGCAGGGTTAGCGGGAACACGCCTGCTGCACTCTGGGTCACACTTGTGTTTATTTCTGTGCATCCTGACTCCTAAGTCCAGTGTTTTTTCCAGGTAACATTAACATAGGAAATACCCTGAAATCTGATAAAAACTCAATTATTTAAAGAAAAACAAAGAGGTCAATGAATTTTGAAATGAGAAGTATCAACAACACTCAGTGTTCATCTGTACAGAATCCACTCTAAATGACAGGCTCTCGGGGCGCCTGGGTGGCTCAGTGGGTTAAAGCCTCTACCTTCAGTTTAGGTCATGATCCCAAGGTCCTAGGATCGAGCCCCACGTCAGGCTCTCTGCTCAGTGGGGATCCTGCTTCCCTTCCTCTCTCTCTGCCTGCCTCCCTGCCTCCTTGTGATCTCTTTCAAATAAATAAATAAAATCTTAAAAAAAAAAAAAATGACCGGCTCTTTGTCTAGGGAAACTCTCAAGATTCAGGACAGTGTACCGTCCGGTCAAGGTTTCTAGGTGGTCTCTCCATGTCTACAGAGTGACGGTCAGCACAGTGTAGCACTCTCCAGTGAGGAGCATGAAGCAGCCAACCCAAGGCACCCCTCAGTTCTATTCCTACTAGTGTGGGAAACAAAGAAATTAAAATTCTTGTCCCCTGCAGCCGGCTGACAAATACTGGAGAGAGGCAGAGTAGAACACTCGTCCAGGTAGTCCCCACTGTCTTACCCTTTGCTAAAGGGAAAAACCACCTTAGCTCGACAAGAGGATCCTGGGAGTCTTCTTCAGCCTGTGAAAGTCCTTCTGGACACCTCCCTTTGTGCTCACGTCCCCAGGCCCACGAAGTTTATAACCGGCCCTTCCTCACGGCCCCGGTGCAGCTCTTCCTGTGCAATGGTCCTGTCCCCAGGCTTCAAAACCACCACCCTTCTGCACCCAAGATGTCTCAAGCATTCTTTCTGGGCCCTGGACTCTGAACCCCACCACTTCAAACCACATCACTGCCCTGGAGAGAAAGCTGTCTCAGACTACTTGGGCTTCATGACCACAGCCGTTAGTCACTCCCTGAACGTCCTCTGAGCTGGTCCCCTTTTCCCTGGGCAGTCTCGGGAGAGCAGTCCGCCGTGCACGGGGCAAGAATGTCACCAACCTGACCACTGACCGTCCGAGCCCCCAGCATTCATCATGCGCTCCGTGAGGTAGTAAGCCAACACCAAGCTCTGGCTGGGCATCACACCCCTGAGGGCTGGGTTAGTTTCCCCTGAGCCCTATCACTGTCAAACCCAGTGTCTGGACTCCCTGCATCTTCAAGTCCCAAGGCCTAGGCGGACCTGCCTTCTTATTTTCACAGCTTTCTGCTCTAAGGTTTATAGTTCCCACCTGGGTTTTGGTTTAACAGTTCACCAGGTATCTACTAAACACTTACCACGTTCTAGACACTGCCCTAAGTGTTGGAGACCTAGAGATTTCTAAGACATAGTTTCTGCATGTGGAGAGGCAATCCTATAAAAAGTTAATTTCAGGGGCGCCTGCGTGGCTCAGTCGGTTAAGGGTCTGCCTTCACCTCAGGTCATGATCTCAGGTTCCCAGAATCGACCCCCCGTGGGATTGAACCCCCACGGCGGGCTCCCTGCTCAGCGGGAAGTCTGCTTCTCCCTCTGCCTCTGTCCCTTCTCTCAAGCCCCTTGTGCGCTTTCTCTCAAATAAATAAAATCTTTAAAAAAATAAACAAAGATAATTTTATGTAAAGTGACAGAGAGGAAGCTCAGACGCAGGCTACTTGGCTTTAGCTGGGGGTACCTGCAGATACGAGCGCTGCAGACCGGCTAAGGGGGTTAGGCAGGTACATAAACACGAAGGGCACCTGGGCAGCAGAGTGCAGGTGTCGTACATAAAACCAGGAAGACAGAACTCGTAACCTGCAGGAACATGCAAATAGCCAACAAAGTGCAAGGAAGGGGGCGGCAGGGGTCGGGGCAGGACAGGAGTCAAGCCGAGGGCCTGAGCTCATCCAGAGGGAGCAGGGATGGAGGGTTTGGCACAGGAGTGGCAGGATTACACCTACCCAGGAACGATCCCTCTGGCAGCAGCTGGGAGGGGAGACCTGAGGGGAACATGCAGCCTCAGGAGACCAATTAGGAGGCTCCTACAGTAGCCCGGACTTCAAATGACCGGCGCTCGTCCAAGCACAATGGAAAGGAAGGGGCCGATTCAGAGACAGAAGGGAAACGCTGACTGGCGAGACTGATTTAAATCCATGGCGTGTGAGGGAAAGGGAGGATTCTGAGATGATGCTCAAGCGCTGGTGTTGGGTGACTGAGGGAAAGGCAAAGGGGACAGCAGGAAACTGTGGAAACAATGGGGGGGTAGAGTGGAGGCTCAGTGTGGGGAACAACAGATACGTGGAGAGAGCTTCCGACATACAAAGTTTGGGGTCCATCTGGACATTGTAATGGACACGGACAGTGGGGAAGAGTCTGCAGTTCAGAGTGATGGAGACCTATTTAGGCGTCACTGTTTACAAACCCTTACTGAATGCCTAGATCTAATGAATATGGGTTTGGTAAAAAGAACAAAAGTGGAGACGATCACCCACGAGGAGCACACGGTGAGGCGACCAGAGGGCAGAGCGCAGAACCTATGGGAAACCAACGGTGGGACTTAGCAGACTGGGAGGAGCGATGGGAACCAGAAGTCATGTCACAAAGACAAAGCAAGTAAGATCTGACTTGTTGGGGCGCCTGGATGGCTCAGTGGGTTAAAGCCTCTGCCTTTGGCTCGGGTCATGATCCCAGGGTACTGGGATCGAGCCCCGCATCGGGCTCTCTGCTCAGCGGGGAGCCTGCTTCCTTCTCTCTCTCTCTCTCTGCCGGCCTCTCTGCCTACTTGTGATCTCGATCTGTCAAATAAGTAAATAAAATCTTTAAAAAAAAAAAAAAAAAAAAAAAGATCTGACTTGTTAACAATGTCAAGGAAAGCAAAGAAGTCCAGAAAGGAAAGGTCTGGAACAGGTCACTGGATTTGGCAATATCAGGTGGCCTTTACCGAAGTGTGGCCACAGTCAGACATCACCGACTTGAGAGGGGAAGAGGAAGTGTTCACGTGGAGAAAAGAACAGAACTGCTTCCCGTCAGGGGAAGTCAGCAACTGGAGATACGGTTTATCTTTTTTAATTCATTACTGGTGTGACGGTTAATGTCATGTATCATCTTGGCTTTCAACATTCATCAAACTCATGAAAATGAGGACACTGGTTGACTGTTCCTAATGTCACTAGATAAGGTGGGGAAAGGGACATAGGAGCTCAGGGATTCCGATGCCAAATTCAAGTGCTGAATAAATGGTCAGAAACTTCTCCGTCTATCCTAAAAGAGGCCCTTATCTCCTTTAGCCACAGAGCTGAGACTGCTGAAAACCAAACCCAGAACCTCGTCCTGAGCATGGCTGAGTGACAAAGCAAACTGAATTCCCAACCGCAGGGGACATCTACTGTTAAAGTGAAGACACTGATCAGGAAGGAACAGACCCTGAAAGCTGGGACCTGATGAACGTGGAGCTGCTGAACCCCTGAACACGGAGCAGTCTTCTCTGCCAGGAAAACAACACCTCTACTCCTGTCCGAGGAGACTACCGGTGCTTTGCCCAAACCGAGGAAACTGGGACGCCGTCTCCTGAGGCAGTCGCCCTGAGGGACACTGCTAATTCTCCTCAGGACCTACTCCACCGCTCGTCTTTGCACCCAGGGTCCTGGGATCGGCCCTGTGCCGGGCTCCCTGTGCAGCGGGAAGTCTGCTTCTCCCTCTCTCTGCTTGTTCTCTCTCTGACAAATAAGTAAGACCTTAAACAAATAGTCATAAAAACAGAAATTTACATCCCCTCAATTCCCAGACTTGAGCCAGTTTACAGACCCAGAACCCCTCAATAATGGGGGGAACAGGTCCAAACCACCATAAATTAAGAAAGGAATTTGAATGAAGCCATTTCAGTGGCTTGACTTGATGTACCAAAAACATTTAAAGAACTAAAAATGTATTTTGTAGTTCTTAGTATTTGTAAGAGTAGAAAAAAATGTCAGAGAGCTGATACTGCACAGGCCCACAACCTCTCATCGAAACCCCTTGGTGTCAGATGTGTTTCAGATGTAGAATTTTCCAGATTAAAACAAAAATCAATATAATGCATACACTTTATATCATCTACCAGCCTCAGCAGGGTCCAAGGCAGCATCCCACAATCAAACGCGTGAGTACTTCTATAGTGAAACACAGGATTAATCACACCAAGTGGGATCATGACTAAAAATAGTCTCTCCTTAGTACAGCTCAAATTTTACAGCCACAGGCGTTTGTTATCAAAAGTAGGGGGAAAGTTTCAGCTTTCAGAGATGTGGGGATCTGAAATCACGGATCAGAGACTGTGGCCCTATGATGTGAAATGAGGACAAGAAATGGGCCCTCAGCATGTTCTGTTCCGAGCTCCGTATACTCGAGCCTGGTTACAGTCGGTACCACCTCTGCTTACGGTCAGGACATGCTCTCTTTTCGCTGCGGTGTAAAACTCAGCAACCCTCACCAGTTCTCCCACTCTCAGTCACTGGGGGGAAAAGAAATTGAACTCTGCAGAGCTGGAAGTGGCTAAGAGCCAGTGCCCACGGGGTACGAGCCCAAGGCTTGACCTCCGGCTCGCGGCGGGCAGCAAGGTGGCCAAGCTTCGGAGCCTCTGCTGGGGGGTCAGGGGGCTCAGCAAAGGTGCCGGCAAGGAAGGAGCCTCCGGTGCGAAGACCCAGAGCCTGTGTGGATGTCCTACGGGGCGAGCCTGCCGGAAGTCTGCGCGTAGACTGACCTGCACAGACTCCAGGGGAGGATGCAACCCAAGCAGAAAGGTAAGGCTCAGTGGCGTGGTCCCTAGGTCGTGCCTCCTGACGAGGGGGCAAGGGACCTTTCAGAGCCTAGCATGGTGTCAGATGCATGGTTAAACAGAGTCATGCAGTGTCCCAGGCAGATCAGTTTAAGAGTGAAAAGAATCTAGAAAAACCACAGCATTACAAATGCTGTGAGGCAGTCGGAGCACTGGGGGCTCAGACTCTGCCGCTAGCAAGGATGCCTTCAACACGGCAGCTGTCTCCACAGCAGGCAGCAGGGGCCCAGCCATCACAATTCTTGCACAAATGTTACCATGAAGGGAACGATGAAGGGAAGTAGACTGGACACCCCGGGGCAGAATAAAGACTCTCTGTAAACATTTCAGAGATGCCAAAAGCCTCCTAAAAAATGGCTGGACCCTGAAGGAGAAATTCTGCAATATGGCAGAGAGGCTGCATATAGATGCTTTGAGTCCCAGCTCTATCCTGTATTAGCTTTTTGTGACCTTGGACAAGTTACACAACCTACCAGATTCTTAGCTTCCTCATCTGTAAAATTCAGAAAAATAGTGATTATTGGGCGCCTGGGTGGCTGGCTTTGGCGTAGGTCATGACCCCAGGCTGCTGGGATTGAGGCCTGCTTCTGCCTCTCCCACTCCCCCTGCTTGTGTTTCCTTGCTCTCTGCATTTCTGTCAAATAAATAAATAAAATCTTTAAAAAAGAGAAACAGTGATTATCACCCAGAATAGTCAATGAGATAAGGCATGTAAGTTGCTTAGTAGAGGCTTAGCACATAGGAAGCACTCAGCCAATGAGGGCAGAGCAACATAAGAAACATGAAACTGGTTTTATATCCAGATTTTTTTTTTTAAGATTTTATTTATTTGACAGATAGAGATACAGAGAGGTAACGCAAGCAGGGGGAGTGGAAGAGGGAGAAGCAGGCTTCCCACTGAGCAGGGAGCCCGATGTGGGCTCGATCCCAGGACCCTGGGACACAACCTGAGCCAAAGGCAGACGCTTAACGACTGAGCCCCCCTGCCAGCCCTATATCCCAATTTCTAAGGGCTAAGAAACAGGAACTATACCTGACAGAAGAGACACACAGGATCCGTATCTGTATCTACACAGGCAGATATAGTATCAGTTAATTAACTCAAAATTTCTCCTTCCTTATATACTCATTCTCTCTCTGCCATTCTTGGCCATTTAGGGGATCTCAAATATTTGCATCTTAACACATTTTTCTCTGAGGAAATGGAGTCCTTTACCGGTGTTTCTGAGCAACACCCTTTGAAGAAGAATATTTAGCAAATATAACCTGGATGTGACTGGAGAGGGAGTAACCGTAAGATACCGTCTGGTACAGGGTCATATAAAGTTCTCCCTGAGGCTTAGTCTATAATACAGCACCTTCGCTTTTTTAGGTGCTATCTAGAAAAAGCACAAGATTATTTTAAAGTGACATAATTCAACACTGTGCTCCTTAATGTTTGACCATTTCTTAATTTTGATAAAAACATTTTTTTTAACGTTTTTAGGCCAGCATTTCTAGATGGAGGGCATGCAATAATATTTTTGAAAAAAGTCTTCCCCAATCAAAGCACATTTTAAAAACTCAGTAGGAAAGATCAGCCATTAATGAAATCCCACAGTGTATCCTTTGTAAATTTAAAAAAAAATCTATTTTGTAATAAAAATAAGTGTTCTTAAGTTTTTTTTTTTAATTCTGCAAAGTTTTATAACAGGTGAATCATATTTTCCTAAACAGGTGAATCATTTTCTTTAAAGTGGTGACTGCCAGGAATTTAATCGGTCTTTACTATTCATTTTCAGTATGTGCATTGTGTAGAATCCAGTCTCCCTACAGCATCCCCAAAATTAAAATGACACAGGGCACCCAACAGGTGTTCATTTAGTGCCTGTGCTCTATAAAAACACAAATCTTCATTTCACGTACTTTTCACATAGATCTCTCCTTCACTTAAGATTCGTCTTTATTTCTTCTTTTGGCAGTCTCTGAGCCTAGTGACTATCCTAGAGTAAGGGTAAAAACAAGTGACAGAATTTTTTTTAAGGGCTAAGTTATTTTTTAACTTTCTTCAAGATTTTATTTATTTATTTATTAGAAAGAGAGAGTACAAGCAAGGAGAGGGATCTGCTGGGGGCAGATCCCAGGACCCTAGGATCATGACCTGAGGTGTAAGGCAGATGCTTAACAACTGAGCTGCCCAGACACCCCTGGAATGTTTGTTTTAGTATCCCAACTGGTAAATAAGAACAAAGCTGAGGGAATTAGTACTGAAATTTGTGGCTTTCTGACTGAAGAAGTAGTGTCTCAAGTCTGAATTTTGTCAACAAGCATCAGATAAAAGTCCTATTGATGAAACACTTGAGGGCTACAACAAACATGATAAAAAAAAATTTAAATATATATAATAACTACTAATTCTGAAACCAGTAGTTTAAGTAGTTGAAGAATGTTAATTCATTGCATACATTTCTTTCTTTTTTTTTTTTTAAAGATTTTGTTTATTTATTTGACAGACAGAGATCACAAGCAGGCAGAAAGGCAGGCAGAGAGAAAGGAGGAAGCAGGTTCCCTGCCGAGCAGAGAGCCCGATGTGGGGCTCCATCCCAGGACCCTGGGATCATGACCTGAGCCTAAGCTTAACGACTGAGCCACCCAGGTGCCCCTCACTGCATAAATTTTGAAGAAATATGAAATGGTATTTAAAGAATGAAAATAACCAGATAATACATAAATTCACACTTGGGAAAAAGATTCCTTTTTTCAAGACACATTTATTGGGTACCCACCATATGCCAGGCTAATTCCTATTTACTTCAAACTACTAACAAACTGTTATGGAGACATACCTGTGCCTCATCGCCCTTTAACAAACATTAGCGTCCATCATATCCACTGTGCTAAGCACTAGGAATATTTCTTTAATAAGTTTTTTCAAAACATTTTATCTATTTATTTGTCAGCGAGAAAAAGAGCACAAGTAGGGGAGCAGCAGGCAGAGGGGGAAGCAGACTCGCTGCCGAGCAAGGAGCCCGACGCAGGACTCAATCCCACCATCCGGGGATCATAACCCAAGCTGAAGGCAGATGCTTAACCGACTGAGCCACCAGTGTCCCAGCACTAAGAATATTTCTATAAATAAGACAAAGACTGTCTCTGTCCTGGATTCTCAGAGAGGAAAAAAGAAAAACCAAGTAGTTACAAATTACAACAAAGAAGAAAACAAAGGACCAGAAAATGACAACTGGGAACTCCTCTGGACAGGTGGCTGGAAGGAGGCCTCTGGAAAAGCGAAATTATGCCCTTGCGGATGAGGAGGAGACAGCTCCCGGCATTCCGGGGAAAGAGCAGGAAGAGGCGGCAAGAACCGCAGGTGCGCAGGAGCAGAGCCGGGAACAAACGTCGAAGAGCGGAAGACGGCGGTGCAGCCTGACTACACTGCACCAGGGCAGGCATAAGTGGAAGGCAGGGAGGCAGAAACCAAATCCCGCAGAGCACTGCAGCCCATGGGGAGAAGCTCGTGCGCCATTCGGAGCGTAAGGAGAAGCCATTAAGGCTTTTTAACAGGAAAGCAAAATGATCTGATTCCATTTTCATAAAAATCATTCTTGCAGGGGCTCCTGGGGGGCTCAGTCATTAAGCCTCTGCCTTCGGCTCAGGTCATGATCTCAGGGTCCTGGGATGGAGCCCCGCGTCCTGCATCGGGCTCTCCACTCAGTGGGAAGCCCGCTTCTCCCACTCCCACTCCCCTGCTTGTGTTTCCTCTCTTGCTGTGTCTGCACATTTTGCAGATGTGGGGCCTGATGAAGGACCGGGAGGAACTGCAGGTGGACCGTAGGCTCCTGGGCCGAGCAGTTAGGCAAGTGGCGGTGCCGCTTACTGAGGAGGGTGGTGCGGATTTCTGAGATCCAGGCTTCATACACTGTGTGCTCGCACCTTCTGCTTTTTACAATTTTTATTTATTTATTTATTTATTTATTTATTTGAGAGAGGGAGAGCACAAGTAGGCAGAGAGGTGGGGGGGGGGGTGGTGAGCAGAGAGCCTGATGGGGAACTCGATCCCAGGATGGTCCTGGGTTCGACCTGAGCCGAAGGCAGAGGCTTAACCCACGGAGCCCCCCAGGCGCCCTGTGTGTTCACTCCTACAGATGGGCTGCCAAAGACAACCCAGTGAACCCTCCTCCTATTTCATCGCTTCTGACACGGTTAACCACTCCCTCTTGCTTAAAACTTCATTCCCTCTTGGGGTGCCTGGGTGGCTCCATGGGGTTAAGCTTCTTTGCTCAGCAGAGAGCCTGCTCCCCCTGCCCTACCTGCCTCTCTGCCTACTTGTGACCTCTCTCTGTCCAATAAATACATAAAATCTTAAGGAAAAAAACCCAAACTTCATTCCCTCTTGATTTCTAAGACGCCTCATTCTTTTAGTTCGGACCTCCTTCTCGGTTCCACGTACCCCCGGCTCTGTCCCTGGCCCTCTCTATTTCCTTCAACACACTCGGTGGTGACCTCATCGAAACAATCCACAGCTCTAACTACTAACTACATACCTTCCAAATCTGTATTTCCAGCCCGAACTTTCTCACCTCCAGGCCTACCTATCCCACCGTCGTCCGCCCACTTCTATTAGGATGTCTCAGCAGCATCTGGAACTCACCAACCCCGAAGGTAACTTCGTCATCACTGCTCCCTCAATCCCACATTCATCTGTGAGAAGCCCCACTTGCCAAAAATGGGCCCAGCCTCCCTAGCCCCGAACCTGAGAATCACCCTTCGCTCAAGCAAATCAATGTGCAAGCCCGATCCAACGTACTTTCTAACGAGCTCACCAGCGTGTCCCTTTCACAGCTCCCAGCTTTAATCCACGTCTCCGGTCTCCTCGGGATTATTAAAGCCTCTGGTTTCTTCGTCTCTCCACTCCAACCCATCCCTGGCGTCCCCACAGAGCACAAAATCCTTCGTCCAGCCTCACACAGGCAAACTCGGTCCTTTGGGAGTGAATGCCTCTGCTGGCTCTCCCGCCTCAACTGCCCCACCGCCCTCGGCCGGTAACTCCAACCTCCCACCGCAGTGACCGACCCACAGGTCCATTCAGGACCCTGTTTCCTTGCCCCACGCCTACTCCGAAGCGTGTCTTCCTCCGGCGGCCGCGTCCAGTGTGGGAGGAGGGCCCTCCTCAAGGCTCTCGGGGACACGGCTCTCCACGGGGGTTTCTCATCTCACCGCCGCTGCTTCTCCCACTGAGGGAAAGTACGGAGGGCAGGGACTGTCCTTCCCGGAGCACTTCTGGTGCTGAATAAATGTTTGCTGGATAACGGTATCCCGACCGAACTCTGCAAGGTGTTCTACGGAGGTGGACTGCTCTCTGTGCGCCGTCGACGGCCAGAAAAGGGGATTTTGAAGACGAGGGCAAGTTTTTTCTTGCCAAGTCTTCCAAAATTAAGCCAGCACGAGCCACTGCTTCATGAGACAGCCTCCTGTCCACCCTCTTCCCCGACTGCGGCGCTGGGCGCGTCCGAGCCGCGCGAAGCTGCTGTTCTGACCGTCCTCCACAGGACCCCTCGAACACCCAGCGTTTCGTCCTGCGGGCGGTGCTGGAGCCTGACGAGACCGCCTGACGAGACCGCCTCAGGGCCGCGCCCTCAGGAGCAGCGCCCGACCCCTCCCGTCGGGCACAGCATTTCTCATCCCCTCATTTTCAGTCTATTTCCTCACTTGTTGGCTTAACACACAAGGACTGGGGGCGCCTGGGTGGCTCCGTGGGTCAAGCCTCTGCCTCCGGCTCAGGTCTTCCTCTCGGGGTCATGGGATCGAGCCCCGCATCGAGCCCCGCATCGGGCTCTCCGCTCGGCGGGGAGCCTGCGTCCCCCTCCCCCTCTGCCAACTTGTGCTCTTCTCTGTCAAATAAGCAAGTAACACTGAAAACCCAGAACCGGTCTCACCCCCCGGGCCGCACTCTGAACCCCTCCTCAAAGGAGACGAGACCGAGCACAGACCTGCGGACCCGCGGAGGCGAGGCGAGGCCTCGGCGCGTCGCCGCCGCCGGGATTCCCCGCCCCAGAGGCCCCCCCCCGGATCGCCCCGCCAACGAGCCCGCCCGGGTCCGGAGACCACAGCAAGGGCCGCCCCGCCGGGAAAGCCCGAGCGCAGACGCTGCGACGCACCCGGCGCTTCGCGAACGAGAGAAACGGGGACGGCGGCGGGTCGGGGCCTGCGGGCGAGCCCGACTCGACCGAACCGCACCTCCGAGGCGAGACCAAACGTTCCCTCAGGCCGACAAAACCGCCCACAAAGGCCCCGCGACCTGCCGCCGGCGCCCACAGGCGGCGACCGCTCCACCCCGGGCCGCCCGAGCCCGAACCCGAACCCGAACCCCCGGAGCGGGGCCGGGCCGCCCCCGGGCCACATGCGGGCAGGGCGGGCGGGAGCAAGGCGGGGAGCCCGCCCCTCGCCCCGCAGCCGCAGGCCCCGGGAGCCCCCCGCCGCGCCCTTCCCCCTCGGCGCCCCTCCCCCCGCCCCGCCGCGCCCCTCCCCCCGCCCCGCCGTCCCCCCCACCCCGCCCGGGCCGCGGCACCACTCACACAGCCCGAGCGCCGCCGCCAACAGCGACCACAGCCAGCGCCTGCGGGCAGCGTCTGCCCGCCCCGCCGCGACTCCCGCGGGCGCTGCCATCGTCCCCCGCCGCCGCCGCCGCTGCGCCCCGGGCCGCCGTCCCCACTGCGCTCCGCTCGGCTCCCGACAGCGCCCGGTCCTCCTCGCCGCCAGCGCCCGCGCCCCCGGCCCCTGCGCGCCGCGCGCCCGCCCCCGGCCCCGCCCCCGCGCTCCGCTCATTGGCCTGCGCTGCGGCCGGGGGAGGACGCCATTGGAGGACACCGACTGTCCATCACCCCTCGCCCCCTCCCCGGATCCCCCCAGTCCCCGGGTCTCCCCCCCACCACGCCTGGCCCCTTCTCCGCGCGCCGGAGGCCGGGCTCGGGAGGCGCCGGGTTCCCGCCGCCCGGCCTCCGCCCGCTGGGTGTCCGCCTGGGGCCCGCCGGCTCCTCAGCCTCTCGGAGCTCCCGCCCCGCAGACCTCTTGGCAGCCCCCCGGCCGCGGGTCGCGCTCCTGGCGGTCCGCGCTGCGGGTTTCTCCGGGCCCCGAGGAAAAGGCGGCCGTCCGCGCACAAAAGCGGAGGAAACGGGCGCGACGGCGGGACTCGGGCGGCCGCAGGGAGCTCGGCTCCCGCCTTGCCCTGGCGGGGCCCGCCCTCCGCTCCGCTGGGAAGGCGGCGTGCGGCGAGCGGAGAGACCGCGGGCCGGGACGGCGCCTCCATCTTGCCCGAGTCTCCCCAGGGCCCGCTCTCGGAGCTCCGGGGGCCGGGCACGAGGTCCCTCCGTCAGAGCCGGGCACGGGGTCCCGCCGCCGTCGGAGCCGGGCACGAGGCCCCTTTCGGAGCCGGGCGCTCCTTCCTGGCTTTCCGTTTGCTTGTCCGTCTGCGGACAACGCGCCCCTCGTTTGTCCATGGAAACCGGGTGGGGAAGTTCCTGAGTCTGAGGGGCCTTGGCTGACTCTGCTCACGTCGGTCTCTTGGCCCCGAACAGCGTCTGCCGCTCCCCGTTGCCTAATAAATGCTGGGGATGCTCAGTACCCCCAAAAGGCGCCGCGCGTCAGCGACGGGAGCAGGGCAAGAGCTCAGTGAGTGAAGAAAAGGAAGGATCCAGGCAAGGGTGTGGACCATTAGGACAAGAGAGGGGAAAGAGTATGGTGAGAAACCCAAATGTAACCTCATTTCAGGGTTTTGTCTATAAAGTCCATTTTAAACAAAGGGACATTTTTGCTGTTTTAGCTTGCTAGCCTTGTAAGCCAACTCATAACTAGCAGTAGTGAGAGAAAACTAAAAAAGCATGACAACCATTTTGCCCTTTTCTTCTCTGTAAGATCCTTATGAAGTGTGTCTGAATGTCACAGGTTGGCTAGAGGACAAATGCGTTAAGTGAATAATTATTATGTGCTGTGGATGTAGAACACCTAGATTTTATTCCCCAAAAGCACACAGGCCTCCAGAGTAGACATACAGGCACTAAATCTGTTTAAATGCTTGAAGAGAAGGAGAAACCCAAGGCCAACAGGGACATTGGTGCTCAAGGACACATGTCCTGTTATAGGCTTCTTGGAGGGTGATGATGAGGGAGCAGAAGGACTGGCTGAAAACCAAGCATGAGCTGTCACCTGCGGCCTCCTCCCTCCCCCCACTCCTGGGGGGGAAACGTGTGACATTCTTCCGGGGAAATCTCCCAACTGCCTTGCTAGTGGGGGAAAACAACCTTAGCTTGACAATGGCAAGGACTGCGGTATCTTCTAGGTCTTCTTTAACATGTAAATATCCTTTGAAACTTCCCTTTTTCCTTACTCCCCCAACCCCATAGTCTATAATCAGCCACCCCTCATAGCCCAGCTCTTTCTGGCCACGGGTCCTGTCCTGGTGCTTTAATAAACCACCATTCTGCACCATATCGTCTCAAGAATTCTTTCTTGGTCCTCAGCTCCCGGCTCCACCCCACCCGACCTCACCTATACTCCAGAACCACATCAGTGATAAACCCCAACACACACATCTTCCTCTTGTGGGACCCACTGGTGCATGAGGCATGTGGAAAAGATGCAGAAAGGATGTAGCATTTGAAGTGGACTTTATTTTTTATTTTTAAAGATCTTGTTTATTTATTTGACAGAGAGAGGGAACAGAAGCAGGGGGCCTGGGAGAGGGAGAAGCAGGCTGAGCAGGGAGCCTGATGCAGAGCTCAGGACCCCTGGATCCCAGGACCTAGGATTATGACCTGAGACGAAAGCAGATGCTTCATGACTGAGCCACCCAGGTGCCCCTGAGGTGGACTTTAGAGGTTGAGTAAAAGTTCACTGGGAAAGCAACAGCAAAAGCAAACTCAGAAATGGGAAAGCAGTACCAGGTCCAAGAAACTGTGGGTAAATCTTGTGTAGTTTGGAACTTCAGAGGAGGGAGTGAAAGAGAATGCTGGAAAAGTAGGCTGTTGTGGTCTTTTGAAGAGCTTTGGGTTGTTCATTCTGTGGGCAGTAGGGAGAAGTAAAAGGGGAATGACACACTCAGCTCTGTGTTTTAAAAGGTTGACCACAGCAGACAGGGTCGGAAGAAAGAGGTGAAGGGGCTGGAGAGGAGGACAAGGCATGGAGAAGCGTTTCAGTTGAGTGAGAGAGCAACAGGATGGGGGTCAGCTGGATGGGAAGTCTAAGCAAGAGAAGAGAATCCAGGGCACATCGGTGTCTTAGGTCATGATCCTAGGTCCTGGGATGGAGCTCAGCAGGGAGTCTGCTTCTCCATCGCCCTCTACTTCTCCCCACTGCTCCCGCTCATGCACACGCTCTCTCTCTCTCAAATAAGTACATAAAACCTTTAAAAAGAGAGAGAGGGGGGTGGGGGGAGAATCCAGGAAGACAGATATGACCTTCAGTTTCTAGCCTGAGTGGAGAATAATGCTACCAGCCCACCAAAACTAAAAGCCAAGGAAGAGAACCTGGTCTTGGAAGACTGCTAACATGCTGGGCCTTGGGCATAGCTTAAAATGCTGACAACACCCCCATGGGCAATCAGAAGGCACTTAGATGTCAGGGAAACCACAGAAGGGCTACATGGAACATGAGCCTCATGTGGCCACAAGGTGCTCACAAGAAAGGTCAGATCACCAGTCTCAAGTCAATAGAATGCCCTTGCCGGCAAGTATGTGATGTAAAGGAAAAACGGATTCCAAGGCATCGTTTTCTTGGAAGGGTCGGAGCGCTTGGTCTATCTGAGCACTAGTTGCTGTCAGGCCTCCATAAGGACTCCCGGGTGACACCCAGATGTGACCACTCCCAGACTGAGCACACCAGCTCCTCTTCCCTAGATTCAAGCCCCAGCCAGTTTCTCCCCCTTCTTCTCCAGTTCCACATAGCTTGCGGGGAGGAAGACCAGTCCAGGGTCCAGAGAGAACAAACAAGAACACCCAGGCTCGGAGGTGTTTTGCAGGGGGCTGGACTTTCCATGGTATTTCCACAACTTTTACAGCCACCAGAGAGTGCATAGAATGGATTTCCCATTAACTCCCTTTTTAGAGCCTTCGTGGGTTCCTTCTTGTCCTTAGCATGACGTCCAGACCCTTTGCTGGCGCGTAGTTTCTGTGAGCCCCTGTCTGGGGCCCTTTACCCCATACTCCAGTCGTGGAACCTCAACCTGCCTTCAGGTTGAGCGCTGGCCCCCAGCGCCTGCAGGGCTCTGTTCTGTGGATTCCTCAGGCCCTAGGCCTCCCTCTGCTCCCAGACGCTCAGCATTTATCTTCCCATCTTTCAGAACATCACCAGAGGGTGAGTTCCTCTGAAAAGGTTTTCTGCCGTTTCTAGTATCTCCCTACACTGCCCTGTGTAGACATGACCACAGCGCATATACAGCTCTGTACTCGTTCAGATTTCCAGCGATTTGAAAACCTACGATGGGACTTAGGTGTCAAGGTCTTTGCGAACACCACTGAGAGTAATGTGTAGGTGGTGAGTTCTCGGTAAAGGTTACTCTTATCCTATCAGCACCTGCTGGCTGTTACCTGCTTGTCTGTCTCCTATATACAGTGGTCCCCCTCGAGGGATATAAGGGACTTGCCATACAGTTGTCTGCTTTCCCAGGGCCCAAGTCAGAGCCTGACGCATAGGAATGCTGGTCTCCTATTACCCTCACACTTGCCCTCTGCTCTTAGCCACACTGTCCTCATGGCTGTTTTAGGAACAGTTCAGGTACATGCATGTCTCCTGGTGTTTCCTTTGCTCTCATGTCATCTTCTCAAAGAGGCCTGTCTTCGCCCTCTGTTCAAATCGCAAACCCTCCCCCTGCAATTTATTTCTTGGTTGTATGTAGGGTCTGTCTCGTCTCCCTAGAATGTGTGTTCCCCCCGGGGATGGAAATGTTTCTGTTTTGCTCATGAACACACTCAGCATGTTGCACACAGCAGATGCTCAAGACATTTTTGCTGGATGAAGAGATGAATGAATGTTTTTAAATTAATCTAGAGACGTTACAGAAAATAAACCAGTCATGCAAGGTTGTAGTTTCTGACCCTGCCATAGAGAGTAAATGGGAAAACAAGCCCCAAACCCCTTGGATTCCAGTCATTATTGTTAGCCCAAGGTCCTTCCTTCTCTTCACAGACCCCTTCCTCCGGGAAAGTCCCCTTTGCCAGCTAATGCCGTTCAGACAATACAATCCGAATCAGCGAAGACTTCCGGTCAGGTCAGAAGGGTCCTTTTCAAGGACGGCTGCCTCTGAAAAAAAGGGACTCTTTGGGGAGAATTTCCCCTACAGAATCAATAATAAGAGAGAATCATGTGCAGAGGCCTTCTGATAATAGTTATTGACACAGGCCCTTCGCCCTCACAGACCTCCTCCTTCATGGAGCGTACAACAAACAGAGTAGTAAGGAGGGGTTGGCCTTGGGAATTTCTAAGGACTTTTTATCTTTTCTTAATAGGGATAAGATAAGGTGCGCTCAGGAGCGTCTACTGCTGGCAAATAGAGAAGGACCTGGAATTAATGGGACAAAGTAGGAAGAGGGTGACAGGCACCCAAATTTCAACCAGATGTTTGGGACCACTTCCGGTATTCTCGGCGGCATTCCTTCCTTCCCTGTCTTTACAGACCTGCTGCTACAGGCATTGGAACACCGTGATCTGTGGGTAGTGATTGCAGGAGGTTCCTGGAACACCAAGAATTTGACTGTTAATGAATAAATATCAGACAGAATAAAAAATGAATCCCAGGCCACCATGAGAAGGGTTTGCCTGAAGCTAAGTCGATTTCATTAATGTTTCTATGGACAGAATGGCTTCTTGCAGGAGAAGGGGGGCAAATATTGAAGGTCTGAAAATTCGAATTCCCCAGAGTCTAGCGTTTCTGGGTACCAAACTGGAACAAAAATAATGGGGGTCCTCAGAGAGGTGTCGTCGGTCAAAGTAGATGTGCCAAGGCTTCTTCATTTGCTGTGACTGGGATGAAATGTTTCTCAAGACCCTTCGTGCCCCTGGACACTGTGACGATCTCTACTCCAAGGGAGGGCGGTACCCTGGGGGGGTCACGGGCTGTCTTGCTTCTCACCGCGAGTCGGGCCGCCGGCATCTGGAGTTTTGTCACCGTCAGTCCTCCGGCAGCACCGCGAGAGGCGAACGGGACGCTCTGAGGAGCCCGCAGAGTCCAGACAAACTACCCCCCAGTCCCCAGAGAGCGGTACGAGTGAGAAGGAAAATCCTGAAAACAGTCGCAACTACAGCCAATTCCGGGGGGGGGGGGCGCCCAGAGACCCGTTAGTGACCGCGAAGCTCGGGTTCGCCGAAACCTGCCGTGGCTGCGACGGTTCATGGTCCGAGCCGCACTCTCCGGAGTCCCCATTCTCGTGAGAAAGACCCCCTTCCCCGAGTCCGGGGCGCTTTCCCCGGGCGCGTCGTGGGGGAACAAGCGCGCGGGCTCCGAGCGCCGAGGAGCATCTCCGGCGCGGCTGCCCCTCCTGCCGGGCCGAGGGAGGGCCCCGGACTCCGGCTCTGACGGCCTCGAGCCAAGACCCCCGCCGCGGGGAGAGCCGGAGCTCGGCCCTGCCACCGGCGAGCGGCCACCCGCGGGGAGGGAGTTGCGGGCCCGGGTCCGGGGCGCAGGGCAAACCGCCGGGGTCGCGGCCAGAGGAGCGGACGCTGACGCGAAGCCAGTGAGCGAACAGGTCGGTCTCGGGCCGCCCCGCCGCGGCTGCCGGTTGTCGGGGCTGACTTGCTCGCGGGCGGCGGACCGGCACGGGGACGGCTGAGGAACCGGGAACTGACCGTCCTTCAGGCGGCGCCGTGCTCGCGCGGGCGTCAGCGCTACGGGTTCGAGAGAGACCCGGACGCGGGCCCTCGGGACAGACGCGGGACCGCGGACACCGTCGCACGGAGTCACGCGGACGGCAGTGCTAGGGCCGGCGTCGGGTCCCGCAGCGCACGCGGTCGGGCCGCACGCCTGTCCCGCAGCACACGCGGTCGGGCCGCACGCCTGTCCCGCAGCACACGCGGTCGGGCCGCACGCCGACCCCGCAGCACACGCGGTCGGGACGCACGCCGACCCCGCAGCACACGCGGTCGGGCCGCACGCCGACCCCGCAGCACACGCGGTCGGGCCGCACGCCGACCCCGCAGCACACGCGGTCGGGACGCACGCCGACCCCGCACCACACGCCTGTCCCGCAGCACACGCGGTCGGGCCGCACGCCTGTCCCGCAGCACACGCGGTCGGGCCGCACGCCGACCCCGCAGCGCACGCGGTCGGGCCGCACGCCGACCCCGCACCACACGCCTGTCCCGCAGCACACGCGGTCGGGCCGCACGTAGGTCCTGCACCACACGCCGATGTGGGTAAAAGGTCTCCGGGAAGGCCAGGGTTCGGGGCCGCTCCCCGAGGAAGGAGACGTCCCCGCTGAGGAGAACCGCTGGAGCGGGAACGCGGAGGCGCGAACTCAGGGCGGGCGAGCGGCGTCTGGACCCTGCGAGACCGTGTAGACGCGAAACCATCCGCGGGAAGCGCCGCGCGCGGGACTGGGTAAGGCCGAGTCGGGAACCTTCCTGCCGCAGGACCTTGTCGCAGACGCGCCGCCGCTCGTGAGCCGCGAGGATCCCAGCGTCGCGGCTCCTAGACCGAGAGGCAAGTCGGTCGCGGCTGTGGCGGGACCGCGGCCGCGCTCCGCGTCGGATTCCTGACGGGAAAGCGAGGAGACGCGCGGAGCCGGAGCCGGAAGGACGCGAGCAGCACCCCGAGCGGCCGCGTGGGGGCGCCGGACCGCGCGGCGCAGCTTCCTCTAGCACGGCCGGGGCCTGTTCGTCACGCCGGCTCGTTGGTCTAGGGGTATGATTCTCGCTTAGGGTGCGAGAGGTCCCGGGTTCAAATCCCGGACGAGCCCTCTTTTCCTCACTCCCGAAATAAAGACGTGCTGCTGCAAGACGCAAAACTGAGACTTTTGGACTCGTGCACACGGTACACCCAAGAGCTGCCGGGACGGATGCAGGGGCGTGGGCAGGACGCGGGCCCTGCGGACTCTGAAGGCGCCGCTCCCACCCGGCCGGCACCCGAGACGCGCGCGGGGAGGACCCCGCTCCGGCCCGCGCCGCCCGCCGCTGTGGCTTCGGCACCTGCCCGCCCTCCCCGCGCCGCCGCTCGTCCGCGCCCGC
The DNA here is from genome assembly GCF_009829155.1 of Mustela erminea. Lineage (NCBI taxonomy): Eukaryota > Metazoa > Chordata > Mammalia > Carnivora > Mustelidae > Mustela > Mustela erminea. The sequence goes on along the minus strand of NC_045630.1, from coordinate 110,486 downwards.
CCCGTGCGGGGCTGAGAGGGGTCGCGCCCGCGCCCGGAGCCTCCTTTCCCCCCGCGCGTGCTCTGGGGGCCGCGGGTCGCGCTGCCCGCCGCAGGCAGGGGGACACGCGGCGGCCTCCCGCTCCGCAGCCCCGGAGCAGCTGCCGCCCGAGCCCCGGCGCCGCAGTCGTCGTGTGTCTAAACGGGCTGCGTGAGGACGAAAAAAAGCCGCGGACAGTGGAGGGCGTGGCGGGGAAGAAAAGCCTGGGCTCGTCCGGGATTTGAACCCGGGACCTCTCGCACCCGAAGCGAGAATCATACCCCTAGACCAACGAGCCACTCTCGGCAGAGCGGTGCCCGGCGCCTCCCTTCAGCCTTCGCCGCCTCTCGCCGCGCTCCCCGCCCGGCCGGCGACCCGTCCTCCGCCCGCACCGCGCGCGTCCAGCCGTGCGCCCCGGGGCCCCTCTCGCCGCTCAGCCTGTGGGGTGCGGCCGGTCGCCACCCTGCGCCGCGGCCCACGCTGCACCCGGCGGGGACGGCGCGCGAGGGGCCGCGGCTGCCTGGGCGCCGGCGGGTGCCCGCCTCCGCCCGCGCTCGCTGGGCGCCAGGGGCCTCGTCGAGCGGGCGCAGCCCCCGGTTCGCGCCCTCGGAGGGGAGCCGCGGCTGGAGGCGGCCCAGCGCGCGGGGAGGAAATCCCAGAGGACGGTGAAGAGAGAACGTCCGCGTCCGCGGTGGGGTCGTCCGCCCCTGCGAGGGCTTGCGGGTGCGGAGCTCAGCGGGGACGTCGGACGTGCTGCTCCGACGTGCTACCGCCCGGCCGCAGCAAAGGGCACGCGGGACGTCGGGGGGCGCGCTGGGAGCCGCGGGAGGGCGGCTACCGGGACAGGGGCGACGGGGGTCCGGCCGCCCGCGGGAACCCGGAGGACCCTGCGTGCGCGCGCCCCCTGCGGCCGGCGGGAGGGGCCCCGCCGTGGTGGCGCGCCCCGGCTCCGCCTCCGCCTACGGCCCCGCCTACGGCCCGCCTCCTCTCGCGGCCCCGCCTGCGGCCTCGCCTCCGCCCCGCCTCCACCTGCGGCCCCGCCTCCGCCTCAGCCACGCCTCCACCTGCGACCCCGCCTCCGCCTCGGCCCCTCCTGCGGCCCCGCCTGCGGCCCCGCCTCCGCCCCGCCTCCACCTGCGGCCCGCCTCCGCCTCCGCCCCGCCTCCACCTGCGGCCCCGCCTCCGCCTCGGCCCCTCCTGCGGCCCCGCTTCCGCCCCGCCCCTGCCCCGCCTCCACCTGCGGCCCGCCTCCGTCTCAGCCCCGCCTCCACCTGCGGCCCCGCCTCCGCCTCGGCCCCTCCTGCGGCCCCGCTTCCGCCCCGCCTCATCCCCGCCTCCACCTGCGGCCCGCCTCCGCCCCGACCACCCCAGGGCGGCGGCGGTCCTGGCCCCTGCAGCGGGTTTCTGGACCCTAAGCTTCCTTTCGGTCCCGCTCTGTGGAAGCTGTTGCTGCCTCGCTGTCGGACGGTCCCGCGAGGGTCCGCGCTGGTCTGGCTCCGCACCTTCCACCTGCTTCTCTGCTCTTCCCCGCCCCCTTCCTCTGAGGCCCGCGGGCACCCGGGGTGTCTCTCGGCGACGGAAGGTCAGGACCCGAGCTCGCGCCCTTGGCGGGGCTGTGGGCGGGGCTAGAGGGGATTTCAGGTGTAAACACCTCAAATCCAACAGCAAAAGCTGAAAAGCCAAGCCTGGCCCCGCTGACATCGCAGAGCCCTAACCCTAACCCCAGCCGCAGCCCCAACCGCAACCCCAACCCCAACCCTAACCCCATCCCCAACCCTAACCCTAACCCTGGAGCAGGAGGACGTGGCTGGGGAGGGCGGCCGTCCGAGCTAAGCCCTCTGTGCGCGTGGACCACGCGTGGAACTGGACACCCTGCCCTTGTCCGAGACCTCCTCTCCTCCGGAGGCCTCTCCTGCCTCTGCCCGGCCACTCTCAAGGTCGTTGAACTTCCCACACCTGCTTTCTTACCCCTTAAGTCGCTCCTAGTGACTTAAACCTGTGCCATCAAGACAACGCGGCAGGACATCCTAATTCCCAGCATTTCATTGGTTAAGTGTTGCTTGACTGGCCCCTCTGTGCGTACACATTTTTCATGTTTTAGGTGATTTTCTGAGGTAATACGGTCAAAAGAGATGACCACTGTGACAACTTTTATGGCTCGTGGTGCAATTTCATGCCAATGAACCTAGCTCAGCTGGTTTGCGAGTAAGATGGAAACTGGCTTGGGAGAACAGGACCAGTGGCTCTTGGAGAAGTTGGTAACCCATACTTTATGAACTATTTCTTTTTGTTTTCTTTTTCTTAAATATTTTATTTATTTATTTGACAGAGATCACAAGTAGGCAGAGAGGCAGGCAGAGAGGGGGAGGGGAAGCAGGCTCCCTGCTGAGCAGAGAGCCACCCAGGTGCCCCCAAACCCATGCTTTAATATTTTAATTTTATTTTATTTTTTTATTTTTTTTTTTAAAGATTTTATTTATTTGTCGGAGACAGAGGGAGAGAGAGCGAGCGAGCACAGGCAGACAGAGAGGCAGGCAGAGGCAGAGGGAGAAGCAGGCTCTCTGCTGAGCAAGGAGCCCGATGTGGGACTCGATCCCAGGACCCTGGGATCATGACCTGAGCCGAAGGCAGCTGCTTAACCAACTGAGCCACCCAGGCGTCCCAATATTTTAATTTTATTAAAGGGATCTGGTGGCATCAACGCTTTTGAGAATGGTGGTGACGTTAAAACTACAACCGAAGATAATTTTGACTTGGGGTCAGATGTATGAGTGGAAGATGATGAAATTAGAGCAGGTCCTGGGGCGCCTGGGTGGCTCAGTGGGTTAAGCTGCTGCCTTCAGCTCCGGTCCTGATCTCAGGGCCCTGGGATGGAGCCCCACATCGGGCTCTCTGCTCAGCAGGGAGCCTGCTTCTCCCTCTCTCTGCCTGCCTCTCTGCCTGCTTGTGATCTCTCTCTGACAAATAAACAAATAGAATAGGTCCATTAGGAGATGGTTAGAGTAACTCTGTGATGATGTCAGGGTGGAGGCCTTGGAACAGGGAACGGCTTTAACAATCATTTTCATTCCTATTTTGAAACTAATGTTTGCACGCTCCTGAATTCAGACCCAATCTAGACCCAAGGCGTGCAAAATTTGTTCTGACCTGACGTTAGTCTCCGGAAGTGAGAATCCAATCTGAGCACATGGGTCTGCCATTCAGAGGACTCTTCGCTGACTCGGCACCCAGGACTGGAGTCAGGACTGTGTGCTCAGCCTTATTTGTTGCCCCTGAGGTTAGGCACTAACTTGACTTTCAGGCTGCTGAGGTTGTCCTAACTGTCAGATTTGCTTCACCACCACAAGCCATGCCCTGATCCAAACAGAAACTTGAATCTGATTGAGAATGTGTGTCTTTTCCAAACTCCAGCCCAATATCCTATAATAGCTCTAGCTCCTTTTTACTAAAAATATTTCTACATGGGTTCCCTCAATGGTTCTTTTTCTGAGGTCTATCTCATAACTTCCCCTGAATTTTGCAGCCCCTGAATCATCAGAAGTGAATCTTTGGTACTGCCTCAGGCTTTTCTTTTTTCATTCAAAAGTTTTCACTTGATTTAAGTTTTGAGAGTCCTCAAGTTTTGAAGTCCTAGGGTGATCAAAATCTAAGGCTGAGATTGTGGAAAGAACCACGTTCTTCTGGAATTCCATTTCCACCAGCGGATCTTATTGCCCCTCTGTTTTATATAGATTCAGTCTTGCTCTGGATGGTATTGGCTGCATAGAAAAGGACAAAAGTGTATAGTTTTCATGATCAGAAGTGGGATTGTTTATGAAGACTCGCTCCAGGTAGTATGTTACAAAAAGGAAAGATGCACAATTCCATGTACGGAGAACTTAATTTTGTAACAAGAATTAAAGCAAAAATACATATGCAGATTAAAAAAACTAGAAAAACTCCATAAAATCTTAATACTAGCTGTTTCTTGGTAGTGGAGTTATAAACATGTTTTTTCTTAATTATTTTTCTTTTCCTCCACAGATTTTCTAAAATAAAGATGTATTGCTTTTATAATAAAAAATAAGGATAATTAATTCCTTTAAATCACACTTTATTTATTTATTTTTAAAGATTTCATTTGTTTATCTGATAGAGAGAGAGCACAAGCAGGGTCTCCGATGAGCAGGGAGCCTGACGTGAGACTCAATCCCAAGACACTGGGATCATGACCTGAGCTGAAGTCAAACACTTATCAACTGAGCCATCCAGGCACCCTAAATCATACCTTAAGAACTCTGCGTTTCTTTGTGCTTGGTAAAAGAAAAGAGACACAGACTCTGAGGCAGTGTAAAACAGGCCCTTTTGATTTTTCAGCCCAGCTCCTTCTGGAGTTCGTCAGTAAAGCTGTTACGGTCACTCCTGAGGGTGCTGGTGCAGCCATGATGGGACTGAGTTCCTGGAGCCATCCAGCACCCATGGGTTCGTTGGTCCATCCAGCGGTAACAACTAGTGTCAGGGCTCCTACTGTTTTCTTGAGCACCAACCATACATCGTCATTCTAGAGTCTTCTTTGAACGCTTGCTTAAGTGCAATCCAGTCCACTTACTCTTTTAAAAAGAACTGGTTGAGAAGTGTGATAACTGACATTACAGGTTTGCCTAAATTCAAGTAATTTTTTCAGATTTTTATGTAAAATGACACCTTGAAGGGCCAGAATCATTACTTACAGGAGTAGCTGGTGGGGGTGGGGGGGCTTGCTTGTTTTGACCCCTTCCTTCTGCATCCTGTTTTCCTCCTAGCCCCTCCCTGGCACTGCAAGGACCAGCGTGTCACAGCTCCCACGGAGAAGGCCACAGCTTTCCAGGATTAGAAGGAGTAAGAAGTCTTTATGCTCTGGTTCTTGAGGTAGGTGGCTTTACCCAGGCTCCCTTTTCACTGAGAAGTACACAACGTTTACATTGTCTCCTCCTCCTCTGGAGTCTCAAAGAGCCATGGTTTCCTGCCCGTCTGGGCACAGCGGAGCCTCTCCGGAATTCCACAGCTCCCCAGGGATCTGAGGGCAGCGCTGGAGCACAGGTCTTCTCGGCAACCATAGCCACTCTGGCCAGGACGTCACTGGGCTGAGTGGGAGCCTGGGTTGTCCCAAGCAAGATTGGGAAGTCAGAAAATTCTGTCTCCTGCCCCTAGACTTTTCTAGCATTCTGCTCCTACTATGTTTACCTGGCTCATAAGCACAACGTTGATGAGCTCTTGCTGAGGGGTCAAACAAAATTTAATGTTTTAGTAAACCATGTAATAGTAGATTGGTGTGTCTGGGATTGCCCTGTTGGACACATCTGTTGCTGTGTTTTTTAAATCTTCCAGAATAATTTCCTTTGGTAACAGCACCCCATTGGACACCCACTGTCCTCAGTCACAGTCCTTGCAGACTGCACAGGAGTGGCTAACCTAGCCCTTAGCGCCGGAGGTCACATGACCCAGGCCTGGCAGGTCTGATCTCCGCAGCTTTTCAGTCGTAAAGGCTGGTTCCAGTATGAACATGTGATCCACACAGGGTTTATAGAAATCCTTTGTAGGTTTTCTTTCCCCGGTGCTATTGGGAAAGAATAAGCTCTTTCGATTGGGCTTATAGGCTGTGAAGGGCCTGCTTGGGAGATATGGCCAACACAGAGGAAAGCAGAGACCAAAAAACAAAGATATTGCTTGAGTATTGTATTTAGGCCTATCCACGGGTTTTTAACTTATATTATTCAGTATATAGGGAGGGAGAGAGAGAGAGAGATTCATAGATAGATACAGTTTTCTGTGTTTTTTTTTTTTTTAAGACTTCATTTATTTATTTATTTATTTGACAGAGAGAGATCACAAGTAGGCAAAGAGGCAGGCAGAGAGAGGAGGAAGCAGGCTCCCCGCTGAGCAGAGAGTCCGATGTGGGACTCGATCCTAGGACCCTGAGATCATGACCTGAGCCGAAGGCAGAGGCTTGACCCACTGAGCCACCTAGGTGCCCCCAGTTTTCTGGATTTTATCGGCCAGTTGAAGTTGGGTTTCTTTCATTAGCAACAGCAGGTCCTCATTCATCAACTCTGTTACACAGTCACGTGGCCAAGAGTGTCTCGTCAAAGGAGGTGATGAACTACTGGCCGCCTGTCCACTAATTTAACCCTTTGTTAGAGATATGTTTTTGAGGGTCTAGTTGACTGGCAAACCAAGCTTTGTCCAGGGGCAGCTCAGGGAGGACAGTGGAGGCCCCTGGGCTTCCTGTGGTCACCTGGTGACTTGTCCCCCATGTTGCTGAAACCATGGAACAGCCTCAGATCAAATACTGGCATCTCCCTTCAAAGCATTCAGGGTTTTTGGTTTTCTTGCTCCCTTTCTGGAGAAAGGAAAGACACAGTATGCAAATCAAGCCGAAGACAGAAGCAGAGGAGGAACACAACACCTCTGACTCCTCTCTCGAGCCTTGTAGCTGTGAAGAAATCCGTGTTTTTCCTTCAAGCCTATCAGGGAAGCCTGAACCAAACCAAGTGTTCCTGGCCCGGGGATGGCTTTGTGCTAACTAAGACACAAATGGATTTCTCGGATTCCCAATTTTGAAATTCCAGATCTGCAAATGCAACACGTCACATAATCGCAGTTACTTCGGGAAGGATGGTGACCCACGGCAGGACAGCCTCGGAATCCAGACAGTTTGAGCTCTTCGTGAATCCCGTGCCCATGGCCCACAGCCCGGGAAAGGGCCTCGGACTTCTCACAAGGTAGATCCAATAACGTGAGCATTAGGAACTGCTCCTGTAGAAAATCATTCTGACCCCATTACGGCTGCTCCTCTCGGTCCCATTCTTGTCATTATGCATTGTTCCTTACCCACCTGCTGCTGTAGCTGTCATGCCTCCAGACAAAAGATTGTTTTGTCCTCACAGCTACATCCCAGGCTGCCTGGCCCATTCCTTTTTCAAGTAAAGGAAAGTGGCAGGTGTCCCTTCTTTTGTCACACATGCTCACAAACACGCACACATTCACTAAACTCTGGCCCAGATGTGTGTGTCATAAACAACCCAAAGACATACGTAAATAAAATCATGTATTGTTTAGTGGGTAACACATCTCTGTTGGTATAGATGGACGGGCAGATAGGAGAGGGACAGGTACAGACGGGTGGACGGGGGAGGGAGCGATAGCTAAGGATTATGTGGACCTCAAAATAACTGAAACACACCTAGCTCCGAAATCCTGCTAAAACATAAAACTTAAAATTTCGGGCTTAACTGAGTTACAACGTCTAGAAAATGCTTGTATTTTAAAAGTTTTGAAAAAACTTTTGGAAAAAAAACTTTGAAAAAATATATATCCCAAGTACAAACACTATCCGGAGTTAGGAAAACGGTCCTAGGAGCCTGTACTGTACTGTGAAACTGTACTGAGACCGCTGAGGTACCGGCAGGGACAGAGGCCTTTTTGTCTGGGACATGGCTTTCTGAAGTCAGGGTAGGAGGCTGCCGGACGGACCTTCAGAGAAACAGCTGCTCCGTCTACCACATCAGCCCAACGAGACGCTGAAACCCTCCACCCCGGATGAGAACCAACCCCAAAGATTAACCGAGTATTTGGATAAACAGCTATGCATCAGGAGGGGAGAGGAAATGGCCCCTGCTCCTTGCAAAGCCCCTTGCACTTTCCACACCGAACATTAAAGCCAGAGCAACCCGTTGAGAAGAGGCTGAAAACCCAGGCCCCCCAATCCCGTCCGGAAAGGGAGCCTGGGCTTTGATTCAAGAGCAGCTTCCCACGGAAGGTAGGAAGATGTCTTTGTCCTGTACCTTTCAAAACAGATGCGCCAGCACCTCCCAGGAAGCACCTACTCCAGGCTCAAGGACGTCTTGCAGAACTGCACATTTCCTCCCCCAGATGTGTCAGAGGGCGGGCATTGTTAAGGTCTCCCCACTCTGCTCTCAGGATGAGGAAAGGCAGCGCGTGCAGAACCGTGACACCTCGCATCTGCTTCTCCGGATCTGCCCGTCTCCACCTCCTCCTCCCCTGGGGAAGAGCGTGGGCTAAGCCCGTCACCTCCCTGGGTACCACAGACTGGAAAACTCCCGGACAGCAAAGGTTCCTAATACATATTTTTAAATGGTGCAGTAAGTACCGCTTCCAGGCCAATGTTTTAAAAATTGGTTGGCCGGTTCCCATGTGGAAAAAGCTGAGAGGTTGTCTCGGGGTCTCCACAATTTAAGCTTTTCCATAACCGAGGTCTTCTGTGACTAACGGGACTTCTATTTCAGCAACACTCTTTGCTTTTGTTCCCACCCACCTGAAATCAGTTTTACTCACATCTGAGAATCATAAAAAGTTCAGAGCGTTAAAAAGGCTATTGCTTTGCACAAAACAAAATCTGAGAAGCTAAGTCAGAATCCAGTTCTGAGGTCAGCCGCAGGGACAGGTGGGTGCAGTAGGAGCCAGACCCCAGGTTGGCGAGGCTTCCGGGGAGCTGTCCCCACAGTAAACTGTTCTAAGTTTTTGTTTTTTTTCTTAAACCAAGTCCATTGAGACACGAACTCAAGGTGATGCAAGGCTGCCGGCCTTTGACTGATCTCTGCCTGCGGGAGAATGTCAGCGTGGAGGCCTAGAAACAGCGTGGTCTCTGTCTCGGGCCGCTCCAGACCCTCCACGAGCTCTGCGTCGGTGATGGCTTCATTGGCTGCTACTCTTGTTGCTCCTTTGAAAGAGGCGTCTCCGGCAGCCACATCACTAGGCACGTGAGCTCCTCACATCTTAGTGTCCTGGACAGGGGTGTTATCCTGCAAACACAGGAGGAACAGATGAGTTGGGAAGACAGTGGGGGACATCCTGACGCTCGGCAGATGTCCTTGGGGACGGCGGACCCAGCAAGAATGTAACACGAGCGGCAGCGGCGGTGGCGACAACGCGGTGTGCTCCACAGCACCGGCTCCTTTATTCCTCACAAAAGCAAGACACATTAGATACTCTGTTAGCTCCGTTCTGCAGGTGGAGCCGTGAAGGCACAGGAGGGTCAAGTGGCTTCCCCTAGGTCACCCAGCTAGGAAGTCGCGGAGTCAGGATTTAACCCTCAACTATTAGGTGACATCGCCTGCTCCTTGACGCCCGGCTCCCACGCCCTCACCGCGCCGGCTTCCCACCTACGCATCCACTCCCGCTCCGTCTCATCTTCCCGCTCCACTGCTTCAGAAGTTTTGGTGGCGTAAAAGTGGGAAAAGAACACAACCCAAAACAGAAGGTGGATGCTCTAACAAAAGGGAAAATCGCTGTTCAGTCAACATTCAACCCAAAGCATGACTTCTGGCTCCTTCCGGGCTGCGGCTGCACCACGCCTTAGACCACGGGGTCTCTGGCTGGAAGCAGAGACATTTACGAGAGTGTCCTCGGCATGTGACCACGGCCTGGGCCCTGGGCCACCGGAACGCGCTGTGCTGAGTGTAAGCGACTGCAGGGGTCCCTGCGGCTGTCTCACTGGAGCGGTCGGGGGACGCCTGCGGAGGACATGGAGGTAGTGGGGCGGTTTCCAGGCGGCACCAAGGGAAATCTCCACTGGGGGTGCAGGTGTCAATGGAGGAGGCCACGGCAGGATGCATGGGCTGGTGCCTTGCCTCTCCTGGGGCGGTGGGTGCTGGAGCCCGGCTGGAGGCTTGAGCGCCGTGATGGCGGGGAGGGAAAGTTGGGAGAAAGTTCAGCGCGGAGAGGAACAGGAACTCGATTTTCCAATGTGTGGTATCAAAGCGTCTGGAGCAGGAGCGTAGAGATGCTGTTTTCAGGAAGAGGAAGTGGGTGCTACTGTGTAGGGCGGGTCTGGAGACCAGGAATCCCGGTGGTGGGGGTGAGTCTGACTGTAGAGGTAAGGAAGGGGCCATGACAGTGGAGCAGCAGGAGGGAAAGCCCCTAAGGCCTGGGGCTGCTGAGACAGGGACGTGGAAGACACATGGGCAGCTCGCGAGCAGGAATGGGCCACAGTAACAAAGGAACGTGCAGTTTCAGCTCAACACGAGTGAAGGGGCTGCTGAAGGGCCAGGAAGTGGGGGTGGGCAGGGCCGAGGGACCCCTCCCTCTGTGCCCTTGTGTCCACCACAAAGCCTCCTCCTCGAATGGCCCCACTCGAATGCCATCTTCACCCCGAAGCTTCTCCAACCTCCTCCCACACGCTACACATGCACATGCACACACACACGCACACACGGTTTCCCCCTTGCTTGTGCTTTGGGCTTCCCCAGGGAACCCCCTGCCCAGGGCCACACTCTGCTTTCCTTAGCATGTCCAAGGAGCTGCTAGTCTCCCGGGCTTCCTGGGCCTGCTTCCCTTTCCTGTGTCTCTGTCCCCTCACCATCCACAATGGGCTGTTAATCCGGGGCCTTTTTTCTGCCCAACTGAGCTGATTTGTGAGGACGCATAAGCAGACACACTCGAGCCCTGGCCGCCTCCCGGCATCGTGCAGGCCGCTTACCTCTGTCTCGGGGGCCTCCTCGCTGGGGCAGCAGCCTGGCTCCAGAACGGCCCCTGCCTCGTCCTTTTCCTTGCCTTTGCCCTGCTCCGGGATGTGGGGGACCTCCGCCCCTCGGGGGGGGCCTGCTGGGGCCTCGCCCGCAGCGTCCCCTGCCGACCCCGCTGTGTCTTGGCTCTGTCTGGGCTCGTCATCTTCCTTTGCCCCCCTCTTTTCTGTCTCTTCTTTTCCTTCTGTGGGGCTCCTGCGACCCTTCTCAGCCTTCGGGTTGGAGGCTTGGCCTGGCGGGACAGCCTCCCCTGCCGCTGGACGTGGGCTGGCCTCCTCGTCAGAGCCCCCCACGGCCTTCTGGGGCGGCTGCGCGTCATCCACGGCCCGGCCTTTCTCCTGCCCCTCCGCTCGGCTGGACGTCCTCCTCAGAGGAGGCTTCTCCTGGGCCCCCGCTGGCCCCTCGCCGGGAGGAGGAGAACCCAGGGCCTCACTGTGGGGTGGGAACACCTCGTCCCCATTCTCTTCCTTGGCCCCATTCTCCTGGGATGACTCGGGCGCCCTGAGGTCGGCCAGGTCCCCACAGTCTGACTGGGACCTCCGGAATCGCCTGGAGGGAGGGCGCCTTTTTATGGAGCCCTTCGTCCGCACCTGGAAGAGCGTGAGAAGTTAGTCGCAGCCTGCGAAAAGGGCCAAGAGGGGGCCGGCGCGTCTTCCGACGTCCGTCCGCGGCTTCCTCAGCCAGCCTCCAAGGGCCCTGACTTTCCAGGAAAACGGACCCCTGCGTGCTGGGTATCTGGGGTTGTGAAGTCACAGCTGACCTGTAGGTTTTTGCCTCATGAAGATGCAAATGCTTTCCATCCACTAAAAACGATAACCTTCATTATCCTGTAAAACATTAATCTGTTCGGTGTCGAATTTAGCAATTTAATACCAACATTTTTTTTTAGCTGCCTATAAATAACCAGGTCTTTGAGGTTCTTTGCGTGAGCTTTTCCATATTACAGGTTTCCTCACAAATGGACGAGCTGAGTAAAACTGATATCTGTTTTTTAGAAGAGTCATGTTTTAACATTTAGGACCTTTTACTTTGACCCAGGTGAACCCAACAGACAAGAGCATTAGGGGTCTGCAGCTGGCCTAGCCCTGCTCAGGGACCTCATGGGGACAGAGCCGCACAGCCGGTGACCAGCTTCGCCCCCTTCCCCAGCCTGGCCCCCCCAGCCCTCTGCAGAGCTGGCTAATCCCGGGAAAGCTGCACGCCCTCTCTTTCCTGGGCTCCGGTCCACCAGGAGCAGAAGGCTTAGGACCGTCCAGTGGAGCCGTGTGACAATCCTGTCCGGTCCGGGAAGTGTGTGTGCCTCCCGGTCACTGAGGCCTCATCTAGGCCCAGTGGACTTTGCCAGAAGCGCGGTGGAAATGTTTATGTGGATGCCCTGCTTTATGCAAGTGTTGTGTCCTTTAAAATTTTATATGTAGATGAGATCTTATTTCATAAACCTTTAATCTTATTCTTGTAGGGCTTCCCAGGCCCTTTCCTGAGACCATGGTGCTGCCAGCCCTTTAGGTTATCAAGGCCTGGCCCTGCCATCACAGCAGGGTCCCTGCTGCCCTCAGAAGGCTAGAGCACCCCCTCTCCCTCATCACAACCAGGTGGCACAACCTCCCTCTGCACGTCTCCCTGGTGAGCATGCCATGAAGAGAGGAGGCTCTGCCCTGGGTTCCTCTCTGCTGTCAGGGGTCTTTCCATTACCCTGAGCCGGAGGATCTCTGCCCTATCCCCAGCCCGCAGGCTCAAGACTTAGCATCAGTTTGTTTCCCTGGGTTCTACCTGTTTCTACCCATTTGATTTTTCCCCATGAATTTTCTGAAATGGCCCGGAAGACCCCACTCTTTCCATCCATTTTTTTAAAGTTCTATCCATTTGCCATCCCCAGGCCTCAGATCCCTTAATGTTGGCCCCTGCCAGGCTCTGGCCCCAATTTGCTGGGCACCGCCCGGACAGTGCTGGACTGGAGCTCTGATTCTTACCGTGTCCAGTAGGGCCGAGGTTCTGATAAAGGAAAACTCTCTCACTATTATGGCAGCATCTACAGAAATGGGCCCCACGTCCTTTTGTGCAAAGGGTACAGTTTGGATGTTCTTTCAACGGAGCAAGCTGCAGGAAGAGGGGGCACCTAAACCGGTGTAGATCCAGCCAGAGCCACGTGTTTCGGAACCCTCACGACCCTGCCCACCCACTGTGTGGGTCACTGATCAGGCCTTCAGACTTTTCTCGGTTTTTGTCACAACAGTCCGAGCAGCTGGGACCTGTCCTGAACCCTCCGCCCTCTCTCCACAGAGACGGAGTGCTCCATCCCCCAGGCGGCCCTCCGGGTGAGGGGCACAGCTCTGGGAGACGAGATGGGAGGCAGGTGAGCGGGAGCCGGCAGGAGAAGTTTCCTCCTGTTGAAAGGCAGCTCTGAGGAGAGTGCCAGCGTCCTCAGGGCAGAGACTCGAGACCCTCCCGCGCCCATCTCTTTAGAGGAGCCCCAGGCTCCCCAGGGCTCCGGGCCCAGACACTACCTTGTTGAAACAGGGCAGACGGCTCCCTTCGGGAGGCTGGTCAAAGCTCACGGGCACGTCCTCAGGCTCCTGAGACCGCACGCCAGGGCTACTGGGAGTGGAGGGTGGGCTCTGGAACGGCGACACCACGGCCTTGAGCCCAGGACTCTTGGGCGAGGCCCCAGGCAGCAGGGCCGCTGGGTCGAAAGCTAAATTGGCCTGCCGAGAAAAGGGGAGGCTTGTTAAATAGTGGTGGGGGACCACGAGCGCTTCTTCTGGAGCTTGCTGGGCATGTGGGCCTGGAACCGGTGGGGACCAATCACAGGTGACACGAGGCTTACGTGTCGCTTCCTAACCAAGTATCCACCGTCCCAAGTGTGCGTGTCATGTCCCGGGCCCGGAAGCAGTGCCCGCGAGAGCTGTCTCCTGCTCCCTGACTGACCACAGGCTGCGTTCCAGAATACCCTGAAAGTGCTGATTTGGATCCAACAAAAATGCCACGGAACAGCCCCAGCTTAGAGACGAGGAAGCAGAAATGGCAACTACCAGCATGTGCGGACACACAGCGTCACAGCAGGTCCACCCCTTGGTCCCCGTTCTCGAGGGAGCCCCTCGTAGTCCTTGCTTCCCGAACGCCGACTATTTGCTGGCACACAGCAGCCCTACACGGTCCATTTTGTTCTTGCGTCCATCAGGAAAGTGGCCGCAGAGCCTGCCCTGGGATTCAAGCCAGGCCGGCTTGTCCCTCAAGGCTTGCTGGTAGATGGCCAGAGGGGTGCACACAGCAGGCGGCCCGGCCCTTCTGAGAGGAGCTCGTGGACCAGACACCAGTGTGGGTGCCCCGGGGCCATCGCGGGGCAGGGAAAACCAGGCTCAGATGAATCCGGAGGGCAACACGAGGGAAGGTGACCTAAAGGGAACTGAGGCCTCAGGGAGCCAGGAGTTGGGCTGGTGGAGGGGGCAGGGAGGCCCAGCTTCATCCCACGGCTGTGGAGAAGGCCGTGGTGCCCGACGGCTGTGTGGCCTGCGGTCCGTGCTACGGGCACTCCTCCTAGCTCCGTCACCCTCTGGGTCCCCCAACCCTTGCACAGACGTCTTCCAGACCAGCAGACAGCAGGGAGGCCTGACAGGGAGGGGACAGATGGCTCAGGGGAAGCCGTCCACAGAGACAGAGAGGTCTGCGAAACTCGGGTCTTCCTCCTAACAGCTGTCTGATCTCCACTGAGTCCAGTAAGTAGCCGGAGTCTCGGGTTCTTTCTTTGTCCAAACTGGTTAGCCGCCCGCCAGAGTCCTCTCTGACCTGGTCCCGTTGCTGTGTCCTACCACCACCCGCCCCTCCCTCCAGAGCTGCGCGGGTGCCCCCTTCCTCCTGCCAGAGCTCTGCTGGCTTGGAGAACCCCTGTGTGTGCTTTAGGACCCGCAGACGACACGGAGTTACTCATGTCTAGGAAAGTGTCAGTATGTTCGACTGTGATTTGAAGAAAGAACTTGTAACACGGACAAGGCTGAGTCCTGGTAAGAATGAAAAACAGAAAAGTTACATAGCAACGCCGTGAGCCCGAGCCATGCCCGAAAGCAGCAACGAGCACCAAGGGACAGGCCCGGTGACAGGGCTTCAGGGTGGGGCGTTAGAGCTTTGAGGTCTCCCTCCCCGCCCAAGTTCAAGCTGGGAAGTTCCGCCTCTAAGACTGCTTGCAAATAAAATACTTCTCGCTGGCCAGCAGGAAACCTGAACTTTGAATTATGGACTACCCCTGGGAGGAAAATCCATACTCCGTACTCATCTAATAGAGTATTTGGATGAAAAGTCTAGTGGATGATGCATTTCTTAGTTCTTGGCTCCCCCTGCCCCCTCCCCTTTCTAACAAAATAAGGCTCTATGGGATCTGGCCAAATTGTCATCCTGTTGCTGACATTCTTAATGAGGTAGAGTGATTAGCGATCACAGCCTTATTCTCAGTTGCTTCCCAGAGAGACTCTGGAAGGGAAGGAGAACGACCCTGGGGGCACAGAGCCCGTGGGAACGAATTTCTGGCATGGGGGTGGGGAGGCAAGGGTGCCGGTCCTGGGCTACCCTGTACTCGGGGGTGGTGTGCGCATCTGGGCTACCCTGTACGCGGGGGTGGTGTGCGCATCTAGGCTACCCTGTACTCGGGGGTGGTGTGCGCATCTGGAGACCCTTCTGAGATCCTCCTTATGAACATGGGACCCCGGCAGCCTCCTGTGTGGCAGGCGGCTCCCACTCCTCCCTTGGAGCTGGAATGCAATCAGGGCTTCTCGGTAGGAATTCAACGTCAGGGGAGCCCCCTCACACCCTGCGCAGGGTGGGCTCGCGGCCAGAAACTGGAGATGCTTTGCTTAACCCCAAACCAGGCGGGGGGCCAAATCCCTGGGCTCTCCCAGAGGTGGAGGCAGGAGCTGTGGCTACTCGTCTCGACACATCCCTCATAACGGCTTTGGGGTGAGGCTGATGAGCTGGTTTTCCCAGACGGCCCGGACGGGAGGGTGCGGAGCACGAGGGCCTGGCTGCTCTGCTGGGTGCCCAGGCAGAGACCGTGGTGAAAGCCAGGAAGCCTCCACAAGCCCGGCCAAGACCGATGCCAACCTTCCTCTTAGCTTTAGCTCATGCTGTTCCCACAACGGGAGCACCTTCCTCCTTCCTTTCCAGCCTCCCATCCTTGAGAACCAACTCAGGGTCTAGGCATTTCATAAACCCTTCATTAACTACCCCTGCCCACTCTAGTCCTCTCTTGCTCTAAAGTTCTAGAGCCGTGTTCTGACCTGGGATGGGGAGGGTGTCCCAGGAGACATCTGCTGCTGCCTAGAGATGGTTCCCATCGTCACAAGTGCTGGTGCCTCTAGCGGGTAGGGACCAGGGATGCTGTTAAGCATCTTGGAATGTACAAGGCAGTGCCCTGCCACAACATGCCCCCGGGGCCTCAGTGTTGCCAGGTAGAGAAACCCCGGTCTGGAGCAGCAGGAGTTGGGCAGCTAACACAACGTAGATCTGTATGTCATCTGTTGTATCATGCGTGGATGTCTTGTCTCCCCCAAAAGACCGTGAGCTCAAGGTCAGTGCCACACGGTTCATTTACCCCCCAGGACAGACAGCCAGCTATGGGCACAGTAGCGAGGGCTACAAGGTGATGGCGGGTGGTGCAGGCTGTCCTAACGACAGATTTGGGCAAATCCATGCAACGTCCAGCCGCGGAGGTTCCGTTCTGTGTGAGACTGAAATGGTTTGTGGGGACATTCAGGTCTTGGGGGAGAGGACTTGGCTAGTCCTGGAGCATTTCTTGCGCTATCATGTCTTTTTCTAGACTCTTGGGCCACCCCGTTATCCACCAACCATTAGCTGTTAAGTACAGGAGCTCGTGCTTGGTGGGATCTGTAGTTTGGCCCTTTGTCCCGAGACAGAACTCATCCTTCGTAGCCGGTTAGCAGAGATCAATTCTTCAGGTGACAGCAGGTCCTACCCTCAGGAGCCCCAGAGGCATGCGGATGTCGGATAAGAGATGGGGGGCATCAGAGTAGCCACGGGGAACCATTCTACGCTTACCTGGAGCTTCTCGATCAGAGGCGAGCTCTTCACCTTGATTTTAGGAGGATGGCTTGCACTGGGCGGTGATTTCTATAGAGCAAACGGACCAAAACAACCAAATGAGCGAGCTGCAGGGAGGTGGCATTCCAGCGGAGCTCGCAAGGCACAGGTGGAAGGACAGGGGACAGGAGCTGGTTTCACCACTTTCCCACTTAGCCTCAGCTCTGCACTTCCCGCGCCAGGCCTGCGCCAGCCTAGGCTCCCCTCCACACGCCCCCCATCTCACAGCCAACAAGAGCACTTGCACCTGTGAATCAGAGCTGGCAGGACAGACTCCGAAACACAAGAGGCCTCCTGCCCCAGGAAGGAAGACCTCAAGGTCACGAAGCGAGAACAGACTATGTCGGAGGGCATGAGAGCTTCACCTCATGACCTTCAACAACGTGAGCCCACAGGGAGGGAATTCTGAAGAGAAAAGGCAAAATGACCATTTGTTCTGTTTGCACAAACAAAACCACAACTACAGACCAAAGCTGAAGCGTCACAGAGGCACAACCGAAATCTCTCCCTTGAACTAATGATATTTTTGGAAAAATCCGACCCGTGTGTTAATTACCGATCGTCGTTCTCCAGAACATTGGCGCTTCATCCTGATGAAGCAGACGCCGATCCCTGCCGCCTTCGGGCATCGCGCTGGTTCTAGGAAGAGTGTGACTTGGCGTCTGGCCGTGGACGCAGCCAGCGGCTGACACATACGTAGAAAACCACCAAACTTTCCGCCAGCTGGAGATGTTTTTGTAATGAACGTACTTCAGGAATCTCATCTGTAGTTTATTTTATCTAAAAAATGGACTCCTTGTTTTGTGTCACATCCCTGTCACTTGAGTCTGGGTCCCCTGATATATGGGTCCCAACTCGGAGTGAAGACAGTGGCGTGATGGTGACGGCGAGGCGCCGTGTGGTTTAGCAGAGGCCGGGGCAGGATTCGGACTCGTCCACAGTTTGGAGACCCCACATGCGTTTCCTGCCCCCACGTGCTAGTTCACCTGCATCATAAAGAGGAGCGGCACCCACCTCTTGGAGGGGGTCCGAGGTATTATTAACAGGATAATTGTACGTTAGTGACGGAAGGAGGAAGACTTACTCAGGCGAACTCCTTGGGACCTTTTTAAGGTCTCACATTGAGAGAGAGGGGCTGGGCTGGTTCAGTTTCCAGCTGGCACTCGGGTTTTGACCGTCGGGTGCCCTGGCCTCAGCCTGACAACTAAGACCCAGGCAGGCAGGTTAGTATAAATGATTCTGGGGCGCCTGGGCGCCTTAGTCGGTTAAAAGTCCACCTTCGGCTCAGGTCTTGATCCCGGGGTCCTGGGATGGAGCCCGACATCAGGGGCTTCCACTCAGCAGGGAGTCTGCTTCTCCCTCTGCCGTTTCCCCCTGCTCATGTCCTCTCTGTCAAACACATAGTAAGATCTTTAAGAAAACAATGATTCTAAGGACACCTCCAGTGTGAAGAAGGTGCCTTTGGTCCCATGAGTTCACCCTGTCAGACATTCCCAGAGCAGCCGGGCAAGGAGCCACGTGTCCCTGATGAGGGCAAAGAGCTTCCAGACCCAGATCAGTCGGTTTTGATTTCTGGGCTTTACGGTGGAATGTCACAGGAGCCGTTGTTTCTGAAGAGACTGTTTTGGGAACTGCAGCAAGGGTTTTGCTGACAAAGCTCACTTTGTGTCGTATCAGAAACTTCTCTTCCCCCGGCGACCACTATCTTCCTGAGAGAGGGGACTTTGGATAACAGCAGCCCCTGTGCTGTAGGACCGCGCTGGGAACCCAGCCCAGGCTCCGAGCCCGCGGTCTTTTGACTTGGGCGGCAGAGTGGGAAGACGCGGGCGCCGCGGCCAGTGCAGTTCCCGGACACGGCAGCAGGGGACAGCATTCCCCCCGCCGTCTAACACAGGGCTCCATCCTCCCCGGAGGGAAACTCGCTCAGGCTCTGAACAGAAGTATGTACGTCTACGTGTGACGTTCCTAGAAGGTCTAGAAATTGTGAAGCTGATTTTTCAGCTGGGAGAGCTTTTCATCCTTTCTCCGGCAGAGGGTTTGGCCAACTAGTCTTGTGGCTGGAGGGGCAGCAGTGACGAAGCAGTGAGGAGACCCTGCCCGCCCTGAGCAGTGCCCTGACTGGAGCCCTCCCTCGAGCCCCACCCCCCCAGGCTTCGGGAACTCGGGTTCCTGCAGGCAGCAGCCTCCCTCCCGCCTGGCCAGTCAAAGCGGCTGGTTCTTTTTATTTCCCCTGATTACCCAGGTGACAAGACGTCATTGGTCCTGGAAGCAATGTCCTTCCTACGTGCAAGCAGCCTGCCACTTCTACTTCAGGCAAGGTTATCCTTCTAAACTCCGCTCTCCTACTCGTCCAGCCCTCGGCTCTTAGAGGCCGTCTCTCTGCTGGGCACTCCCCCAGGGGCTGAGCCTGGAGACTGGTTTCTCCCAGAGCCGCTGAACTAACCTGACTCGCTCTGCCTTATTCCAGGGAATAAAACGTCCCCGTCCAGCCCCTGTCATCTGTCTGGCTAGTGTTCGTGTCCCGTTTCACAAATAAGGAAGCAGGCTCAGTGCAAGACAGGGGCTTCCCCAGGGCTGAGCCCGGGTCATGGGGGCCAGCCTCAGGTAGGCTCCTAAGGGCCACGGCCACAGACACCAAGCCCAGGGGCTGAGAGTCACCAGGAGAAGCTGACCCCCTGTAAAGAGAAGTCGTTGGCATGTATCTGGTCATAGCACTGGCTAGTAACTCCTTGAGGCCACAGAATCATAATACTGGTGTTTGAAGAAATTCCAAAAATCCTCAGTTTTTAAAAACCGTGTTTCTTGGGGTTCCCATTCCAGAAAGAGACCCTTGTTCAGGGCCTGGGGGAGTAACCTCAGAGCAGTAACCTCTAGGTGCCCCCACCCTCCTCGACCGGCAGCAGCAATGCATTTCCGCTTTCTCTGATGGGCCTCCGCCTATAAGCCGGTGGGAAAGGTTTGAAACTGTCTCTGTCCTCCACACATTCACGACCACAGGCGCTCAAGGTCACATGGGCGCGCGTGTCCATTATCAGGTTGCTGGTCCCCAGAAAGGAAGGAGAGAGGTGGCTGAGGTGAGATGTGGGAACTGAGCTACGTTTGGCTTCCTGGCTCCCTCTCGGGGTGGGTCTTCCAGGCTGGACGAGAAAACATGCAAGCTCGCTTCTGGGGGACCGTGGTGTAGCCACCAGGAAGGCTTTTTGGCTCTGGGAGTGGCACAGAGAAGTCCCTCTTACAGCTACGATGGGATAAACAAGGGCAGGTACATACGGAGTCTGGGAATCTACTGCCGGCTAGATCTGTGATGTCAGCGCCCGGCTGCTGTGCGTAACGCTGGTTATTCACACACGAGGGTGACGAGGCCTCTGAATACTCTGATTTTCTTCCAGGGACCCAGAACAGTAGCCAGTCTTTACAAGAGCAGTGTGAAACCACGGTACTCGGTCTCACGAGGCAACCCTGCCTTACACAAGTGCAGCCTCTTTCCAGGTGCCTTCTGCACAAGGAAGATCACAGAAGTCGGACCTGGACTGAAACCTAACCTTGGTGACTCCTGAGTCTGGCGTGGTAATACTGTACGACCCGTTTGTTCTCTTTGTTGAAATTCTCCGGCTTGGAAAACAGTGCTCCAAGTCTAGACAAATCCTGAAGGAGCCTCCATGAGGAGGCGCGGAAAGGAACCTGGGTGTCCGAATCAAGGATGCTGGGAGCATTAAGAAGAGGCGCTTCATCCCTGAATCCGGATGGGAGAAACTCCCTGCACAGGTTTCAAGGTCTAAATGTGTGTGTTTCTCCTCTAGAAGGAGAAAGCAGATCCATAACCAGCATCCCCGAGCCCTGCCACGACACTTACCTCCTCACCATTCTGGCCCAGCTCTACCTTGGGGGGGAACAGGGGGAGGGAGCAGGGCGGTTTCCTCCTCGTTGGTTTACAGGCTGGTGTCTGGAGGCAGGGGGACAGACAGACACACAGAGAGAAAAAGAGAGAGAGCTAATCAGGCAACAAGGAGGAAGAGGAGGAAGTGGAAGCTGGTTTGGGATGTTCAGGGATGTCTGGAGAGAGACGGAGGGAGGGTGCGTGTCTTTGATAGAGACTGTCCGTTCGCTGTACGAGTGATTCTTTTCCAGGGTCTGCCCCTTCTGACTTCCGGGCTCCTGGGCCTTTTCTGCGGGAGCACCCTGTCTGCTTTGAGAGTCACTGGCCTCTCAAAACGACCTCTCAAAATGACACTGGCTTCCGGTCTCCAAGGGCTGCCGGCACCTTCTATCGCCACTACCCTCCTCACCCTTCGTGACATCGCGTTACTCTCTAGAAACCCAAGACCGAAGTTTCGGATGGGAAAACCAAAGGACAGAACGTGGCACCTAAAGAAGAATGATCGCTGCGCCCTGGTTGGCCCCAAGGGGCCACGGCCCACCCCGGCCTCTCCTTCCTGTCCCGCCTGCTGAGCTCTGCACACCGAGTGACTCAGGACAATCTAGCCCAACTCTCTCCAGCGTCACAACAACCCTTTTCACACTGTCCCCTCCAGCTGGACTCCCCTGGGGTCTGGTGGTCCCCGGACCCTTCCCGATCCCTGGCCTCCCATCAGAATGCACGTCCCTGAAAAGTTTTCTCTTCCTCTTCAATTCTCAACTCAGAATCTGCCCCCTCTCACCGGGCTCCTGACTCCCGGACGTGGGCGTGGGAGCTGAGCATGGGGCACCTCCGTATTCTGAACCCGCCCAGGCCTCGCATGGCCAGGCAGGATCTAAGTCCCCCACAGTACATGACCAAGATGGAAAGGAAGCCAGGCTCCCATGTTTCCAGCTCCCTGGCCTGCGTGTCCCCCCCCCCCCCCCCCCCCGCTCCTGGCCAGGCCGGTGGGAAGCCTCCCTTGAGTGGGGAGAGATTCTGCCCAGGCCCAGCCGCCTGGCCACAGCCCTCACATTCAGAGGGACCCTCTCGGGCTTCGCTTCCTAATTTGGTAAGTGCGGAGCCTCCTCCCTCCCTCTGCTCTGGGCCTGACCCAGACTTCCCCTTCCTCCCAGAAGAGGGGCTCAGAAGCCGTCCGACTCACCTCCTTCGCCATGGCTGCCTGCTCCCTGAACCGCCCAGCCAGCTGGGCCACCGAGGGGGGCGCCGAGTCATCCACGGTGGCCCTGGCCTCTGCCGGTCTCTCCTGGCAAACCAAGGGGAAGCGAAAGTTAATGTGTGCTCAGCTCTCTCTTCTTTGCTTCTGGGGGCCACGCTGGGCACTGTGCTGTGGCCTCGAGCAGGGAAGCTGTGACAACGACGCATTTCAGTAGCATCTTGAACTGGCATCCAAGGATTTTTAAGACCCTCCACTTAACCCTCCACTTTAGTGCATAGTGGTGACCCGCTCGGCCCTGGGTGTGGCTCCGGGGGTCTAGAGAGGAATAAAACTGGGTCCTGTCCCACAGGGGCACCCAGGGGTCTGCGAAGTAGCACAAGCTCACGTTCCTCACTCTGCAAAGACCCAGACTGGAGAGGGTTCTGTAGAGATGGCACGGGGCTCTCCTACCCTTGGTCGGAAGAGGCCTTCAGAAATGGGGAGTGGCCAACACGTTGGAAAGAAGGGCTTTAAGTGTAGGGAACAGGGTAAGCAGATGCCCTTACTGAGCTCTGAACATGGATATAGGTCTTGGCGTCTCTCCTTAAGTGAGTGCCTTGGACGAAGAAGCATTCGGTGCCTCTTTGTTGAATTAATCAGGAAATAGTCTGACGGGCACTTGGCGAGCATAAGGGAGCCCAACCACCGGGTTCAGGCCCTGTGTTCTCCATCTCCTACGAGCTCGGCGAGCTGGGCCAGGGGCTCCCCCTTTCTGCACCTTTCCGCGGGTTACATGATTCACTGTCTGGAGTGCCGAGGCCAGCAGGGCACACCGTGAAGGGCTCTGGAAGGCTTGCCACTATGCCCAGCAGCGGGGTCCTCGCCGGAGCCCTCTGCTCTCCACGGCGCCCTTCCTGAGAGCGGCTGGTCCCGGTCTTCCTTCTGCTCCTTTTGCCAAAGGAGCCACCTGCAAGTTAGGTTTCTCCAAGTTGGCTACCGGCGTGCACAGGCC
Organism: Mustela erminea; assembly: GCF_009829155.1. NCBI lineage: Eukaryota > Metazoa > Chordata > Mammalia > Carnivora > Mustelidae > Mustela > Mustela erminea. Next base: position 87,816 of record NC_045630.1, on the reverse strand, counting down.
CTGCTTGCCCCCCGCGCAGGTCACTGGGACTCCCTCCAGGGGCCTCCGGGCTCCCTGACGCGACCAAGGTGCCCTGGACACTGTCGGCGTCCACGCGCCACTTCTCACCGAGACACACTTGGGGAGTCAACGAGGGCTGTAAATGGCCACCCCACTCCGGCCGTGGGGCACGTGGTCTATGTAACCACCCGGCTGCAGTATTTTCTTAAATGCCCAGTCCTAGAGGCGTCAGGCGTTGGCTTTGGGGATGGCGGCAATGGCTGCAGCCGCCCCGTGACTTCCCCTCCTGTGTCTAGCCTGAAACTGGGATTTGGGCGCAGCTGGTCTGAGAAAGCCCACCTTGGTCTCCGCATGGGGCTCGTGGCCCACAGAGATAAGGCCCGTGTCCATGTACACCACACACACGCGCTCACATTCACGCACGCTTATTCGCGTGCCAACACACGCACTCACATGCACTTCCTAGGCCCTCCTTTTTGTGCTAGAGGTGTGTCCAACCTTTCTTGTTTGGGTGTTCCCTCCAAAGTAAATGTCCCTGGTCATGCTAGACCCTGCCTGGGGTCAGGGGGTAAGGCAAGCCCCAAGCCCCACTAACCTCTTGTTGTGAACTTCAGCGATCGGGGCTGAGCCCTGTGAAGACGCCTTTGTTTAGAGATGGAGAGGAGTGGCCGGAAAACAGACCTTTGGGTCTGAGAGCAGGCTGTCCCGGAGGAAAGATGAGCTTGTCTTTGCTCTTTCCTGCTGTAATTCAAGGTCAAGCCCAGCCTAAACACCCAACGCTGACCTCGCATGCGGATGTGGAAGGGTTCACCTCCATTCGGGAAGCCGGGGGGGGGGGGAGACTGAGCCCCCTGCAGCCAGGCCCAGCTGGGCGGAGCTCCCTGGGCTCCCAACTGCCCCACCAGGAGGGATCACAGGCCAGCGTCTAGTCCTTCCGGTCCTATGGAGAGGTTTTGGCCCGGTTTCGATGACTAGAGCCCCTCTGGCAAAGACGCTGGGCCGGCTGGTCTGTGCCTCTGCCTGACTCCCCGCACACAGAACGGATCGTTTCTCCGTCCGCCGCTCTTCACTGCTCGGGCCCTGCTGACCGCGCACTCTGCCTCTGCTCGCGAGGCACCAGTGGCGGGTGAGCAGGAAGGCACATTCCAGACAAAAATAGAGCTGTACGGGACTCAGAAACTCCCCCTAACTTCCTTGTCTCAAAACAGGGCTTGGCAAGGGGCTCCGGGAAGTGCTAGAACGATGAGGCTTCTGGAAGCATTTGGGGCTTACGAGCTGGGTTGAAGGAAAGATTATAATATATCTAAGTTTGTTTTCCTGGAGCCCAGTGAATGGCTCTCCTTTAGAACGTCTGAGGGTTCCAGAGCTTATTGAAGCCTGGAAAATCCACTCACCACCAGCCCCTCTCCAGATCCCAGGCTCTCCGCTGCGGCAGTGACACCCAGAGAGGGCAAGTCACTTAGCCAGAGTCACACAGGGGAGCCAAGAGGATGATCCCTGAGAGCCTTTCCTCCAGCGGCTGATAATCCAACAACAGATGTCAGTCAGGCAGCATGATTTGTGAAGGCGCTTGGGAAACTGCGAAATGCTCCTTTCTTCTTGGGTCAGTCTCTAGGTCTTCAGTCTGTTTTCCGGATTCATCTCCTTCCGGACTTTAGCTGACACCTGTCTTCCCCGACTGTGCATCTCCGTGCCAGTGTCCTGGGCCCAGCTCCGGCTCACCGAGCCCTCCCGCCACCGATCAGCTTGGCTCTGAGAGCCAGCTTGGAAACCGCTCCTGTGTACCTGTCTAACGTTGCTGAGGCCAGAAGAAAAATCACCTCTGGTGTTTACTTTCCTTTTCTATGGGACTTTCTTCTGAGAACTGGGGAGTCCCTGTGTCGGACGGCATGGAACTTCCTCCAAGCCGTTGCCATGTTGTGTAAACACAACCCGCATAAGCCGACCATGCACCCAGCAGAACCTTCGTGCTCAGCCCGAATCGGGCTCTGCCTCCTTCTTGGCCCTGCCCATTTCTCCATCGTCTTCCTGGGTCCAAGACCCAAGTACCTGACACCGTCTGGGCCCCGCATTAGGGAAACAAGGCACCGAGGGAGGCCTCTCCGTCCGCAGTGAGGGAGAGAAGCGAGGGAGCACCAGCTCGGGGGCTGAGGAGCCCCTGCTCTTGGCTAAAAGGAAGGTTCTCTTGCGGGCCAGAGACAGCACAGATGACCAGAGCCTTGAAAATATGAAGCGTTTCCTTCTTTGCTCTTCTAGAATGACGACGGATCTTAACACAGTCCTTTAGGGAATTCACATTCTTCCAAAACGATCATACTTACACTCACTTCAAAAGACCCACAGACCAACTCTCCGGGATGCCACAACGGTCCGGAGTCTTCCTTCACACCCTCCCTTCTCCCTGACTCTTCGACTCACCCAGCGTCCAGCCATTCCCATCCTGGGACGGTGCACATGGTGCGGGGTCGGGACCCAGGAAGGCCCGCGTGACCGACCTCCGTGCTCAGGACACCTGCTGTGTGGGGAGCTCTGCCCTTACGGCACTCGGGACACTCGCTGCAACTCTCACGCCCCTCTTCCGGGAGAAGAAACTACCCCAAGTGGCTGAGTAACTTGCTATTCAAGTCAGCAAGAGCCAGCACCGGACTTCGCTAGATACCAAAGCTCCAGCTCTTTCTAGAACAACGCGCTAAGTAACTCTAGACCTTTTGGGGAAGGGTTCTCTTACTCAGTCATTAATATATCCAATATTATCCACTATATCCAATTATATGCAATAGTATCACCAATAAACATCTACAGTTCTAGGCCCTGGGATGTAACAGCAAATAAGAGGGAGCGCTCACCCTTAAGGGTTTGCTGTCCCAAGGGCGGACACCAACTACAAGCACAGACACAGGTAGATAAGGTGACTGGCTGAACGCTTAAGAAGAAAGGAAACGTTATCTCGGGGAAGACACGTATGAGGAGGCGTCATTCGAGTTCAATCCCAGCTGGGGACGAGATGGGAAGCAGACAGCACAGACAGAAACAAAGGCTGAGGGCCAGAGTGACAAGCAGGACAGACACGGTGCGTCCAGGAGACGAGGGACGTACGGATGCGAGCGGCCTGGGCCACACCGTGGGAGGCTGTCTCCCAGAACACCACCCGGAGGGTCTCGAGGAGAGCTGGGAGCTGGGCCCCCCCAAGAGGCTGTCTGTCTGGAAGCGGAGAGCCCAGGAGGGGCTTCTGCAGGCGGCCCCGCTGAGCGCCAGTGGTGGAGGGGCCAGGCTTGCAGGGGGCAGAAGGGGTGGTCTGGGGGCAGGACAGCGAGGAGAGACGGACGCCCTGGGTCTGGGGAGCACGGGAAGGCAGCAGCCGAGGGCGACTCCCGAGAGTCTGATTCGGACAGTGGGAGGCAGCGGGATTTTTCCCTGCACTGGGGCAGGCTTGCTGGGACAGGAACCGTGAGTGAGGATGGACGAGGGGTGAACCGTTCCTTCTTGGTCACGAGCGTCTGAAATGTTCGTAGACGTCCAACTGGAGACACGGCAGAAGGGAACTGAATGCAACCACATCCAGAGCTCAGAGGACGGGTCCAGGCTGGACACGAAACTAACCCTCGTTAGACTGTATTCACAGTCACAAGACTAGATAAAATCGGAGGATACACAGCATAGGGCAAAGAAAGGGTCCCCAGACTGAACTCTGGGCCATCTCCTTATTAATGCTGGGATGGCTGTCGTTCGCAGAGGAGGGGGCCTGGCAGACATTTTCCTGCAGATGGGATGGGTCGGGGCCAGAAGAGCCCTGTGGCACAGGTGACAGAGGGTAAGAACCCTGCAATGTCACCGGACAGAGAAAACCTCGTGTCTGTCCCCCGTGCTGTTGAGACCCTCCTTCCTTATTTCTCGAGCATCTCCAGACGCCGCAGCAGGCACGGGATGACTGTGGTGGCCCTCAGAGGGCACATGGCCCTTTCTGGAGGAGGCGGGCAAGGGAAAGACCAGCAACAAAATGAGGCCCAGGGACAGGAGCGTGTGCATGACGCCGACCAGATTTCACATAAGCCCCCAAAGTCCTCGATGTCTCTGAGCCTCAGTTTCACTATCTGTAAACTCAGCATGATAACCCTCGTGTCCCTGTGTCGTCATGAGGACACAGGACGAGGGTGGCCCTCAGGGCCAACACCTGCCGTGAGCGTCCTCGCCCAGGACCTTTGCAAGCAAGCGGGGCTGCTGGGACGGCGCTCGGGAATGCGGACTTCATCTCCCAGGTGTGGGGGAGCTAAGGAAACATCGTGATGGGGAGCAATAGGATTCGCTGCGTGGGAGGAGCCCTCTGGAAGCCGATGCACAATGGCGTGTGTTTCCACCCCTCCTGCCGTCCTGGGGCGACAGGCAGGATCTGCTGCTGCTCTTCGGAGGCTGCTGAGAAGGAAGGTGTTTTCCGTCATCGGCATCTTCCTCCTTTCTTCCTTTTCTTCTCCTCCTCATGATGGCTGTTGCTTGTTACCACCCCTCGCGCAGGGCGCCTGGGAGGTGGGCTGGTCAGGACACTGGGCAGGTCCCGAGCATGGTCTCGGACCTGCCCCTTTCTTGGGGGACTCTGGTCACCTCACACAGGCTCTTGAATCCTCGGCCTCCTGCCCTGTGCAGTGGGAGTCAGGCCTGCCTTGCCTTCCTCATGGGACCGTTGTGAGGCTCTGCACGCATGACGGCAGACGCACACCGGATGAGAAGAGACAGAGACGCCACGACGGGTGCTGTCTGCACCCGAGTTTACGGGCTGCTGGGGATTTTAAGTATTTAAAGTGTGACCCATCTGCTTGGTACGCAGAATAACGGCCCCCAAAGATGTCCGCATCCCAACCTCTGGATCCTTCCACGGCAAAGGGGAATGATCAGCTGCCCTTAAAACAGGGAGATTGTCCTGAATGAGCTGGGCGGTCCCAGTGCAGGCAGGAGGCTTCCCAGACATGGAGGAGTGGACGGGAAGGGTGTGAGCGTCTGAGAGAGCCAGTGAGGCTGTGGGGCCTCGAGGGCGGAGGGGGCCGCAGCCGGGAGAGGCAGGCAGCCTCGGAGCTGGGAAAAGCGGGGAAGCAGGCTCTCCCCTAGAGCCTCCAGAAGGAACACAACCTGCCAACAGCTTGATTTTCGCGCAAGGAAACCCATGTCCAGCTTGCGACCACCAGACCTGCAAGGTGACAGGTGACAGTTCACTTCACTGGCCACGGAGGAGGGCGACAGGGCCGGCAGGGTTTGCTGAGCACCCCCGAGCTGTACGCTCTGCGCTGAAGACACGGCACCCCCCGTCCCTGGAACCCACATTTGGGGGAGGGACCCGCAGTGAACAAATACCCAAGTGAACGCAGAGCATGGGTGTGTTGTTAAAGCCCTGAGTGGCTCACCAGAGACAGGGGCACTGGGCACGGCTTCTGTGTGTGGTCACAGGGCACCTCCCTGAGGAGGGCAGGAAGGGGGGAAGGGGAAGAGGTGACACTGAGCTGAGGGCCCTGTGGCTGGAGAAGGCCGGGGTGGAAACACGGCCTGGGCACCCACGCTGGCCGGGGGCATCTGGGAAGGCTTCCAGGAGGAAGCACCAGCCTGGCCAAGCCTGAGGGATGAGCGCGACTGGTCCTTCTCCCACCGACGGAGCCTTACGGGGAAGGCTGGGGAGGCCAGGGCAGCTCCGGAAGCACAAGGGTTCCCCGAGTCTGGGGCACGGCTTGCGGTGGGCGGCAGGAGGGGACGCAGCGGCCAGGACGGGAGGGCCTCCGAGCGGGGACCCCGTTCCCAGGGCCACGCAGAGGCATCAGAGGGTTTGAAGCAAAACCGCTGGGTTTATTTTGATGCTCCTCTGGCTGGGAACTGGATGGGCTGGGGACAGGGAGCCCGGTCTGGAGGCTGTCACCCCTGGGATCAAAGTGGGCACAGAGCGAGTGAACACCCACGGCTGCCCACAGAGATGGCCCTGAACGACGCCGCACTGGGCCAAGCCTCTTACTGCGTCTGGATCTGCCAAGGGAGCTGGAAAGCGCACTTGGGAAGAGCGAATGCGGGCGGTCGGGAAGGGGATGAGCCCCGAGGAAGGTCGAAGGCCGCCGACATCTGGGGCAGGGGCCGGGGTGGAAGGACGTCTGAGGACGGGGTGGGGCAGGGGTGCAGGGTCTGTCGGGGGCCCGCCGTCGGGGCTTGGGGTTGTCAGACGCGGCGGCGAGGGCCTCCAGCCGTCCTGCGGCTCCTCCCTGCGCGGCGCCTGTCACTCATGGGTGAGAACCCACAGTGCCTGCAGCCCACCTTCTGTGGGCGAAGGGAAGGCCTCAAGATGCCGAGTCTGTGGCTTCTCCCGCTCGGAAGATCTAAACGAGTCCCTACCACACACCAGGGGATGCCAGGGGCTCACGGGTGAAGGGTGGACGGGGCACTTGGGGCTGCTGGCCTTGTAGGAGAGTGAGGACGAGGACCTTCCCTGAGAACAGGGCTCAGCGGTGCCCGTGAGCATTTGTCCCGCTTGGGAATCCGTGGCTGTCCTAAGTAAGGACAGGGCTCGAGCCCCAGCATTCTGCTGACTTCGGGGGTCTGCCGGACTGCGGGGGACGCTGGCTTGAACTGGGAAGGGACAAGGGGACAGGACTGGAGACCATTCAGGAGAAAGGGTTACAGCCAGGCTGGGTGACTGACCAGCTGGTGTGGGAGGAGTCGGAACCTTGTCCTGCCCGAGCTCTGGCTCGGGCTGCTGGGGGACGGGGGCCGTGGGCCGAGCGGGCATGAGGGCGGGGCTGGCCCCGCGGAGGGAAGGGCGCCCAGGAGGGCCGGGGAACAGCCCCGCCCCAAGTGCCTGCCAGGGACTTCTGGAGTGACCGTGGCAGTGACAGCGTGCGTCCTGGGGTCGGGGACATTTGTCCTTCGGCCGCAGCAGAAAGCGGAGACATACCTTCTAAGATTAGAACAAGTCACCCAAGGACCCGGGCCTGCCTCCCAGTCAGCTGCAGCCTCTCCTGTTACAGCGGCTCCCTCCTCCCTCCGGGTGGGAAGCTGGACTCCCCCAGGGGGCCCTTCCGATGCTCTGGGGCTTGGGTCGCCGCGGGCAGGGCGCGGTGCTGACCCTCCGCTCCCTCCTGTCCTTCTACCCATGTAGGACTCCTTCGTTCACCCACCCATCCGTTCCTCTCGAGCCCCGGGCTGAAACGACGAACTGGAGGATGCCGGTCCTGTCCTCGGGGAAGGTCGTGAGGGAGCCGTGCATTCAACGACCGTCCTGCCTTTTACCCCCGGCTGGTTGTTCCTGGGGCAGAAGATGCTGGAGGGAAAGGAGGCCGGCCAGGTGTGTGTGGAAGGGAGTGAGGGCTGTCCGAGGGCGTTCCAGCAGGGCTGACAGGAAGGCCGAGACGCCAGAAGAACGGGGGTTGGAGGAAGTGAACGGAGCGTGGAGCTCAGAGAGCTGAAGCGATGCCACGGCTGTGCACGGCTGTCTGCCTCCGCCACAGTCTCTGAGCGCAGGCCCTTGTATTATTCAGGTCCCCACCCCAGCCCGACGCCTGGCCCGTCGTAAGTGCTCAGCGAATGCCAGTAAATGAGGGATGGCGAAATGAGGGTGCGCCGGCACCCCTAGGCTGACACCGTGAAAGCTTGATAAATTTAGATCAGGACCTTGAACTGAAAATGGAAACAAAGTGTCAGCCAGGGTTGGCTGTGGGCGTCCCCCCCCCCCCGAATATTTTCATTAAGGCTCATGGCCTCATCCCAGGTCCCTGGAATAGGAACCAGAGGGCAGAGAAGGAGATGTTCGCGCCGGGTCTGATACTTAGCCTCTGAGCTCCCGGTCTCCGCTCGGACCAGCGCCATGTTCCCATCCCTGGGTATCTGTCGTCTCCACTTTTAACCACCCAATTTATCCAAAAACATGACACACCTAAAACATTCCTAACATGTGTCTAAGATCCGAGTGATCGAATCTCTGTGTTGTCTGCTGATATTTTCAGACACATTTCATCCAGGAGCAAACTGAGGCAAACAGAGGCACGGAGCCTCCGTGGAAACAGAAGTGTCTGCCCCAGTGGATCTGAACCCCTCAGCCCTGGCCTGGGCTCCACAGCTGCCTCCACACCTTTGCTGCCCGGGCCGTTCTAGCCGACGTCCCCAGTCTCGGGTGCCTCGAAGACGTGCCAGGCGTGGGCTGGGCTCTACCTGCCCTAGGAGCCAAATTAGCTGGGATGGGGCCACAAGGGGTCCTGAAGTTACTTAATGATCGCCTGTATCTCCTCTGGCCACAACCTTCAAAGAAGAGAAGAGAAAACTGCCTAGCTGAGTGTAGTGGCTTCACTTGAAAGGTCTATTGGGTTTTATTGAGCAGAAGCGTGGGCCTCCTTGGCACGAAGCAGGGAGACTGGGCAGGGCAGGGAGTCTGGCCTCGGCCCGCAGAGGCCGGTCAAGGGCCCCAGCGTTCTTTCTGCTCTGCCCTTGGCTCTGGCTGCTCCCTTCGGGTCTAGGGCTGCTTCACAGTGGGAGGGTCCCCTCCAGGTGCCACCTGAGAGCACCTCAGTGCTCTCACGAGTCCACACCTGTGTGCCGTGGCCGTGGCGGTGGTGGAGGGCGCGGCTTGGGTCCCCGTGGAGCCCGGCACTGTCGACAGTCCGACTGATCTAGCCACAGCTACTGCCACTGCTCACATGTTTCTCTTTAGAAACTGGCTTTTAATTGTAATAGTAACCTTTGCCACGTATTTTCTCGACTGAAATAGAGCAGCTCATTTCTGAATGTTTATTATGCCAGGTCCTGTTAAGATCATTGCTTTCAATTCTCACGACATCCCTGGGACCTGGGTTTCGTGATCACCCCGATTTGCTGACGAGAACAGTTGGGTCAGCATCCAGATGCAGACCTTCCACAAAAACCCATGTTCCTAACCACAGGACCATCCTGCCTCCAGCAGAAAAGCATTTGGGAACTCACATTCTGGGATGAAATATTAGCCATCAAATTCGGTAATAACAGACAACCCAGTAAAACAATGGGCAAAGGATTTGAACAGACACTTCACCAGAAAAGATACATGAGTGGCTCACAAGCACCGTGGTGATTAAGTAAACGCAAATTAGAAAAGAGGCACACCACATGCCCACGGGATGGCTAAGACGCAACCACGGACGACACCGAATGTTGGGAAGGCCACAGAGCAACTGGAGGGCCCGTACCGCTGGTGACGACGCTAGACGGGAGAGCCACTTAGAAGAGTTTTTGGCAGCTCTCATGGAGTTAAACGTGCGCCTACTGAGCAAGCCAACAATCCCGTGCTTAGGAAAGCACATGTGCACACGGAAACTCGAACGCAAACACTTAGAGCAGTTTCCTTCTGAACGGCCCAGATCTAGAAACAACCCGAGTGCCCGTCACTGAGTCAGTAAACAGACATACTGTGCGCTGTGGCCCGTCACCCGGCCAGTGGTTAAACAGACATACTGTGCGCTGTGGCACAGAACCAGGGATTCGCACAACACGGATGGATCTCGAATGCTGTATGCTGAGGGAAAAAAGTCAGACACAAAACACTACCATGTGATTCCATCTACGAAATATTTTGAGGAGGCTATAATGACCAAGGGCAGATCGCGATTGCCCAGGACTGGAGGTCAGGACAGGACACTGATCACAAAGGGCACAAGGGAACTTCGGAGGTGATGGAAATGTTCTATCTCTCGATGGTGGTCTGTGTCTTGTGCTGGTGGTTACGTGACTGTAAGCAGCTGTCAACACATTGTACACTCAGTTTTGTTGTGTGTAAATTTACCTTACGAATGTGATAGAGCAAGCAGGAATGGTGCAGAAAGCTCAGAATTTGAAGGCTGACAAGCTGAGATTTTTTACCATCACGGATGGTGGAATCGGTCAGATGTGGGTAATAACAGCCCTTGGGGGTCATGGGGATGCTAAGAGCTAATGTTCGATCAGACAGTCGGGCTCAAGTCCAACCCTCCCTCTTACCAGAAGTGAGGTCTTAGGCCAGGTCCAGTTTCCCCACTGGTAAAATACGGCTTATCTCATCGGATTATATCATATTATCTGGGTTGTAACTCGCAGAGGAGGTAATGCACACAGTGTCTGTCACACGATAAGCTTTCCCTCGTACTGCTGTCGCCTCAGGTACTGACCGCCACGCAGTAGGAGTTAGTGGGGACGCAGACTCCCCTGCGCTCCTCTCGGACGTCTGAGGCAGCCGGCTCATGCTGCAGAATTGCAAGGGCTGGGCAGGGAACCCACTGCTGCCCCGTTGTTTTCGTTCTCCTCCTGCAGGACAAGTTGGCAGACCAGGTGGGCTGGCACCACATCTTAGTGCAGGCATTTACAAACGGGAGTCTTCCGAATTGTGCAAAACGGCAGACAGGCTAACTCAAATGGGACTCTGGACTCCAGCCACAAACAGCCTAACTCACAGCAGGGCCGTTCACAGGCAGGGGTCATGGGGAAGCCTTGGGGCTGTGGGGTGGGATCATGGGGCGGCACCAGCCACTGGAGGGAAGCTTGCTTCAGGCTTCTGTGGGTGGGGAAGTGTCTTGCCTTTTACCCAGGACCCTGCAGCATGAAGGGCCATAAAAGGAAAGCCCCCTAAGCAGAGTGTGAGGGTTGTGCCTGCCCCTGCGTGTCCAAGTCTGACCGGGACAGGGTCTCAAGTGGGAGCAGATGCCCTCTGGGCCTACGGTGAGTGAATGGCTTGGGCAGCTCTCCAGAGAACATGCTTGGGTCCAGATGGTGTGGGGAGTGGGAATAAGGGGTTAGGTTTCTGGGAAGACATGCTCTGTCCCTCAGAAGGGAAGACCCAGATGAGTTATTTCAAGAGCTGAGCGGCCTGGAGCATGGAGGCCACTGACCCAGCAGTCGGGGGAGCTGTGTGAACTCCCCGCCCTCTCTGCCCTTCTGTTTCCTCACCTGTGACACGAGGGGCTCGCGAGGGCCCCTTGAACTAGCTCGCTCTTTATTTTTTCACGTTAACACGACTGTGAAGAAAACTGGGGACACTCAGTTTATCTTATCAGGTCAGTGATTCTTTGGGCAAGCAGGGCCTCGAACAGCAACATGGCCCAGCTCAGACAGCCGAGGGGGTGCTCGGCCTCACAGAGACTGTGGGTGAGAACCCAGGAACAGAGAAGAACCCACGCGCTGGGTCCGGTCCCAGGGCACGAGGCTGAGAGAAGCGTAACTGTAACGCAGGAAAGTCAGAGAGTTCGGGGTCTTCCCCAGGCTGCCGCCCAGCTGGGCGAGCCACAACCCTCGCTTTGGCTCTCTGTGCAAGCTTATGGACCGGGGAGTTTCTACCAGCGACGACAGCTCTGCTTCTCTTTCCTTCACACCCGTTGGCACGTTATCTTACTGCTGTCTGCCATGCCAAGGGGACAGGCTCAGGGCTGTGGCCAGCTTGAGAGCGCGGTGGCTCTGGAGCAGGAAGGGTTGAGGCAGGAGCCAGGGCTCTAAGAATTAATGGGCCCACAGGAAACCCTGGGGGGGGTGACGCAGACCCATGCATGGGCAGGAGGGGGGATCTCCGTGGCCACAGGGGACTCCCAGGTTCTGAGCGGATGGTCCTCACAGGACCCAAGAAGGGTCCTTCCAGGGCTGAGCATGCAAATAGACGCAAATCTACGGGTCCCAGGGCGAGAAGCAAGTGCAGGGCCCAAGACACAGATAAGCCAGCCTCGTCCTGCTGCCCTCGTCTTCCCCACCGCCTGCGCACAAGAAGGCTCCCCGCAGACACCAGCCGGTCTGCTCCTCACCCAGATATCTGGGCGGATGACTCACAGGATGATCTGGTTTTTCTCATTGACAACGGGCTGTGGACATCCAGGCAACACTCCAACCCATCACTCCTGCACACCCCCACACACCTGCTCGCTGCCTGCGGGGAGCCCGGGGTGGCCGTCGCTGTGGCTTTTCCAGGATGGGTGGCGTCACTCTCAGGGCCTCCCGGGCCCCTTCACACACAGAGGATGTGGGACCCCCTTGACGCCCACAGCAAGCAGGGAGGGTCGTGTGGGGCTGGTGATGAGGTCAGACGGGCCCAGGCAGGCTGCCCTCCAGGCGCCGGCTGGTGAGACGCAGTCTGAGGGTCGAGGAGAGTCCCGAGGACAGTCGGGTCCCAGCTCTGCTCCTCTCAGCGAGGACCCGTCTCCAGACGGCATTTCCTCTTCTGTAAAATGAGGAGGCTTGCTGCATAGGGTCGTTATGAAGATTAAATAAAATGTGGGTGGGAAGTGTCTTCTAGGCCAATAGTTATTTTTCTTAGTTCCCGCTGATTTTACTTGATATGGCCAAGAACCGGTCCTGGCCAGGGCTGGAGAGCACTTGGTAGTTGAGACATTTAATTTAAGCAGGGATTTCTCTGTAGGTTCATCACGGTAGGTGTTTTATCTTATTTTACTTTATTTTTTAAGAAGATTTTATTTATTTATTTGACAGACAGAGATCACAAGCAGGCAGAGAGGCAGGCAGAGAGAGAGGAGGAAGCGGGCTCCCCGCTGAGCAGAGAGCCCGATGCGGGGCTCGATCCCAGGACCCTGGACCATGACCCAAGCCCAAGGCAGAGGCTTAACCCACTGAGCCACCCACAGCAGATATTTTAAAGCCAAGCAAGATTTAAGAAGATTCGATATTTCCCCCAGGAGTCATGGCTAACCCTCACTAACCCTCCTGAAACATAGAAAGCAGTAAGATGGCCAACAGACACGCGAAAAGATGCTTGACATCACGCATCATCAAGGGAATGCAAATCAAAACTACAGGGAGGTATCAGCTCCCACCCGTCAGAATGGCTAAAATAAAAAAAGCAAGACACAACAAATGCTAGCAAGGATATGGAGAAAAAGGAAGCCTTGCCTTGTCAGTGGGAACGCAAACTGGCTCAGCCCTGTGGAAGACAGTATGGACGTTCCTCAGGAAATTAAAAGCAGAACTACTCTGTGGTCCAGTAATTTCACTACTGGGCATTTACCCAAACAAAAAGAAAACACTAATTTGAAAAGATACACGCACCCCTATGCTTCTTAGCAGGGTTAGCTACAATAGTCAAGATACGGAAGCAGCCAAGGGTCCACCCGCTGACGAATGGATAAAGGTGTGGTGTACACACACACGACGGAATATTCCTCAGCTATAGAAAAGGACGAAGTCTTGTCATTTGCAACAATGGGAATGGATCTAGAGAGAATTATCCTAATGGAAATAAGTTGGACAGGAAGACACATACCGTACGATTTCACTCATACGTGGAATTTAAGAAACAAAACAAATGAACAAGGAAAAAAAGAGATGAACAAAAAAACCAGACTCTTAACTACAGAGAACAAACTGGTGGTCACTAGAGGGGAGGGTGCACGGACGGGTGAAAGCAGGATTAAGAGCCGCTCACTGGGACGAACACGGAGTACTGTGTCTAGTAGTGTGATGTAGGGAACGTTAGATCACTATATTGTGCACCCGAAGTGAAGAGAACACTGTATATTAACTATATTGGAAATTAAATGTTAAAAAAGTGATCAGTCAACACAGTTTTTGGGGAAGGCTGGTTACAGAGAAATTCAGTCACGGTCCCGTAAGTAAGGAGGGTGCTGAGGAGACGATGGTCTTTTTGAGGGGCAGGATGGGGGCCCGAGGGGCAGACAGGCCTCACGCGCTGCTGCGTCGGAGGACCCGGGAAGGGGAAGTGACAACGGGGTCAGGACGCGGGGTCCGGTGGGATCAGAAGGTGGTTACGGACACTGCTCTGGACACGCATGTTTGATGCCTGTCCGCACCCCGCCCCTCTGTGACGTGGACAGGCGACGGAGCTTCGCTGAACGTCAGCATGAATTTCGCGTGAATTTCCAGATTCACGTGGAAAGCGGCGAGGGCAACATTCACATCACAGGCTTGTCTGAGAATCGAGCACTACCGTCCACGGGGACAGTGCTCAGCCCGAGTCTGGCGCCGAGCAAGTCCTCAGAAGAGCTACTGGTAACCATGAAGCCGTGTGAGAATTTATCTAGAGTGAGAATTTATCCCGAGGTCAGGTTAAATCTGGCAGGAGTTGAAAGAAAAACATTTGTCCTGAGTTCTTCCAGCGCCAACCCTGCAGCAAAGAGGCACGTGGGCAGCCCCCACGGTGGGTGGCTCAGACATCCTTCTGGAGACAAGGCTGGGTGTTCGGGGAGGGCTGGACGACCCGGCTTAGGCGGCAGGAAGGTCCCCCGTGACCCAGGAGGCCCTGGAGCCAGGGCACGGAGAGTTCAGGGACATTCCACATCTATCCCGGCAGAAAGAAGGACAAAATATAGAAGAGAGCTGGGAAAGGGGAAGGAGGACCCCGTTACGGAGCACATGGGGGAGGGCTGTCGGAGGCGGGGAGAAGACAGAGGCAAAGAGCCGGAGATGGAGTGATGCCAGACTGGTGTCAGCGACAGGGTCTCGGCGGAGAACAGACGTGTGGCCGAGGAGGGCCGGCGTTGCTGGATCCCCACGCCTGTCTCAGGGTTCATGACACTCTGAAGGCCCTGAGCTGCGTTACAGCTGAAACACCGGGTAGAACGGCCGAGGACAGGATAAAAGAGCATTGACATGAAATAGTTCCCTTTTTTAACCAAGAGAGAAATCCCGGAAGCTATGGAAAAAGGCCACTCTAACCATAGCGTAAAAATGTTATAGCAAAAATACTATAAATGACGTCAGGAGAAAACAAGAGATTGGAAAATGTGTTTGTAACACGCATGAAAAGGAGAGGGTGTCTGTTAGCCTAAGTGGTCCCTCAAAATGACAGGAACAATGTATCTATAAATAAGGGGTTCCCAGAAAAAGAGCAAACCCCCAAAGCCCAAGAAACATAAAAGATGCCCCAATTTACAAGTTGTCAGAGAGCTAGGAATTCAATGAACACTGAGACTTCTCTGTGCTCAGCGGACAGGCGGAGAGGGTAGGGAAGCAGGAGACAAGAGAGAGAAGGAGCCGTTGCCGTTGGGGGGGGGAAGGAGCCATCACACGTTGCTGGAGGGACCGTGTGTTGTTGTAGCCTCTTGGCAATATGATCTGACAACATTTATTAAATTAGATTACACAAACCTTGCCACGCAGCCCCGTGCTCCATAAACACAAAAGGCCAGTATATAAGCACACAGAGGCTCCTCACAGCACCGTTCACAGCGGCAGCACTCCGGGAACAAAGCAAAGACCCTCAAGGAGGGAGATGGTTTCCATTCCCATGCTGGGTTTCTGTGGAACCATTAACAAGAGTGAACCAGAGCACTCCGGACTTCCGTGAAAAATTGTCCAGCGAGAACAGAGAGACGCACGGAAGCCACAACGAACGCAGCAAGCCCTCCCCGTACTGTGAGCGCCTGTGTATCGGCCTGAGTTTGTAGACCGTCTACGCGATCATTCCATAGTGGTAGAGTAGGAAGTGTCCTACAGAAAGGGTTACATGAGATCTGGGGAGGCCGGGGTGTGGGGAGGGAAACTCACTTGGCGGAAGCAAATCAAAAGGAAAACACTGCCCATAAAAACCCAGCAGGCGCAAGACGATTTCAGTTACATCAAATTGTGTATGTGCGGTTTTTAAAAAAATATTTTATTTATTTATTTGACAAAGAGAGGGTACAAGCAGGGGAACAACAGGCAGAGGCAGGAGGAGACGCCCCACTGAGCAGAGACCCTGGCACGGGATGAGGTCCCAGGACCCTGCGATCGTGACCTGAGCCGGAGGCAGAGGCTGAACCCACTGAGCCACCCAGGCGCCCGTGTATGTGTATTTGAATGAGCAAACTAGAACTGATTTATAGGGTTGCCTGTGATCGTTTTTTCTTTCCTTTTTTAAAAAAATGACTTTATTCATTTATTTGAGAGGGAGAGAGCCTGAGCAGGGAAAGGGCCAGAGAGAGAGGGAGGGATCTCCAGCATGTCGATCCCAGGACCCTGACATCATGACCTGAGCTGAAATCAAGAGCTGGACACGTAACTGACTGAGCCGCCCGGGCACCCACCTGTGACTGTTCTCAAAGGAAAGAAAGGAAGTGACCAAGAGGTATTATAAGGTAAACATAAAGAAAAGTGTTTAAAATTCTCAAACGAGAGTTTTAAACTCCACTCCCCGAGTCTTTTGGGAAGGTGTGGTTTGAGCGGGGAACAAATACCTGAAAACAACTTTGGAGAGAATTGTCAGTCTTCTCGAAACACCAAAGCCAGGGCCCGAGTGTCAGGAGACAGGACACGTGTGCCCCGAGGGGAGCAGAAGGAGGAGGTGAGGTCAGTACCTCCGTGAAGACACTGTCGGCATCACAACACTGAACTTAAGGTTGTATTACAAAGCTGCAGTAATCATCACGGTATGGTACAGGCACAAAAACAGACACAGATCAATGGAACAGAATAGAAAACCCAGAAATCTACCCACAGCTATGTGGTCAGTTCATCTTAGACAAAGGAGGAAAGCATATCCAGTAGGAAAAGGACAGTCTCTCCAGTATCTGCTGTTGTGAAAGCTGGACAGCTACATGTGAAAGAATGAAATCAGACCACTCTCTAACGGCACACAAAAATAAGCTCGAAATGGATTAAAGGCCTAAATGTGAGACCTGAGATCCTGGCATTGGGCAGAGCAACTTTACAGATACGTCTCCAGAAGCAAGGGAAATAAAAGCAAAAATAAATAACTGGGACTTTATCAAAATAAAAGGCTTCTGCACAGCAAAGGGAACAACCAACAAAACTAAAAGGCAACCTACAGAATGGGAGAAGACATTTGCAAATGACATGTCCAATAAAGCGTTAATATCTAAAATATATAAAAACTGATACCAGTCAACATCCAAAACCCAAGTAGTCCAATTAAAAATGAGAGGACATGAACAGACGCTTTTCCGATGGCCAGCAGACACATGAGATAGATGCTCAACATCACTCAGCATCAGGGAGTCGCCAATGAGGACTACAGTGAGTTACGACTGCACACCTTCCAGAACGGTTAAAGTAAAAAACACGAGAAACAACAGGTGTTGGCGAGGATGTGGAGAAAGGGGAACCCTCCCACACTGTTGGTGGGAATGTAAGCTGGTGCGGCCACTCTGGAAAACAGCATGGAGGTTCCTCAAAACGTTGAAAATAGAGCTACCCTATGATCCAGCAATCGCACTATTGGGTATTTGCCCTAAAGATACAAAAATAGTAAATAAACGGGTACATGCATCCCACGTTTCTAGCAGCCTTATTTACAAGAGCCAAATTATGGAAGCAGTCGTGTTCATAGATGCATAAAGAGGATGTGGTCTGTATACCCCGTGGAATACTACGCAGCCATCAAAAATACGACATCGTGCCATTTGCAGTGACACGGAAGGAGCCGGAGAGTGTGATGCTGAGTGAAATAATTCAGAGAGAGACAAGTACCATATGATCTCACTGACATGGGGAATTTCAGAAACAAGACAAGAAGGTGGAATGAGAGACAGACAAACCAAGAAAAAGACTCGTAACTGCAGAAGACAAACTCCTGGTCAGCAGAGGAGGCTGGGGGAGGGATGGGTGAGACAGGTGACGGGGATTCAGGAGGCTCTCGTGATGCCGCAGGGTGACGCGTGGAATTGCTGAGTCACTGTGTCGTCCACCTGGAGGTTATGTAACACGGTGTGTTAACTATCCTGGAATTGAAATGAAAAAAAAAAAAAAAAGGTTGCATCCCTAAGTTTAAATATATGCTCCTTGAAGCTGTTTTTAGGGTTAGTAAAATCTAGGCCAATTCACCCTGTTTGCAAGAGCCCCAAATACATTTTTAAATGCTGTTGCTTTGTTATTACATAATTCTCTCTACTCGAGAAAATGATCGATCCGAAGCCAAAATGTCCCCTTCCGTCTCAGTGTATACTCAGAAAAACAAAATCACAAGACAAGAGAAAGGAGAAAGTGGTAATTTCCATCGGGCCCCACACGCTGACTTTCTACAGATCTTGGACGACTCGGCACAGGGACATTTCCATCCTTGGTGATACACGGCTCAGTCCCGGGGCATAGCTGTCCGTGTGGGAGAGGACAAGGACAGGACCCAACGCAGATGGAGCGCTACTGTGCGCACGGCCCGTCAGGGAAGAAGCTCGCCGTGCGTGGAGACGACATTCCTGTGCGAGTACCCTGCTTGACAAGGGACCACAGAGAGGGGTGGCCTTCCCCGAGTCCCATGCCCTGCCGTGCAGCTCGGTGCCGGAATCGGCCAGGCTGCCTCTGTCACAACACAGCCACCCTCACTTCTCTGAAGTCTGTTTGCACGCTGGATATCGACGGTGTGAATTCTGACCAGGACCGGCCACTCTGAGAACGCCACTGGCCCCCGGGGAGCCGCCACCGCCTTCAGAGTCCACGGGAGACGCTCCCGGTGGGCGAGACCTGCTCTGATTCCAGGTGCAGCTCGGTGCCCCCCTCCCACATCACCGAGGGTGGGCTCTGCAAACCCCAGTGCCCTCAGAGGCCAGGCAGGCAGCGCACGGGTGTGGGCAGGGCGGGGCGGGGGTACTTGGGGGGGCGGTGGGAGAAACCCCTGCTTCATGGGGGGAGGTCATGTCCTCCTGCAGCATGGGATCTGGGAGTTTGCAACTTCTGATTTATGGGAACAATGTTTTATCCTATTTGACCTGTTTTCCTGGATAATCCCACGAGGCATTTTTGTTTTTATTATGTGAATTTCTTTGTAATTCTTTTAGGATGTCACGGATTCATTGCTCTCAATGTCAAATACTATCTCAGGGATTCTCACCTCCTCGTCGACTTCTAAGGGGGGTCAGGGTGCACTGCAGACAGGATGAGGGAGGGACCTGGTAGATTTCTGTCCCAGCCCCTCGGCAGCGACCAGACACCCCTTACCCATCCCGAGCGTCAGTCTCCTGTTCGGTACAATGGGCCAGTAAAGCCAGCTCACAGAACGGCGGTGCAGGTTCTACGAGGGACGCTGTGTCATAAAAGCGTTCCATAAATACTTGTCCCAGTCCTCGTACAAGACAGATATGAGGCTCCACAAGTTCATGTATAAATTGAGAGAGATGCTGCTGTCTGACGGGCAGTCTCTTCACTGTGTAAAAGGACTTCCCATCACCAAAAGCTTTCTCTGGGTGTGTGAAAAACAGGATGTTTTCCCCAAAGTTTGAGTTTGTGCATAACTTTTTGGGGTAAAAATAAACAAGCACTCTGCCTTTTCAACAGCTGTTCTACAAGACGGTCCTACTTGGTTGGAGGCGGGAGAACCATCCCGCAAATAAGTGAAGAGTGATTCTACTGGAACTCGGGGCAGCCCTTTCATGAAGGTCACCTCAGCTGGGGAGGCAAAAACGGGGACCAGAGCCTTCCTCCTCTCCCGTCCCCCCATGGATATGTCTCCCCAGGGGCACTTAGGAACGAGCCCGCCTGCACCGCAGGTGAACGGTGGAAAACCCACGCAGCTCGTGGAGGCTGTGCTCAGCCCACCTTGCCCAGGGGGGCTGTGAGGTGGTGCTCGCAGGTCACCGCAGGAGACTTTTCGGCAGTCTCAGAAACAGAGCTGATTATGTCCCGGGCTCTGGTCTTTCTGACAGCAAGACCACAGGAAATACCTGTAGACAGCAGGAAGCTAGAGGAATTAAAAATATCTGCCTCATCCCTAAAAAATAAATAAAAGAGGAAAGTCAAATGGTCTCTTGTCTTCACAGGGAAAACAAACAAGCCAGTATCTGGTTTGCGCCATTTCCTCTCTGCAAAGCACCGCCCTCCCCGGGCAGAGATGTGCCTGGCCTGTAGGCTTCAACAGCCCAAGACATCCGGCCCGAGACGGTTGTCAGAGATGGTCCTGAGCAGGTTCCAAGCCCCAAGCCCGAGATTCTTTTGCAGGAGTGGAGGCTGAGGAAGCCGAGCCTACTTCCCTGGGGAGAGCTGTAGCCTCCAGCTACTTTGGGAAACAAGGGGCCTCTGAGCGCTTCCTCCGCAGGTTTCCTAACCCTGGGAGCCGGTCTCGGGGAGCCAGGGAGATTGGGGACCGCGGGCCCACTGGAAGGATGGACGAGATCACTGCGTCGGCTCCATCAGGCGGAGCCCAGGAGCAGACTTGCAGGTGGCGGTGTGCCCTGCCTTTCCATAGCCACGAGGTCACCAAGTCCAGTTGCTGTCTTCTACCTAATCTGCGTTTCTGGTCCCGCCTCCTCGTTCCCACAGTGCTCACGGCACTGAGGGTCCCCACCTCTGCTCCTCCAACTGTGGACAGAGAACGTGGCCGCCTGCTTTCTTTGCCTCAGCTCTTTACCTCCTAGTCCACTCTTCCCACTGCTGCCCCAACAATCTGTCTAAATCTGTCTGACCATGACTTTGCTTGACTCACCTACTCTGTGGTCTCGACTCCATGATCCGATCATCTCAGCAGAGAACATAAGGCCCCGTCCATCCCTCCATCCTGAAAGTTACACCTTCTCAATGACAAGAGCTGATACTTGTAGGGCGAGCATTTGCATGTGCCCAGAATGATGCCCAGTGCTCGATAAGGACGATCTCCGTTGGTCAGTCCCCAGCCCGCCAGCCGGGCGTTGCGGACATCATGCAGTGGACGGCAGAATGGGAGCCTGGAGAGGCTACGTGACCCCCTGAAGATGACAGAGCTGTCGTAGGGCTGGGACCCTGGCCCCGAAGGCCGACTCCACACCCATGCTCCCCCCATGTCCCCAGCACACCCCTCATTTTCATGCCTCTGTCTTTGCACATGCCGTTCGGCTACCGCGGAAACCTTCCTCCTTACTTCCTCCCCCTGGAGGGCTCTGGTCCGTCCAAGCCCCAGCTTCTCGCTTCCTCAAGAAGCCTCCGAGGCCGTCTCCCATAGCACTTCCCCGGTTACAACGCAGTGTCCATCCCTGTCGCGGGCGTGACTCCCCTTGAAAGCGTGAACCACAGACTTCACCGGCTTCCCCCCTTCCTAGCAGAGGGGCTGGCTCATAGTAGGGGTGCAACAAATATTTATTGGTTTGAAGACATCAGCCACTGGATAAAGACTGGGTTCTGGATCAAGTCCCTGGGCCTCGGGGTCTCTACCTGTTAGAGGAAACCAACAGCTCCTCTCCAGTCCTCCTGAGGGGCTAAGGTCTGTGTCTCAAGAGACTCCCGCACGTGAGTCCCTTGCTTGCTCTAGAGACGGCACAGCGGTGACAAAGCCGCCGGAGTGGACGTTCGCTACGGGAAGTCACACAGCACGTGTGTGCTGTGACCTCTTGGCCAAATAAGCACCCAGAAGGCAGCGGGGCAGAGACACTTGCAAAGCCAAGAGAGAAAATGCTGACGCAGAGTGATCGTTGGGGAGGATGCAGAACGTTGACAGTCAATACTAAAATGCAAATTAAACTAAGGTAACATCGCGCCGCCATTAGATGGGCAAAATAGGTCACAAGGATAAGAAGCCAGAGTTGGCAGGACGATGGGGAAGATGGTTTCTTTAAAAAATGCTGTTAGCGTTACATCTTGACTAATTCTGCCCTCTCCTGGGACGACGGTCTGCAGCCGTGCGGCAGGAGCTCGAAAACGATTCGCTCCATGTTTAGAACAGACGTTAAGGACACAAGAAGAAAAATGCAGTTTGTACAGAATCATGTATAACCCTACTATTTCCATAAAGGTGAAAGACTAGAAACCACCAAATACTGTCTCGCAGAGAATGGTCAGCATCAATCCCACAGCACGAAGGCAGTGGACGCTACGCACCCATTCGGAGCGACAGGCACCCGACGCTCCTGGCGCAGACGGGCGCGGAACAGAAAGGGAACCAGGACTGGAGAAGTTCAGTGTTCTGTGTGCCGTGGCGTGGCTCACCGAAGCGTGTAAGTACCAACTGGCGAAGACATGCGGCGCCCGGCGGGCTCCAGCGGTTAAGCGCCCGACTCTCGATTTCTGCTTGGGTCATGGTCTCAGGGTTGTGGGCTTGAGTCCCGCGTCGGGCTCTATGTCAAGCCTGCTTGGGATTCTCTCTCTCTCTCTGCCTCTGCCCCTCCCCTGCTCGCATGAAATAAATAAAATGTTCTTTAAAAAACTCACAGACGAGAAGTGAATTTGGAAGGTATTGTTCATCAGCTTTGAGGTCCTTCACAGTTTTCATAATTAGGACATGCGCGTCCCCGGCTGCGGCAGCAACTGGTCAGTGTCTCTCTCCGCAGGGGCAGGCCTGGCTCCAAGCTGACAAGTGCTTGTGCCCTCACTAGGCCTCCTGTCCAAAAATACACTCCAGCATCTGGCCACGGTGAGGCTGTGACTTCAACGGGACCCGTTCCTTTTCAACTCAAGTCGTCCCCAGTCCCGGTGATAAGAAGGGGGTCAGGAGGCGGGGGCGTGAGCAGAACAGGAGCCGCGGTGGGGATCTCCTCCAGGGCCTGGAAACAGGGCGCTGGTGACTGTCTGTGTGAGAGGAAACATCTGGGACCCAGCCCAGATAAGAGTGGAGTTGGGGTGGGGGGAGCAGCCCCTTCAGCCCTCTAGCCCTGTCAGAGGCTCCGGACGCCCTGTCGACAGAGCCGAGAGCCAGTGAGTTGGTCCGTGGTGGCCACGGTCCTGCCCTGCCTCACGCTGCGTCCTGGCTGGGAAGACGTGGCCTCCCAAAGGGAATGGTGACCGTGGATGTGGCCTCCCAAAGGGAACGGTGACTGGGGAGGAGGGGCCTGCTGTAACAGAGCGACCCACAGGGCGCTGGGGAGGGGCAGGGAAGTTCCAGGCAGAGAGGCTGGCATGGGCAAAGGCCTACGAGCCAGGGAATCGGGAGAATTTTCCAGAGGAGCCGGAAAACACCGTGGGGACAGGCCTCAGCCCGGCACTCTGCGTGGGCAGGAGAGGGTACCGGAAGGAGGCGGCGGAAGCTAGGCCCGGGTGAGGGGAGCACCGGGAGCGTGAGCAGAGCCAGGCGGCTACCCTGCCAGCTCAGGGTTCAGCGTGCCCTGCTGCCCTGCTGCCCTCTTTCTAGGACATGGCCTCAGGACAGGCATGACTGAGGTCACACAGGAGCCAGGCGTGGGGCGGAAGGTGGGCCCTGGGCCACCGCTCGGGCGCTCAGACCTCTTGCAGCTCCATCTCCGGCCGGCGGCCGTGGCTGGGAGCCGTGACCTCCCCAGAAGCCGTGACCTTCCTTTCTCGCCCGCAGCAGGAAGTGAGGCTCTGGAGCCGGGGTGATTTGTGGCCGAATGGCGACGTCCTGACCCTCGGTGCCTCCGGACAAGGCTCTTGGGGGACAGTCTTCAGGGAGGCGGTTCCGTTAGAATGAGGTCCTTGGGGTCGGTCCTCATCCGGCGTGACTGGCGTCCTTGTAAGCAAACATGAGGACGCGGCCTTGGAGAGGGAAGACCCGGTGAGGGTGCGGGAGGAGGAGGGGCCACTGTAGAGAGCGGCGTGGCTGACGTGTGGACCCTGGGCTTCTAGAAGGCCTCCAGAGCCGTGAGGAGACGCTGCTGCCCCCCCAGCTAGCACGGCCGCTGCTCCTGGCCTGTGGAAGCCCCTCTGGGCTCTGCCCTGACGTCCCGCTCTGGGCAGCAGACTGCGTGTCCTCCTGCAATCATGCGGGGTCAGGACCCACATGCCTCACGTCCTTCTCCCCCAGAGCCCACACTGCCGATGCCACTGGACTGCACACAAGCAGAGAGACTGGCTGGGCAGTCATTGTGACCTTGGCTGCTCCCTGCTATTCCTTAATTGGGACTTTTGTTTCCAAAACTCAAGGAACACGTCACTGGACGGAAGAGGGGTCCTCAGAGCTGCTGGATGTCGCTCTTGACGGCGGTTGTAGGGAGCTCCTGGCTGCAGTCATGGGGCAGTGGGACCCCTGGTACGGACAGCAGGGCCCGTGACCCAGCTGCTCCCGGTGGGGCCCTGGGGGCACCAGGTCAGAGACGTCCAAACACCTCAGAGTCCGGAAGCCCTGCCAGGCCCCAGCTGGTCTCCTCACTGTGGCTTCAAACCTGGCTCCTGCCTCCGAGCTGAGTGACCTGGGCTGGGCAGGACCTGGTCGTTCATCGAGCAGCTGCTCTGAGCTCCAGAGGCAAACCACAAGCAGGGGAGGAAGCCGACTCGCAGCTTCCCACCCTCCCTGCGCACCCCTCCCTCTCCCCCCTCCCTCTCTCAGGCTCCACGGTGCCTGCCTCTCTCTGAGCCACCGAGTTATTTCCAGATCTTTCCTTGTGTTTTCCAAAGCTCAGGGGTGACCCACTGGATCTGCGGCATCCTCTGCACCTGCTCCAAGGCGTTGACCGTGAACACGTGGTTTCCTTCCATCCTCCCAATAATCCAGGCAGGGACGGAATTATCATCCCGATGAGGACCCCAAATCTTGAGCCACTGATCTGATCCCACAGCCATTCAGTGATGGAATTTAGTTCAGAGGCCTGAACTCGGACCCTCCGTGCCCGGCTTTCTCCAGCTAGAATGAAGCCTCCCTCGGCTCTCCTCCAGCCCACACGAGGTACCTTCCCAGGCCCAGGAGGCACAGGTGAACCACCTCTCATTATGGACACTAGAAACCCAGCCCCAGGGCGGCCTTCCTTCTAAATGCCGCGGTCGCATCTGGGCATCCCCATGCAGCACAGGCCCCTGGAACCAGCGGCTCCCTCTCTCGGTCCTCAGTGAGGCCTGTAGGGAGGAAGGGTCCACGTCCACCCCCTCCCTCCACAGGGCTTGCCTGACCTCTGTCAGAGGGCTGGCCAGAAGGTCCCCATGCCACGGTCCCTCCACGCCCTTCTGCGAACCCTAGCCACGGCAAACTTTCTAAGATGGAAATCGGATCGCATGATCCCCTGCCCATGCCCCCAGTGGCTAAGCGTCAAATGGTGGCGACCCAGGAGGGGGCTTTAGAGAGCTTTAACTCTCCCACAACCTCATCGTGATGCCCAAGAAACATCCGATATACATCGCAATGTGTGAGCTCCAAATGCCTCGTGGTCAGGACTGTGAATCAAGTGCCTCTGCAGAGAAATCCTCACGTGGCCATGACCAAGCGTGATGGAGACCCCCAGGGTCTCGTGTGGTCGGCCACTTCACACACTCCCTCTCTCCCACCGCAGCGTCCCCAGCGTCCCCAGCGGGGACGTCCTTCTGGCAGAGGCTCCCCATCTCCTCTGAGCTCAGGTGTTACCTCCTCTGGGAAACCTCTCCCCCCACGTCAGTGTTCTGAGCACGGATACGGAAAGGGAGGTGATCGCACGCTGGCAATCCCTGCCACCTTTCTGACTTCCTTACCAGGCTGCAAGCTCCTTGAGGGCAGGGCCCAAGTTTTACTCCTTCTGTGGGCAGAGTTTCTGGCCCAGAGCCTGACAGAGTGGGCACTCACTAAATATTTATGAAGCCGACAAATGAGTGTGTCTCCGGCCTAACCCAGACCACTCTCGTCTGTGACCCGGAGGGATCTCCTCGGAGCAAGTCCGCAGCGCCCGAGAGGGTATCCTTCCCGCGTCCTCGCTGGGGACTGGAGGAGGAAGGGGGCGTCTTGCTCACTCTGCTCTGCCTCCCCTCGCTAGTGTGTGGTTCCCCCCGTCGGCAGTTGCTGCAGCAGGAAGTGCCAGATTGCTTCATTTCCCACGGTGCCCACAACCCTTCCTGCCCTCTCCTGCCCCTCCCTGCTGGTGGGGGAGGACCCGCGGGAGCACCCGGGAGCACAGAGCTCAGCACCACAGGTCACTCTCAGCTCACGTTCCCTTCCGGGCACATCTCACAGAGCCCACAGTTTGTGCCACGGGCACCGCGAGGCTTTAAGGAGGGAAGGTAGGGAGGGACCAGTCTGACCGTACTTACCGAGAACCGTAAAAGTCACATTCTTTGACCTAATCATGCCACTGGGGGAACGGCGTCCAGAGAAATGATTCAAAAGAAGAGCAACAAAGATACGTGTACTGTTTACGGCTCTGTTATTTACAATAAGGAGAAAGTGAAAGCAAATGCTGCGTCCCAAAGTAGAAAAAGAACAAAATAAGTTACGGGATATTTGTGTGACAAGACACCATTCCAATATTTAAGATGAAAACAGGACTATGTCAAACAGGCGTGTTGTCTTGGAAATAGTATTAAGAGAGAAGATATAGACTTGATGACGATTTTGTAAAAACTATACATGTGGCAGAAAGTAGCAGAGGCACACAAAGCTGAAGTAGTTGCATTAAGTGGAACTGCTTTTCCTAGCTTCTTTTCAACGATGAAGGAGATTCACACGGAGGCTCAGAAACGTGCAAGAAAAATAAAGGGAAAACAGTTGTGTCAGGACGACGGATTTTTATGACTTTCCCCGAAGACGCACAGTATTAGTTTGATAATAATAAAATAACATTTTAAAGCTAAGGCAAATAACCCTGAATGCAAAGTCCAAGGGTTGTCTAAGAGAATTTTTTGTTAATTGCGGTCTTCGCTTCATTTTACAAATTACAACCAGAACATCCGTACTCAGACGTTCCCTGGGGGTGGCTGGAGGTCTGCAGATGCCCGGGTGTGGAGCCTGTAAGCCTGACTGCCACTACACGCAATCCGAAGACCTTGGCGCAGTGGATAAGCATTCTGACCCCTGCCCCTCCACTCTCTCCATAGGGACTACCACGGTCCCCGTCCCTTGGCCTTCCTTCCTTGAGCGTGACACACACCAGGGGAAAGGAGATGGGAAGATGGGGTCCCACCAAGGTGAGACCTTGGGAGGCTGCCTGTGCAGGGAGAGGACTGCAGGTCCTGCGCTGGTGGGGTCAGAGGCAGAGCTGGGACGGAGCCCTTCTCTTCCCGAGGGCTAGTCTGTGTGACGTGTATGCTGGGTTCGGACTCCCCACCCTGGGCACGCACACTGCCATGCCCCTTCTCTGTCCTCACGTCTCCTGGTGCCCCTCACCGGTGAGGGGTGTCCACGGCCTCGTCCTTGGCCTGACTCTCTCCGGCAGCGGCCCTTGCCCCCTCTGTGCGGAGACCACTTCTGTGCAGGTGGCCGCTGAGCCGCTCCGCCCCAAGCCGCTCCGAGCTCCGGACTGGATTCCCTGCCGATTCGGCCAAGGCCTCCATGGACAGGCAGCCTCTCCCGCCCAAACCACCAACGTTCTCGTCCCTGCTGACCGACGGAAAGTTCTCTCACTGCGCACCGTGCCCACTCTCCCCCCGCTGTCCCCCACCCCGCCCCGCCCCAAACACCGACACTGGGGTCCCTCCCTCAGTTGATCCCACGGCCTCTTCTCCTCTCCAGTCTCAAGGCCATCTCCCGTGGTGCTTTGGCCTCTAGAGTCTACCCATCCGGCCCCCCAGCCCATGCCCTGATGAATGGCCTCCCGGCGCCCCCTGACCCCAGGAGCCCCTCTCTCCTGGGACTTCATTTCCCACAGAAGAACGCCCACATCACCAACGCCGTCTTTCTAGGCAGAGCACCTTGTTTCATCCTGTCTGTGCCAGCCTCCACTCTACCTCTCCCCACTCCTGTGTACACGCACACATTCTTGCACACACATTCCATGTGCACGTACATGTGCACGCATGTTAGCACTCACAGGCCTGTAGGCATGTACAGCCCGTGTGCACGTACACATACACACTTTAGCACGCACATCCCCTTGTGCACATGCACACACGCCGCCTCTCTGCACGTACACGTGTACGCACATTCGCACGTGTGTCCCCCATGTGCACAAATACGTGTACACACGTATGCTTGCACACCCCCTGTGTGCACACACGTGTATATTAACATATGCTCACACACCCTCTGCGCGCACACACGTGTACAAAGGTGTGTTCACATGTCCCATCTGTGTGCACATACACACGTGTGCACATATGTTTGCACACCCCTCGGTGCACACACACACATACGCACATATGCTCGCACACCCCTCGGTGTGCACATGCACACGTTACCTCAGCACGGATAAGTGTATGCCCGTTTGCACACGTGCCCCCTCTGTGTGCACGTACGCAAATACACATCTTTGCATGCACACCCACTCCCTTAAGAGACCGTCCATTTCCGTCACTTTGAATGCTTGGCATCGCCAGTGCGCGTCCGTCATCCTGTCTCCTCATCACTTAGCTTCTCCACACCGCTGCTTCTTGGCCTCTGCACTCCTGCTGCCTGTTTAGACAAACCTTCCTGGTGTTCAGTGTCCACTCTGAAGTCGCCCTCCCACGAAGCCGTCTCCAGCTGGACCCCTTGAGGAAGCTCCCCCCGGAGAAGGTCCTCCAGCCCCGGAGCCTCGTTGCTTCCGTCACAGCCTGTGCCCTGCCTTTCTCTGCAGATGCGTCATGTGGCTTCCCGTGACTACAACGCACCCTGCGCTGACCGAGTACCGTTGACATCTGGACTCCCTCTGAGAGCCCGACAGCATCTTCTCGCAGCGGGCCCAGCACACACGTGCGGGGCGACTGGGCAAACGAACGCGGGTGTGTAAGCCCCGGCTCTCCCCGAGCGCCGTGCACCCTTTTCCTAAAGCCGAGCAGATGACTCTACGTGCGTCCCTGTTTAATTTCATTAGGTTGGTTTTGGCCCAGCTTCCCACCCCATATAAATCATTTTGAACTTGAGTATGTCACGTAGCATATTAACTATCCTGGCTGTGGGTCATCTGGATTCTTTCTATTTTTCATTCCAGTCATTAACAAAAGTGTTCAACCAGCAGGGCTAAGGACAGAGCCTGTGGCCTGTCCCTGGAGATACGCCTCAGGAAAGACCGGAGAGGCAAAGTGCAGCTCACTACGCCTCGGGCCAGGTAGCTCATTCTGCTCTGAATTCTTCTTGCCAAAAAATCCTTCCTAAGACAAGTAACGTAAGTGTCTGAAGAGTCAGAATGCCCTGGTTGGCATGCGAAAGCCCTGGATTCCTCCAGCCGGGCAGCAGCTCGGGCCGACGAGGGGGACGTCAGCTCCCGACCCTCCCGTCCCTGCGGCCGTGCTCGCAGTCTCCAGATCCCACGTCCCACTCTGGCCAGCGTCCCAGCAGGGGCGCCCCGTGCGGTGGGAAAGGTGAGGACGGGTCTGGGAAGAGATCCGCAAGGTCAGTGGCGGGGTGGAGGGGGGCAGCCGTGCCGTTGGACTTTCTGCTTACCCTCGGCTCCCTCCTCATTCACTCGCTGCCGCATCGGGATGGACCCACACAACACACTTGCTTCCCCCCCGCCCACCCCGCCTTCCCCTCCCTTTCTCTGAAACCCATTTACCAGCCGACTCTCCCTTCCTCCCGCAGGCTTTGGCTGCCATGGAAGCCTGCGGCCCGGATCTGCTGCTCCATGCCTCAGTCAGCCCCACTTGCCAGTTTCTGGTCTGGACTTACTGCTCCAGCACTGCCCTGAGGACCAGCCTCCTCCAGGGGCCCAGAGGGCTGTGACAGCATCCGCCAGCCCTTGCTCACACATACTCCTGGGGGAGGACTTTGCATGTCCTCCTGTCCATCTGGGTCTCAGTCAAAGCTGCGGGAAGAGCAGGGGAGGCTGTCCTCTGTTAAATGGCTATAGAAACTGACTTCTGTATCCCAGCAAACAATCACGTCACTCCTCGTACGTGCCAGGCCCTGTTCTAAGCACCTGACACAAATCTTTAACTAATTTAATCCTCAGAACACCCTAATCCTTTAAGTACTTACTCTGATTTCCGTTTAGCAGATGGGAAAACCGAGGCACAGAGAGGTCCCCAGCTAGTAGGAACTGGGAAAAATCAGGATTCAAAGCCAGCTGGGTGACCCCCCCGGGCCTGCACTCTTAACTCTTATCCCTGCCGACTTTGTGCATAGTCTGCCTTCTGGTCTTCATTCAGAAGTGTGCGTTGAGAACCTACTATGCTCACTGTAGGAGAACCAGCGCCAATGATGGAGCTTTCAGAACTCATTGTTTCGTTGAAGAGCTACGGGGGAGTGCTGTAAAAAGAAAGTGTGGTAGAACTGCTTTTCTTTTTACCACTTTGTGCGTCCTCTGACCTAGAGAGGAAGCCTTAGCTCTGCCATAGTCACCAGTGTCACCTTCTCACACTCTCTCTGCCACCTCCCACTAGGCACAGAGAACACCAGAACCTTCCTCCAGAAGACACACTCAGGGATGTTACGACTTTCCACAGTGTCCTCTTAATAAATATTAATAACAATACTGCCAGGATTTTACATCCGTGGGATAGTTTTAAGTTCCAGGGCAGTTTCATAATTTCTTTAATATCTCACATGATCTTACTTCCTTCTCAAATGAGCCCTAGAAGGTAAGTAAAACGGGTTCCCATTTTACAGATGGAGACACAAGCCAGGGCCCTAAAGCAGTTAGGGACTCTGAACCCAAACTCAGGTTTCATGGTTTCTCTGTCCACACGGCAACCCTGTCGACCCATTTCAGACGCCATGATCGGAAAACGAAAACCCGAGGGGACAGAGGGCAGAGAGAGGTCTGTTGTCCCTTCAAAATTTACCGCCTCATTGCAGTGTCTTTGCGGGCCTTCCCTGACCTTTCCTTAAGCACAGAGGGCAGGGCTTGTGTATACGGGTTATGCAAAAATTCAAATTCTGGCTGTTTTGTAAGGACAT
This sequence comes from Mustela erminea, assembly GCF_009829155.1. Taxonomy (NCBI): domain Eukaryota; kingdom Metazoa; phylum Chordata; class Mammalia; order Carnivora; family Mustelidae; genus Mustela; species Mustela erminea. The sequence goes on along the minus strand of NC_045630.1, from coordinate 57,350 downwards.
GCAGGAAAAAAAGCATAGATTCCCTGTTCACTGCTGGGGTGGGGGGGGGTACCTCCAAATCAAAAACGGTGGCTATAAGCTCTGGATGGCACGGTCTGTGGAATTAGCTCTTCCAGGGCTAAGATGTCTGAAAAACATTGAAACTTTTTTTTACTTATTTGTTCTTTGAGAAACACTGCAAACAGTTGCCCCTAATGGTTGATGTTTATATCTGACCGGTGTTGTCTTCCCACAGAAACAGTGCGTGTCCACCCACGGCGCCCCTCCCACCTCCCTGCCCCTCCCGGCGTGTCCCAAAGTACAGAGAAGAATTAAAATCGCTGAAAACACTCTCTGTGTTTGCGAAGCAGCCTTCATTTTCATCAGGACGAATACCTCCGACCACGGAGTCGTGTGAGTGGTTGTGAGCGGCTCGGATCCAAGTTCTCCTCCACAGTCTTCACGCCTTCGTCACCCGGACGCCGCAGTCTCCCCTCCAGACCCAGCTCCACGGGCGTCTCCTCTGCAAGTCCTGTGAGACTCCCCCGGGCACCGCCCATGCTCACGAAACTGTCACCGCTCTCCTCATTTAGGGCACACGGGAGGGTCGCCCTTCCTTCTTCCTGTGCTTGAGTGTAGCTGTGGGCTACTTCCGACCCTCCCGGGCCGGAGCTGCAGCCAGGGAGAAGCTTCCGGAACTTCCCCTCCATCCGCCATGACAACTGACAGTGCTCCATGTGGGAGCTGCTTTGTCGACCTGGGTCCCAGGGGAAGGACAGCAACGAGCAGAGCCCCCAGCCCCACTCCTCACGGACACGCTGCTGAAAACGTGTCCTTAAATACACGAATAAAGGACGGATCAAGAATAAGGGATTTGACAGCAGAACATCAAATGAGATCGCACAAAAAGCAACTTTATAACCTTGCTAGGCACAACTCTTTCTGAAGGTGGGGATGATCCCGGATGATCTTAAGTAGCTCTGCCCAGCCTGCCAACACTGTGCTTTTCTCACGGGGAAGAGACCGGACCAGGAGGCGCCGATCCTTGGAGCCCCACGGAGACGCTCCCTAGCATCCTGCATCCCACGAGGACCGTGTTTGGGACCCACCCCAATACGGGTGCTGTAGGTTACCCCAAGGGCAGGAAATCAGTCACAGGGCAGACGCCCATGAGTATTCGCTGGTAACTGACTCGCGGGCAGTGACAGAGACGGTGGTGCCACCCTAATGCTGGCAATAATCCAGGATTCCCTCTGTCAAAGCCCCAAGTCCCCTGTCCCTACGACAGACAGCAAGTTGCCTGTTGTCGTGGACTAGGTGGTGGCCCCCAAGAACATATGGTCACACCCGAGTCTCCAGAACCTGTGAATGTTTGGTAAAGGCTTATGGATTCAAGGTGTGGAGATCCCCCTGAATGATCAGTGTGACTCCTGCGTCTAGTGACACACGTTCCTTAGGAGCAGCACACGGAGACGGTGAAGTGAGCCCGGGGCAGAGACACACTGTGGCCACAAGCCCAGGAAGCCAGCAGCCGCCAGGACCTAGAAGAGGCGCGGGACAGCATCTCCCCTCGAGCCTTGGTGGGGACCGTGGCCCTGGGACACTGTCAAGTATCCAGGCTCCAGCACCAGGAGGATAGATTCCTATTGTTCTGAGCCAAGCAATGGCTGGCAAACTCCTCTGCCTCCACACCAATGGCTGGCAAACTCCTCTGCCTCCACACCAATGGCTGGCAAACTCCTCTGCCTCCACACCAATGGCTGGCAAACTCCTCTGCCTACACACACGGAAGCTCGAGGTTCTCCCTGAGGGCAGTACGCTGGGATTCTGCTGCAGGCTGGGGCTCCCAGTCACATCCCCCCGAAAACACAAGGGCTTGGCACCAACCTTGGTATTCTCCAGTTTAGACGCTCAGGAGAGGATTCAGGCAGGACTGGGCAACGGGTCAGTGTCCGTCCCAGGAAGACCCCCCAGGAAGGCTAGTAGGAGCGGTGCCTGCGAGGTTGGGCCCCCCAGCCTTAGCCCTGACCGTTTGCCCTCACAAGCTAGAAGGATGACAACAAAAGCCCTTCCTCTCCCTGCGTGTGTCACCCCAGAAATAATGCTGCTTGCTAGGTGAAGCCTCGAAAACGGAGCCCCGCCCAGGCCTTGGGAGAGCCTCGAGGAGACGGCGCACAGAAACGGGGCCGTGAGACAGTAACGAGGATTTTCACACACGGATCTACAGCGGCCTGTGCAGGGGAGCGTCTTGGGCGGAGGGCGGGGACGCCTGCGTCTGAGGCTCGACTTGGCCACTGGCCGGCTGAGAGAGTGACCACTTGTGAGCATTTACGTGACGTCTCCTCATCTTTAAAGTGAGGGAACTGCAGAAATCGCTAACATTCCTTCTTGCTCTTCAAACTCGAAGCCTTAAAATTGCATTTGTATTTAAACTTCCTTTTTTTGCCATGAACGTTTTCACTTGTTTCCCCGAGAAATACAGCTGGAACCTTCCAGAAGCCTTTCAGATACTTGGGGAGGGCTCAGAGTGACTCTGTAAGACGTGCCTTGTCACCCGGCCTCCACTGCGGGCTGGCCCTGGGCTGGAGGAAGACAGGCCGGGCCCAGGGGCCTGTGGTCTCCCTGGGAGCACACAGACGTCACGCGGGTGGCCAAAGCTTCCCCAGCGAGGAGAAAGGAGAAAACCCACCCAACACGGTGGGTTCCAGCGTTGGCTCTCCGGGAGTCCCTTCAGGCGCTGGGCACATAATCATGTGAAGCCCCAGCACCCATATCTGGAAAACGCAGGGAACAGGACTTTCACTGCCATCGATGTGGCTGCTCAGCAGCGGTTCCCACTATCCATGGAAACGGACCTCAAAAGCAAGCCGAGCCAGGGGCCTGGAGCCTGGGAACATAGTTCAGAGTTGGGGCGGGGGTGGGGGAGCTGTCCCTTTAGCTCACGTTTGTGGAGTGAACTGTGGCCGGTGGGGGTCGGAGGGGAGGCCCCGAGGAGGCCTGCAGCCCTCTGTGGCCTGTTGTGACACACAAATTCTCGGGGACCTCTGGTGTGAGTGCTGGGCTTGTGTAACAGCAGCCACAAGGCCCGGCTTCCTGTTTCTGTTGCTGGGTTTGCAGGACCCGGCCCAGACCGGCTGCTGCTGCTGGGCCCACCTCAGCTTGTCCTGGCACCAGCTTTTCAGACCGGGCACAGGGTGGGCGGCCACGGTGGGAGGAATGAGTGGGGCTGCGGTAGACATGTGAACGGGACGAGGCGGTTTCTCGTGAGCACGGCTGTTCCCAGAAGCCTCTTTCTGACGAAGGCGAGCTCCCTGGGGGTGGCTTCGGGCGAGCCTCACAAACACATTCTCTCGGGGCCTGCAGCCTGTTTCAGACGGATTTCCTCAGCGCACTGTGCAGGTGCAGGCCCAAGGCTGTGCGCATCACGGGGTTGAAATCCCCGTGGTCGTGCACCCTGGGGCTGCCAGGAGGCTGCCATATTTGGGGGGCCGGGGAATCCCCAGCAGAGGAAGCAAGTTTTCTTTGGCTGCCATGAGAGAAGCTGACTTCGAACTCCTACATACCCGAGAACTTACCAAGATAGTATCTTGTATTTCGTACATCACGTGTGCGCGTCTTATTTCCCCAAACAGAAGAGAGCTCCTTTGAGGCAGGAACTGGAACTTATATTTCTCTGTGTCTCCCATCCAGTCCCCCAACTTCAAACCCTTTACCTTGCTTTGCCCTCCAGAAACAAACTGCGGGAGTCCCCAGACACACGTGTCATCTCTTGGCCAGAGGCTTTGTTCCTGTCACTCCCTCTGTCTGGAGTGCTCGTCCCAATTTTCTGCACTAGAACTCCTACTCATCCCTCAAGACCTAACTGAGAAAGTGCCCCTAACAGGAAGTCCTCCTGAACCTTGGGCTGTGTATACCACTCATCCTCTGTCCTTGGGAGCTCAGACCACTCAAACTCACCTGGTAGGCGCTTGCCCCACTCCTAGACCCGAGTTCTTCAAGGCCCGGCGGAGTGAGGCATTCAGCTCTGTGTCCCCAGAGCCTGACCTCAATGCCTGTTTGTTGCACCTCGTTGAAGAGCGAGGGGCCCTGCCCTGTGACTTGTTAGCAGTCAGTCATCGAAGAGCCAGCCTGGGAAAGCCTGTGATTGCTACCCTGAGGCCAGGAGGGAGGCCTTGATACGGCACAAGCGGTTTCTGAACGAAGAGCTGGGGACACTGGCAAAGCAGACGCTCGGCTTCTTGGTTGGAGAGAACGTCAAGTGCCAGCATCCCGGATTCCACCACGCTCCCTGCCTGGGGCGCCAACGTTATCCACTAGGGACGGGTTCTGATAGCCTCTCTGGAGTGTCTGCTCCCTCCCGGGGAGCTCCTGGGGCTGCTGACGGCAGTGGTTGGAAGCCCTCCTCTCAGGAAAGGATCTGGGGGGGCCTCACGGGCTCGGTGCTCGTTTTCCACAATTCCCAGAAGACAGGTGCCCGAAAGACAGAAGACGGGGCGCTCACTGCTGCCATGACCACGGCACGAGGGCGGATCTGTTCAGAAGAGGAGCTCCTGGAGCGCCCCAGCGCAGTGAGGTTGATGGTGGCCACCAAGCCCGAGCCCTGTGTCCGCAGGGTCCTCGCATCCGCTCGCGCAGAGGGACGAACATGTCTGCATAACGCCCGGAAGGCCAGACGCGCGGTGGACCCTGCTCTGGGATGAAACGTCACCTTCCTTCTTACGGCTCAGGCCGCACGGCCCCCCATGGCTAGCCACGCCCGAGCTGCCGGCTCTCTGGCGCGGCAGCCTCTAGTTTTCGCCCTCCCGACGTGGCAGGGTGGCCAGAGAAGGTTTCCTTCCACCCGCAGCTCTGAAATGAGTGAGCGGTGCTGGTCAAACCTGAAGCTATTACTAGAGGAAGGCAAGGCCGTCTTCAGATTTCTCTGGAACCCGCGGCCCTGATAAGATGACGGGGCCGCTGAGCTACCCACGGTCTGATTTCCCATGGAACTCCTGCTCTGGCTCGCAGGAGGAGGCACGCGGATCAGGCTCTGAAACCTGACTCCATCCCCAGGAATGCACACTCACCCCTCCCGGGAGGGACATGGGGCCTGGGCTGCCCCCAATTCCCCCTGTCACTGCAGGCCGGCGAGAGAAAGGTGGCGGTTAAGTGGAAGCCAGTGTTATTTCAAGGGTCCCGCTGAGCACCCGGGAGCCACGCAGGAATGCCAGGGTGCTCGGGGACACCCACAAGTCCTCCGAGCTGAACCCCAGCTTCCAGACGTCATGCGATCCCTAACCATGACCCACGAGCTCCAGCCAGCCGCCAATGGGTGGCTCCGTGAGAGGGTGGGTCCCAAAACAGCAAAGGCTGCTGGTGAAATTGGGGTAAAAAAAATTTAATGAAATTTAAAAAAATCAGTTTAAAAGTAGGTTACAAATGGAACACATTCTGTACACAGGGACCCACACGGGTCACACAGGCTCTCCGCCCCTTCCTCCCTCCCTCTAATCGTCAGTGATACCGACAGTCCGCGAGGAGGAACAGACATGACAGCCCCGTAGTCTCTGCGTAACATTCACACACAAGGTCCAGCATGAATAAACGCTCCGTGAACAGATGAGGAACAAAAGATATCTGGACACGACCGGGCGTAGCCTCAGAGGAAAGGAATCATCCCATCCAAACTAGAAATTAATGATCTGTTCAGTGGCAAGAAAGTTCAGTCACAGACATTCACCTAAATAGCAGACATGTGGTTGTGGGACACAAGTTTAATTTTCATGTCTCTACTAGTCACCGAGCAAATGAAGGATTTCATCCGTGAAGATTAAAATTCTTTGCCAGCTATTTCGTAGAGCCTACGATTTACAGCTGAACAACTAAGAACATTAATTTGCTTCGGTGTCCTACGCCTCTTGCTCCTTCTCTGATGTACTCCTCCGGCTCCGTCCACAGCGATGGGCCCGTCAGCCGCTCCAGAGAAACTCGAGTACATCAGGGGACATCTGACAGAGAGAGATCTGAGCAATACGGAGGCCTGTATTTCTCGTGGGACGCTGAGCATTTCAAAACCAATATACCTAAACCTTGCTTTTTTTTTTTTTTAAACCTTGCTTTTTAAAACAAATCTGATCTTCTCCCCATCGTTAATCAATCTCTGGTCATTCAGAAAGCATTTACTGAGTGTCTGTTGGGCCTTCCAGGGAAAGAGCCAGCGGGGCAGACGATGACCAGTGCGCCTAGTACTGGGATCCCGCTTGCACAAAGTGCTCCGGGGAGACAGCTGCAGAGTCTGAGGGCATCTGGGAAGGCTTCCCAAGGCGGCGGCACTGGAGATGTGGACTGAGGTGACAAGGAGTTCCCTGTTTCTGGTAATTCATTTACCAAGCAAACCTCTCCTGAGATGTGAGGTGACTGTGACTGGAGGCACTGTGCGCGTCTCTGGAGGCCGGAAGACCCACAGGACAGATCTCGCTTACGAAAGGCGTGTGGGCTTACGTCAAAGCTGCGCTCTTCCCCTTGGTGTCTTGGGGAGCTCAACGCTTCTGGGCACCCTGTGAGCTCAAGCATGGTGGTCATTTCTGATTTCTCCTTTGACACATGGTCTTTACTCTTCCCTCTTTTCTATCCTTACTCTCTCTTGAAGGCGGAAGCAGTGTGGACACTCAGAGAAGCGTCTCGGCCTGGTTCCCTTGCTCACTCTAGGAACTGGCATTTCTGCCAGTCCATCTCTGCTTCCTCATGACCGCCATCTTCCTAAAGGCCCTGTGGAGTTTCCTGCTCTCTGCAGAGTAGAACCCAGGGCCATCCACTCTCTGGCCTCGGAGGCCTGCAGCTGGCCTCTGTCTGAATTAGAAAAAGGCACCCTTTTGGGGGCATAGCTAGACAAGGAGACTTTGTATGAAGAAAAAGTAACCCTTTCGTCCAGATGGCTTGGATTCCAGCTCCCACTCACCCACTTGGCCAGCATCCACTAACTTGGAGGCCCTGTGGTTTTATCTTATTACTTTCATTTTCTTCCCTTGATGCTTCCCTGCCTTCCTCTCCAGCCAGCTGGCCCACTTTCCTGAACAGAGCTGGCATCTTCTCCCCGTACCCATTGCTTGCCTCCTCACCACCCAGCTTTCTTTGAAGGCTTCGGCCAGGTCTCACCTCAAAACACCAGAATACTCATGATCGGCAGGAGTCATTCGTTTGGCACTCACGCATTTGAGAACACATACATGACAGGATCTAGTAAGCCTCATTTGGCCTACCGCATTGTGAGCTTTTGAAAGACATCTTTATCTTGTTTATTCCAGAGGGCTTAATGAGGGCTGAAGTAATGACTGATATCGATAACAGTGGCTTAAAAAAAAGAAAAGAAAAAAAGAACAGGGTTCCCAAAGACTTGCACGAGGTAGGCTGGTTCTAGAGAATGAATGTTGAGTAAGCCTTGTTGATGCGGTTTGAATTCCTCATACTGAGAAGTCATATAAGTCAGTCTCTCCCCAGAGAGAGAGGGGCCTTCTTGCCTCAACAGTGGGTTTCACCTCCCAAAAGAGGGGTTTGCTCTGAGGTTTGCCAGGAGCTCCCCAACCCCACTCCCGCATATCATGTCCCACCAGGAAAAGTCGACTTCCTGGCTACGAACCGCCACTTCCCCAGCCTGTCCGTTTCTTCACTTCCTTCTCCAGAGCTAGGGGCTGCACTGTTTTTTCAGTCGTTTTGACAAAGAAACTTCAAAAGCAGTCACTGCCAATCAGCAATCCGTGCCCCGCGCAAACCCCCGCAACGGACAGGCTTCCTGGCTGACTGAGCGGTTCCCTCCCAGCCCCGGCTTGGGAAAATCCCCCAGCAGCGACTACCCCGCTCCCTTTGTAGACCGGAGGGCCTGGCCTTTCCCCGGCCCCAGCCACACAGGAAGTCGCTCAGGTGACAGTTCAGGGCCTCTGCCACACACCTTCCTTCCTCAGCTGAGAGAGGACCTGAGAGAAGGGCAGTGCCATTGTCTTCCTGGAGCAAAGTTCACACTCGGATTTGGCCCCCAAGCAGCAACAGGCTTTTAAGCCTAAGGCTTGCTTTGCTCTTATCCCCAGTCCATTTCTGCAAGATACCAGATGGGTCTTATGTCATACCCAACCTCCAGCCTAGGGGCTCAGGCCTCCTGTACTCTCCCAGAGGAGGGAATCCACTTCTCAAGCCACTGCTTTGGGAGCCTTCATTCACAGCCCCCCCGCCCCCCACAAGCTGAGCGCCCCACTCGGGGCCATCTCCCTCCTCCGCCCCAAAGCTGTAGCCAGCGGGGACAACCCTGATGCTCTGCTCTTGGAGCACTTGGGCAGACCCGGAAGCCACCTGTGGAGCTTTGCCTTGTGGGGCCCCGTGCCCTTCCCCAGCCCTGATCTGCACGAGCTTCCCAGGCTTATCAGTGTTTCTCTGGAGGGCGGATCCCACACTCTAGGGGCACCCTGAAGACGACCCTGCTCCTCGAAGACAACCAGTGCAACGGGATGTCTGAGTGTAGGGTGCCTGCTCAAGACAGACCCAGAGCCCTGCAGAGTCACAGGGCTTCACAGGCCCAGCCGGGGTCATGGCTCAGGAGAGCCAGCCAGGCCTCCGGGGCTGCAGAGCCTGCAGCGAGACCGGAAGGACACTGAGTCGTGACTGCTGCGGGCTACAGCCCCAGGAGCAACGGTCTTCCTCTGGATTGTGGGTGGGAATCACCTAAGCAGCTGCCGAACATTTGCGCCTTCTCCTTCCGTCTGTTCCCAAAGTCCCCTCCCGTGAAGACCCGCTCAGGGCTAGACGTCCGGTCTCTGTTTCCAGGGGAAATGGGCGGAAGCCTCGGAACTGGGAGGAGGGCGGGACAGGGGAGCACAGCGGGCGCCCCTGCACTGGGGGGGACGCCCGCACCGCACGGAGGCTGGAGGCGGGAGCAGCACCAGGACGGAGCCGCAGGGAAGCGGGCGGCGGGTGCTCACCCCGGGGCGCCCCGCAGATGCGGCCCTAACCCTCTCGGCGGCCCGGCTGGGGAGGCAGGGGCTGAGCAGGCGCGGGGCCGGCTGCCCCGAGCCGAGCTTTCCCAGAGTTCCGGAAGATGTGGCGGACAGAGAGGGCTCGGGAAGCGGGAGGACTGTCCTAAAGGTCACTGCTCCGTCGGGAGGGAAGCCCGGAGCCCGGCCCAGAAGCGCCCGCGGCGCCGGGTCTGCTTCTCGCCCAGCGCCCGCCTCTTCAGACCCTGGGTTTCTGCTTCGCCACGATTTCTTTTTCTTTTTTTGGCCCCGCATGTTTGCCCGCGCGCGGACTCACTTTCTAACTCGGGGGCGCAGAGGTCCTGAGGCCAACACCTGGCGCGCCCGCGGCCCCTGCCCCGCGCGCCCTCCAGCCCGGCCGGAGCCCCGCAGCGGCGCCCCCGCGCGCCCGCCGCCCCCGCGCCCCCGCCGCCCGCCCCCTCCGCCGCCCCCCTGAGCCCGCCGCCCCCGCCGCCCCCGCGCGCCCGCCGCCCCGCGCGCCCGCCGCCCCCGCCGCCCCCCTGAGCCCGCCGCCCCCGCCGCCCCGCGCGCCCGCCGCCCCGCGCGCCGTACCTCCATGGCCTCCAGGTGCGGGCTCCGCGGCGGCCGCGCTCGCTGTGCGCTCGGCTCCGCGCCCCGGGCCCGGCTGGGTGAGGGGCGGCGGCGCGCGGCTGCCTCGCTCGGGACTGCGGGCGGCCCGGCCCTGCGCGAGAGCACGAGGAAGGGGGAGGCCGCGGGAGGGGGAAGGGGTGGGGAGCGGGGGAGGGAGGCCGGCGATCGGGGTTTAAATTTAGACACAAATCTAAACAGATACTGTCCCCTCCCAGGGCAGGACTCGAGCGGGGGAGTCGCGACTCCATTCATCTGCCCAAACATGGGGATGGGACAGGCGTCTGCCCCGCGCCCGCGCAAGTGTCTGCGGGACCCTGGGGTCGGCCCCGCGGCCGCCCTTCCCCAGCTGCCCGCCCGCTACAATGCGCTCGTCCTGCCCTCAGCGCCAAGCCGCTCTTCCATTCTCGTCACCTTTTCTCTTTCCCTCCTTGACGTGCGACCTCCTCGTGCGAAAGACACGGCGGCGTCCAGGTCACACCCGGGGTTCCGGGCATCCTTGCGTGGGAGCGGGAGACCCCGCATGCGGCTGCGTCTCTCAGGCGGGAGCTCTTCCCACCGAGCCTCCAGCGCTCCGCGTGGGACCCACGGGACCCCCTTTCCTATTTTTCATCCCTTATCCTTCCCACGCGCACGGTCGCGTTTGCAGGAAACCCCTCTCGTTCCGTCCGCCTCTCGGCTGTGTGCGGGGCGGGGGGCGGGGCACAGGGACTCCAAGCAAGGATTTTCACGTCCCTTGTAGCATTACATCTTTTTCCCTCCCCCTGATTTGGTGGATGCATTGGAATCTGTGGGAATTTCAGCTCCCACAAGCTGCTCGCTAAAGGGCCTTTTCGCCGTTCCTATTAAATAGAGTAAAGGGCGGGACCCTGAACCTCCGATTCCAGATTCCCGTAAGACCCAGCACAGCAGCCCTCCCGCAGGGCTGTCCCAGCAGAGGCTGAAGAACAGAAGGAGGCTGCGTGGGAGGGGCTGGTGCGGGACCTGGAATCTGCAGGAAGTTCTTTCTCTGCTCCCAGCGTGTGTACTGGCCGCCAGCTCTAAGTGCCCCTTCTGGATCCCCCGCCCCCTCCCCACCCCCAGGACGGAGAGAAGAGGGGGAGATGCTTGCAAGGACTGCGAATGGAAGGGACTGCCTGGCAGGGAGAGGCGCCTCGGTGTCCCGCCTCGGTGTCCCGCCGCGTCGGCCAGCCCTGCTCCCATCCCCAAGGCCTCACCCACGGTCGCGCCCAGCAGGGAGGGCGAACAGTGTCAGAGAGCAGCAGGAGGGTGGGCGACAGTGAGCCCTGTTAGGGAAACCTAGGGAGAATCCCGGAAAGCAAAGAAGTGGGGAGTTTGCTCGCGGGAGGAAGGACTGCTCTAGGACTGCTCTGATGCAGCCGTTCCTTCCAACACCACTGGTGTCCCCTGGGCACTTAGACTGCTGCTTCGGGTGCCAGTCTTAGCAACATGACCTTCTTCCCATCATAGAACCTGCAGAAAGCCTGACTTTCTAAAACACGAACAGCCTAAATGCCGAAGTGTTTTCCAGGTCTGAATATAGGGGCAAGACCTCAATTTCGGAAACGGACAGTGGGTTGAATTCCAGCTCTGCTCCTTTCTCGCTGGGCTTCCTCTGACAAGTCATTTAACCCCTGATCCTGAGCTTCCTCGCGGATACAGTTCAGTCGGCCTCTGAGAAGAGTAGCTGTTTTAATACTGCTCAGCTTTGTGTACAAGCTCAAATAAATAGGGACCAGATCTTTCTTCTATTTAGGGCAGGGCATTCTGGGGACCCATGAAAGGCCCCGTGCCCCCAGGAATGAAGGGTGTGTCCCCTTGGCGGCACGGAAGGACGTTTCCTGGCACCGCACAGTATGTACTTGCTCCCGTGCCTGTTTTCCTTTTAAAGGTGCAGGACTGAGCGGGTGACAGAACCGTCTCTTACCATGTCTCCTAACCCTGGCTCGTGGGGCCTTTGTCTCTCTGCCTCTATCTCGTCTTCTGCTGGGCTCAGAATGGGGCTGCCCCAGCACAGGTTTCTGGCTTCAGAAACAGGAGGGCGGAAGTGCCTACCCACCGGAAACCGTTAGGCCCAGAGAGCGTCACAGCCGCCGAAGTACCTCGCAGCTGCACCCACGCCCTGCTCACGCCTTCCCCTGCCCAGCGAGAGCCCGTGGCTCAAAGCGCAATCAAGCTGCATCTCTGCCATGTTCTGGGGTCTTGGGACCTGCAGAGTGGAAAGCGGCTGCGGGGCTCTCTGGGGCCCAGGCAGAGGCCTTCACTAGAGGAAGGAGTGGAAACCAGGGAGAGAGGGTGGAGGACGGCACAGCCCTGCGCTCACTTCAGCAGCCATGAGCGTGTGTGGGGCTGTGCTCCCCTTCTTTCTCCCTCCTGCCCCTCCAGAATATCCCCAGAAGCCAGAACGGACACAACCCAGCTGGTAAATACTCTATTTTTGCTGGGTCACCTGGGGTTGTGACTTGCTGCTCTTGTGACAGCCTAAGGGGAAGGGAAAGTGGCTCTGAGAGGGTTGTTCCCCTTCCTCTCTGGGGGGCTCGTTGTCTCTCATCAGGACCCACTTCCTTTACTTTCTCCCGTGCCCCCTTCAGACACCCCTGCTGTCTGACCAGCCAAGCAGTAAGTAGAGGCCAGTGCAGAAGGAAGAACAAAGAACACTAGACGCGTAGCCGGGGCAGGGGAGTGTGTGTGTCGTGGAGCCCTTGTTACCATGGGCAGCCATAGACACAAAGCAGGTCCTTGAGGGGTATCTGGTGAATGAATGAGTGCGTAAGGAAGTGGAGCAAATTAGGAGAATCTTTGTCATCAAATCAAAGACAAAACCCTTTCCATAGATGGGTCTCCAGTGAAAGAAAAGACCCACTGGGAGAAAAGATCATGAAGACCATGATAAGTTAAGCTGTAACTCCATGAGTTTTTGAGCAGAATTGTCAGGAGCTCAATCAATCAGCTCTTGGTGGCCACACCATACTGCTGATCATCCGTTTCTAAAATGAAGAGCAAGAAACAAATATTCTTTCATGACTGCAAATATTAACTCAAAAAAATAATATATACGCATGCATACACTTCAGCTCTAAATTCTGGGAATGTGGCAAAAACAAAACAGCTAATTTTGCCCTAAGTGACTATCATTGAGGAACAGAGTTGAAAATGCTGAAATGAAAGCATAAAGGCTTAGGGGTTTTGTGTGTGACAAAGGAGTGACAACGGAGGGTTTCCCAGAGGCAGAAGATGGAAGGGGGTAGCTGTTTCAATGCGTGGAAGGTAAGTGGAGTCTGAAGGCAGCAGGGTGGCAACAAGCCACAGGGAAGATGTTCCAGTGTGCAGAAGACTGTCAGGAGGGATTGGAGATGGCATGGGGAAGGCTTTGACTGGCCCTTCAGGGATCAGGAGATTGGCTACATAGGGAAGTTGAGCAAATAAGTTGATATAGTGAGGCCTATGGGAGCCAGGTTTCTGGGCAAGGGAGGTACAAACATGTGGGAGGCGGGAGGGACTAGAATGAACTCTGGTGCTGGAGTGGATGGGAGGTAGTGGTGTGAAGGCATGGTTTGCAGTCTGCAGATGGCTGTGGACATCAATGTATATACACACACACACGTATTTCTTAGTTGAAGCCACCGATGGAGCTGAGGGGCAGTGACACCCCAGCAGCAATCAGTGCACACAGAGCCCAGATCTTGGTTTCTAAATACCGTTCTCCACTAAAGGAACCAGGTCTTGTGGAAGAAAATGGCTGATTATAGGGCTGGGGCAGATAAAATACGAGATTAGCCTGGAACATCTTGTTTTCACAGAAAATATGGAGGTTCTCAATGAATGACAGAGGAGTGTTAAAAGGACCAAGAACTCTGCAGGAGTTCCCCCTAGCAATGTTGGGATAATTTGGGGGTAATTTAAGAATCGGAAGAAATAATGGTAGCAATGAGGTGTAACCCATGAAATAAAAAAGAAGTTCCTGACTCCAAACTAATGAACAGGTGAGTCAGCGGAGAGAAACCTCTCAGAACACCAGCGAACAAACGGGACAAAGTTTGGAACAAATTTGCTGTACGAGAATCATCACAGGTATAATTTCAGATAAGAAATACTACTGGAGGGGCCCCTGGGCAGCTCAACCGGTTAAGGTCTGCCTTTGACTCAAGTCACGATCCTGGGGGTCACCAGTGGGAGTCTGCTTTCCAGCAGGGAGTCTGCTTCTTCCGCTTCCTCTGACCCTCTCCCCGCTGTGCACACACACACTCTCTCTCAACTAAAGAGATAAAATCGTACAAAAAATACTATTGGATGCTAAATCTGGAGGATTAAAATGAAATGAGGAATGGGATTTTCATAATTTAAAAACATCCCCCTTACAAGATACTCATTAGTTACAAAAGGGAAAAAGCACATTCACAGAGAACAAACCTAACAGACATCATATTAATCAAGTGATCGAAGTAAATATGACCAACGGGGGGACAAATTGACATCACATGCTACTCGACAGGATACAGGAGCCTAACATCACTTCTGGAATGTTCTTGCCCAAAGTGCATAGACTCAGTCTAAACCTGAGGAAACACTAGAGAAGCTAGATAGGAAGATGTTCCTCAAAGTGGTCTGTTCCTCAAAGGGTCCTAGGCTGAAGGAGATGACAGTGACAGGACCACTGTTCAACGTGTGGTTCTGGTCGGCTCCTTCGACTGTATAGTCAAGTAAAGGGTTATTGTATATACATTATATACACATACATACATACATACACATCATGGCAATGTACGCTTTAAGTATCTTATAGTGTTATTAGTGAATTATGCCTCAGTAGAGCTGAGAAAAAGAGAAATTATTAGGATAATTGGCAAAACTGTAAGGAATCCTGGGTGAAGGATATGTGGGAGTTCTTTGTATTTAGCTTTTCTTGATGTTTAAAGTTATTTTAAACTGAAACATGAGGGAAAAAGCGGGGGGGGGCACTGAACTGTCCCATTTGTTTGATTTCAGTGGACTCCCTGCCTAGTCCCTGCACTGTCTGTTCCTCCCCACTCCACCTCCACCCCAGACATCCCCAGGGTGGCGAGGGCCCCGGTGTCCCCAGTGTCCCTGATGCTGGAGAGAGAGAACAGTCAGAGAGCACCTAGCATGACAGCAGAAGGAGATGGGAAGAGAAGAGGATCCAAGCCTTCCTTGGCACAGCTAGCTCTGTGTGGCTGTAGCAAACTCATGGATCTTTATGATTTTGGGGGAGAGGTTTAATTGAAGAAGAAGAAGGAGAAAGAAGAAGAAAGAAGGAGAAGGAAACAACCAAGAGCCAAACTGGACCGAGGGAAGTCTGTACACACCCACAGAGACCCCGCTCGCCTCCAGGGCCCCAAAGAAGGGGCTGGCATCCGAAGGTACAGCAAGGGCCCGTCAGGGATTTCCCAGGGTGGGGCAGGGGAAGCCCAGCGAGTGCACTGGTCTGATTACCCGTGCCAAGGAGCAGTGTTGACAAAAACCTGAAGAGGGTGGTCTGGAGGCCCCAGCAGACTGTGGGCTTCTTCTGAGGCAAGTTCCATGTTTAGGAAGGAAAATCTTGTAGCCCTACAAGAAACTCAAACCTCCTCAACTTTATTGTATCATCCCGAACACCTGAACCCCGGCCTCATCTCTGGCTGTCAATTAGAATGACCCAAGGAGCTTTGGAAAAAAGTATCTATGCCTGGGCCCCACCCCTAGTCAATAGGGAGTGACACCTGGTAACAGTTTTTTTTTTTTAATTAAAAAAAATATTTTTTGAAGATTTTATTTATTTGAAAGAGAGAGAGACTGTGTACCCCACCCAGAGATGAGGTTGGGGGCGGGAGTCAGGGGGAGAGGGAGAAGCAGACCCCTGCTGAGCAGGGAGCCTGAAGTGGGCTCAATTCCAGGACCCCAATGTGGGCATGATCCCAGGAGCCCAGGATCATGACCTGAGCTGAAGGTAGACCTTGACCTGCTGAGCCACCCAGTGCCTCCCGCCTCCCGGCCTGCCCCGCCCCAGCCCTTTTAAGCTTCAGTAAAGAAGTAAACCCAGAATAGTCTAAGACAAGTGAGGAAAAAAAATTCTTCTTTCCAGAAATTGGTTTAGAGAGAAATAAGTGAGATTTTGGTCAATGAGATTAAAAGGGAAAGCTTTATGATTTCTGATAAGGACACAGAGAGGAGGAGATGCCCTGTAAATATGGGGTATTTTCTTTTTAATATTATCCCCAGAACAGGAGCAACCATTTTGCTACCATGAGAAAAGCTGGGAAGAGCCCAAATGCAAGCTCCATGAAGACAGACTTTGTTTCTTTCTGGTCAGTGTCGATCCCATGTACCTAAATCAAGGCCGGCACAGCTAGGTCTTCAGTAAATATTCACCAAATAGTCGTTCACCAGGGACTGCTGAGGCACTGAATGGGCCAGTTGTGGACGGACTATCCCCTGATTTCTTCCTAGGTGAAGTGATACATTTCTTTGTGGTTTAAGCATTTGAGCACAGTGTTTTGTTATAGCTGAAAGCATTCCAATGATTAAGATAGATACAAACTTACAAGAAGACAAAGTCAGACTTACATACCAGCACGGGGCAAAGCTGCATTCCTCAAAAAAGTGTTCAGTGGAGATGTAGAGAAAGAGCCGGGCATGGGAGGAGGGAGAAGGAACGCACACCCACGCGCACACCCAGGCGCACAAACAGAGGCGGGAGAAGGAGGCAGAAGAAGAGAGGGGCGACCTGAATAATACCTATTGGGGAGGAAAAAATTTAGTTTGAAAAAATAGAGTAATCACTCAGAATTTGAAGTGTCTTAATTCATATCTGAATCTTGGGCATCGGATGTGGCTAATCCTCTATCGTTCCTTATTGTCCCCCCTCCCAAAGATTTTATTTATTTACTCAATTTAAAGAGAGAGTGAGCACAAGCAGGGGGAAGGGGGGAAAGAATCTCAACCAGACTCAAGCCAAGAGCAGAGCCTGACTCGGGGCTCCATCCCACAACCCATGAGATCCAGTCCTGACCCAAAACCAAGACCCTCAACAGACTAGGCCACTCGGGCACCCCTATCTTTCCTTCTTCTTCTTTTTTTTTTTTTTAAAAGATCTTACTTATTTATTTGGGAGAGAGAGTGCATGCAAGCGGGAGAGAAAAACAGAGGAAGAGAGACAGGCAGACTCCACACGGACTGTGGGGCCTAGGGCGGGGCTTGATCTCACGACCCTGAGAGCATGACCTGAGCTAAAACCAAGAGTTGGGTATTTAACTGACTGAGACACCCAGGCGCCCCTCTTTCCTGATTCTTAAAAGGAAAAAGAACTAACTTCTAGAAAAAAAGGGAACCTATTTACAGAATTAAAAGTACATATTTTTAAAGTGATTTTCATAGAGTAATTTCATATCACAATTTCTTTTAGGATATTTTTAGTGATGTTAAGTGCTGTTGCAGTTTTGCCAGTAAAGGCATTTACTAATATGAACCGGCATCTTGGATTGGGCAGGAGTTTGTCCAAAGCTGGAGGTTACCCACACGGCCTTCAAATAAACACCTGCGATGGTTCTGCACCGTAAAGTGAAACAGGTTATGAGGAAGTATAGTGCCCAAGTCCTGCCTACCACCTGTCCCCTTTGCGTTCTCTACATGGACAACAGGAGAAGAACGATTTCTTTCTTTCTTTCTTTCTTTCTTTCTTTCTTTCTTTCTTTCTTTCTGTCTTTCTTTCTTTTCTTCGAAGGGATTTTATTTATTTATTTGTCAGAGAGAGCGAGCACAGGAGCAGGGGGAGGAGGAGGCAGAGGGAGAAGCAGGCTCCAAGCTGAGCAAGGAGCCTGAAGCAGGACTCCATCCCAGGACTGCGGGATCACGACTTAAGCCAAAGGCAAACGCTTAACCAACTGAGCCATCCAGCATTCCCTAAGTGGAAAATGTTCTGCACACTCCATGCTCATTTTTCAACCCCAGCAAAGTGCACATTTGCAAAAATTATTAAAAACCTGTGTCCCCACCTGTTAGCTTCTCTTTTGCTCTTGGAGCACTCTCGCTGTTCACCCTTTTGTTAGGACAGAAAGCTGGGAATCACTTTTTTTTTTTTTTTTTTAAAGATTATTTATTTATTTATTTATTTGACAGAGAGAGATCACAAGTAGGCAGAGAGAGAGAGAGAGGAGGAAGCAGGCTCCCTGCTGAGCAGAGAGCCCTGCTGAGCAGGGATCCCAGGACCCTGGGATCATGACTTGAGCCGAAGGCAGCGGCTTTAACCCACTGAGCCACCCAGGCGCCTCTGGAATCATTCTTGATTCTTCTCTCATCTTTACCCGTAAAGTGCTACCATTCCAACTCTGAGACCTCCAGCCATTGAACGTGAACTCACACCGTTTCCTGACAAGGCCTCCACTAACCTCTCTGGCCCCTTCTTCAGCACAGAACACCCAGTCCTCAACACTCCAGGCGTCCTGAACTGCTTTCAGGTCTCTGAAAGAGCTCTGTCCTCTGCCTGAAACACAGTTTCTTCCTTTGCCCAGAGCAAACCCTTATCCATTCCTCAGTCCCAGGTGGATCTTCCTCCAGGGAGTAGGGTCCTGAGTAGGGCCCTTCCCCCATTCCCGGGCCTCCCCCTGCCCCCAGAGACAGCTTCCCACTCGCGCCTCCTGCCTGTCCTCTTCCTGTCTTTGAGAGAGCTGCTTCCTAACCGCCTGTTTGCTTCCTTTATCCTCTCCTGGAACTTGACGCTTAATGAAGGCACATTCCCTTCTGCCTTGGTCAAAGTTCTGTGATCAAGGCCAGTTCCACTGTGGTGAGTGAATACGTGTTGGAAGAACGAATGGACACGGGCACCCGAGCAGAAGCAGCAGCTAACCCACACGGCAGTCCGCTTCCTCAGCGGCTGCCTACAAATGTAGGAAGAGCAGAAAGAGGAGACATTGAGGGAACACAGAGGGTTAGGAAGGTCAGCATGGAAACCAGACTTCCTGGCTCCCCCTGTGTGACCTCAATCAAGTTACATAACCATTCCCCCCCATTTCTCTGTCTGTGAAGTCATAGAACTGATCCCATAGAGCTGTAGGGATTAAGTGAGTTAATACGTGGGAAATGCTTAGTATGGTTGCTGGCGGGTCGTAAGCGTGATGAGAGCTGGAGTGTTCCTGACACAGTACTGTCGGGAGCGGCTGCTGTCCTGTGTCCAGAAGAAGACACCATCGCTATGGCCAGGGTCCTTCTAATGTGCGTCCGTCATGTCCGTCTCTCAATGCCAAGCCTCCACTGATGATTTCCACTTACTTCTATGAAGTCTTCTGCTTGGCGGCAGCCTCACCTTGGAGGACAGATGCATCTTTCTCTCATTTTTCCTCATTTGTACTGTATTCGACAGTTCTTGGATATTCTAAGTTTGGATTCAGTTCCGCATTTTTTTGCTTGCGCGTGCCAGAAAGGTGGGGGAGGGGAGGAAGGGGTCCCGAATCTCAATTCTGAATAAATGGTACCTTCACTTAAATAATGCATACATTTCATGGATAAGAACTATGGGTTTTTTTTCTGGAGTAGACAAGCATGCGACCTTTTCTGAGTGTTGCCACTTACAGGCTTGTTTACGTGCCTCATCCCACCGGATAACCTGCCGACCCCAGAGCCTGAGGCTTCCTTGTGACTGACTTACGGTTTTGGAATGCGTCGTCGTTACATTTCGTACACTCGCGTCTCTTTGTTCGCTTTCTCTGCTTCCCCACCTGGGATGGTACTTGAGACTTTCTTGTAAAAGATCTTATTTTTAAGTAATCTCTACACCCACTGTGGGGCTCAAACTCACAACCCTGAGGTTAAGAGTCGCGCGCTCCCACGGAGCCAGCCAGGTGCCCCCGTATCTGAGACTTTTTAAGACTTTTTTTTCATCTTGCTGATCTTTCTAACCCTTGTGTTACCTCAATGTTCTCCTCTTCATAATGACCAGTGTCATTGGGCCCTGTGAGCCCCACATGGAGTCTGGATCTTAGAAGACTGTCATTTATCTGAGGAGGCAGTAAGTAGTAGACCCTTGAACATTTGACTCAAAATTTGAACAAAATATCAGGATCCTAACTATCCTGAATCATTGTGAACACTGGCGGCCACTGCGCCCCAAGGAAGGCCTGCAGACGAGAGGAAGAGGCAGCCGGCCTGGGGTGCTTGGTGGCGTTGGGGTGGGGATGAGGCTCCAGGTGAAAGAACCACGTGAGCGAGGGGCTCAGAGAGGCTGAGGGGTGGTGGAGGGGGACGTGAGGGCTGGCCGGATGCCAGCTTGGACAGTCCTCAGGTCTGCAAAGTGTGGCCCGCAGGGGGCACACGCTGGCCCTCTGAGTAAGCATTACCTTTAAACCCATCCTGGGCTCCTACTACGGGGCCGGCTGCGCCCCGAGTTTTGTTCTGGGAGTGCTTTGTGCTCGGTACTTGCTTCCGAAAAACAGGTGATTATTGGTCTTGAGCAAAATTCCCTCTGTTTTGTGTTTTTGTTTCTTTTTGTATGTGATGGGCACTTCAGGCCGAAACAGAGAGAGAGACAGGGGTGAACAGGAAGAGAGAGAGAGAGAGAGAGGGAGAGACAGGATGACCACGCACCTGGAGCGACTGAGGGCAGAGGGGCCACCCCCCGGGACTGGGGACCCCAGGCCCCTAGCTGTGTGCTTCCTCAGGAGCGAAGCAACTTAACGATTCTCTTCATTTGAGATTGGGTCTCATCAGTCACCCAAGGAGGTAGTAAGGAATTCCTAAGGAAAATGACTGTAAATCTCAAATGAAAAAGGGTTAGGCAGTAAATCTGATCTTGTACAGCCCAGCTGGCCATGAACGAGGGAGCACAGCAGCCTCCCATGGGAGTCACACAGGGAGATGCATGCATTTCTGCTGCCCAAAGGGGACAGGTGTGGGTGGCAGCTATCGGAGCCACGTGGGGGAGGGGTGGAGAAGGAATTTGCATCTTGCGGCTTAATCAGATCTGAAACCTGACATCCTGTTTTCTGTAGGTTGGGCACACCAGTAACTGAAAGCCTCCCCTGACCATGGCCGGCCTCAGGAAGTGAGTGTCAACAGCCTTGCGGAGGGGAACCCCAGTCCTGAGTGGCCAGGCCTGCAAAGGGGTCCCCCTGCACCCCGAGCAAGACCCCGCCCTCCCTCTACCGCAGTTCTAGAGCTCCAGACCTCACCCCTCCTCCTCTGAGACTTACCAACAGGAAGTTCAGTCGGCTGGAACACTCTGTTCCCTTGACATTTTTGTTTTAATTCTGCAGCTGTGTTTAAGGCTTCATGAATTCTCTGTCTGGCTCTGTCTCTCGGGTCTGTTTCTCTGCGTGGTGCTTTTTCTCTCACACGCATGCCCCGAGTCGTGGTTACCCTGAGGCTGGTGGGCCACCGTGGGAACTGGGGTTGGTAAGAAGGAAGTGGCGTGGGAAGAAAGCACTTGAGGGACTGTCCTAGTGGCCGCGGATGAGCTAAGGCAGGTGCCTCTGCTCAGGGATCCTTACTCGGGAGAAACTAGAAATGCTGGGGAGGCGTTCCGACATTGGCGACACTGCACCTGCCCATACATCCTTCCTCACGCCTCGTCTACCTCCCAGCCCAGCGGGCCGCACCTTCTCTCCTCCACGTTCTGAGTGTCTGCTCGGCAGATGCCTTACTCACCCTCGTTCTCCTGCAGGAAGCTTCTCTCCCGGCTTCTGTCCCCCCTCAGCTTACCACTCAGGAAACCACACGCACCTGATCGCCCTGCGGCCTCAGTCTCTGCCGGCTGCGCCTCACCAGTCCCTCGCACTGAACGGCTCCATTCTGTTCGCAGAACATCCTTCCGAGACTCATCAGGCCCTTCTTTCTTCTTTCCCTCGTCCTGGTTTCTTTCCCTCCTACTGCCTCTCATTCACGTCTAGAGGGAAAAGACTCCAGACCCAGAGGCTGGGGTCTCTAAGACGCCGCGCGGCTGCTGGCGATTGTTCTTCCTCCAAGTTCTTCTGCCGCGACAGACCCAAGAAGCGTGTCCTGCGTCCACAACAGTAGCTGGCCCGGCCAACACACATGCGTAAATGGCCGGCGTTTGTTCTATTTATTTATGTATTCATTTGTAAAGATTTTATGTACTTATTTGACAGAGAGAGAGAGAGAGAATGTGAGCAGGGGGAGGAGCAGAGGGAGAGAGAGAAGCAGACTCGCCGCTGAGCCGGGAGCCGGGATGCGGGTTCAGGGCTGGATCCCAGGCTGCTGGGATCATGACTCGAGCCAAAGGCAGATGCTTAACTCTCGGAGCCACCCAGACCCCCCTGCCAGGGTTGGTTTTAAAGAGTACGTGAGGCAAATGACTTACAGTCACACAGACTGGGAACGTTTTGTCAATCACTTGAAGCTTAACACAGCTCATAATACAGGTATGGTCCCTTATGTCTCTGAAAACCACATCTAGAGAACCCATACACAGATCTGATGTCAATTCTGCATTTCTATACAGTAACAGTGAACAATCCAAGAAAGAAATTAAGACAACAATCCCATTTGTTATGGCATTAAAAAAACAAACAAAAAAACCCTTAAGAGTACACTTAACCAAGGAGGTGGTAGATCTGTACCCTGAACAACATAAAACATTTTTTTAAAAATATTTTATTTATTTATTTGACAGAGAGATCACAAGTAGGCAGAGAGGCAGGCAGGGAGAGAGAGGAGGAAGCAGGCTCCCTGCTGAGCAAAGAGCCCGATGCGGGGCTCAATCCCAGAACCCTGGGATCATGACCCGAGCCAAAGGCAGAGGCTTTAACCCACTGAACCACCCAGGCTCCCCAAATATCCTTTTTTTTTTTTTTTAAAGATTTTATTTATTTATTCGACAGACAGAGATCACAAGTAGGCAGAGACTCAGGCAGAGAGAGAGAGAGGGAAGCAGGCTCCCTGCTGAGCAGAGAGCTTGAGTGAGGAGCTTGATCCCAGGACCCTGGGATCATGACCTGAGCAGAAGGTAGCGGCTTAACCCACTGAGCCACCCAGGCGCCCCCAGTATAAAACATTTTGCTGAAGAAACTAAGGAAGACACAAATAAATGGAAAGACGTTATGTGCTCATCCATTGGAAGATTTAATATTGCTAAAATGTCTATATTACCCAAAGCTATTTACCGAGTCAATACACTTCCTTTTAAAATCCCAATGGCATTTTTTTCAGAAATGGAAAAAAAAAATCCTAAAATTCATATGGAATCTCAAATTGCCTGAATTATCAAAAAAGAAAAATCCTGAAAAACAAAAGCAAAGTTGGAAGCCTCACACTTCCCGCATTCAAAACACATAACAATGTTACAGCAACCTAAACAGGTACTGACATAAAGACAGACACATGGACTGATGGGACAGAACAGGGAGCCCAGAAATCAACCTTTGCATGTGTGGTCAAGTGATCTTCAAGAGGGTACCAAGACCACACAACAGGGAAAGGATAGCATCTTCAAAAAATGCCGCATTTGGACAATAGGATATTCACATGTGAAAGACCGAAGTTAGGACCTTACTTTACACTATATTTAAAAATTACATCAAAATGGACTAAGGACCTAAACATAAGACTTAAAACCATGAGAATTCTAGAAGAAAACACAGGGAAAACTTTCATGACATTGGACTTGGCAATGATTTATCAGACAGGACACCAAAAAACAGGAAACAAAAGCCAAAAATAGACAAACATCTACTACATAGACTACATCAAACTGTAAGACTTCTGCACATTGATGGCAACAACCAAGAGAGTGAAAGGCAATCTATGGAATGTGGGGAAATAATAGTAAATTATATATCTGTCCAGAATGCGTAAAGAACTCCTACGACTCAACCACAAAAAATGAAATAACTCAATTGAAAAATGGGCAAAGGCTTGAATAGACATTCCTCAAAGAGGAAACACATATGGCCAACAAGCGTATGAAAAGATGCTTAACATCACTAACCGTCAGAGAAAAGCAAGTTAGAATCACAATGAGATACCACCTTGCACTCATTAAGATAGCAATCATAAAAAACACAAGATAGAGAACACGAATGCTGGTGAGGATGTGGGGAAATTGGAACCATTGTGCTTTGCTGGTGGGAATGGAAAATGATGGTCATTGCGCAAAATGGCATGAAGTTTCCTCAAAATCTAAAAATAAAGTTACTATATGATCCAGCAATTGCACATCTAGGTATATATCCCAAAGAATTTGAAACAGGATCTCAAATAGGTACTTGCACACCTATGCTTACTGCAGCATTATTCACGATTAGCCAAGAGGCGAAAGAAGCCCCCATATTCATTGCCAAATGAATGGAGAAAGGAAATGTGGGAGATATATATATTCATTCCATGGAATATTAGTCAGTCTTAAAAAAGAAGGATCTGTCACCTGCTCTAACAGGTATGAACCTTGAGGACATCATGAGTGAAACAAGTCAGTCACAAAAGGACAAACACTATGTGGTTGCACTTGTATAAGCTCTCTGGGGTAGTCCAAGCCACAGAAACAGAAAGAAGAATGGTGGTTGCCAGAGGTTGGGGGAGGGAAGGGAGAGTGGAGTTGTTATTCAGTTGGTATAACAGAGTTTCCGTTTCGCAAGATGAGAAAGTTCTGGAGATCTGCTATACGACACTGCGGATATAGTTAACACCACTGAACTGTACGCTTAAAAACTGTTAAGAGGGTGGGTTTTATTTATTTTTATTTTAACCACAATTAAAACTAAAAAGATGTGGGGGTGAGGAGCAGAAACACAGAGGCCTGAATATGCTTAATCACAAATTAGCTTCACTGGTGCCACACCTGTGGGTTTATGTCAAAGACCAGGCCTATGACTACCTGAGTAAAAATACCTAAAAAAGCATATCTAGGGGGTGCCTGGGTGGCTCAGTGGGTTAAGCCTCTGCCTTCCGCTCAAGTCACGATCCCAGAGTCCTGGGATCGAGCCCCGCATCAAGCTCTCTGCTCAGGGGGGAGCCTGCTTCCCTCTCTCTCTGCCTGCCTCTCTGCCTACTTGTGATCTCTGTCTGTCAAATAAGTAAATAAAATCTTAAAAAAAAAAAAAGCATATTTAGCACCAACCAGGAAAACACCTTTATAATCTATAGGCTTCCAACTCTGTGCTTGTGAGAAGGGGTGTGTCCCCCACTAGTGAAAACTAGTGAACGGAGAAGCCAATCTCGGGCAGTCTCTTATGGAGATGCGTAGAGTCTCCACATTCTGGCAGAGCTGAACTGCTGCTTGCTTTGCAAGGAGATGCTGACGGGGAGATGCTAGGATTCTCAGCCACAGATCGGGCTGAGCAGTGGTGATAGTGGTAGACATCCCATCAGGCTCTCTGCGCCATGACTTGAACCGCTGAAGCCAGGGACGTAAGCCCCCATGGAGTGGACCAAGAGGAGGACATGATGACAGTGCATGTCTGTGGGTTGGTGGGGGGCCATACACGGGCGTGGGCGGAGTGGAGGGGAAGGGACACACGCTTCAGATCTCAGGTTGCAGAGGAGGAGACAGGACGCCACGGGCCTCCTGAGGTGATGCGAGGGAGAGAGCACAGAGCCACCTACGAGGCGATGTTTGCCAAACTCATTAAAAACCCAGCCAGAGTCTAATCATGCTTCTAGTTTAACTCCCAGTTTAGAGGAACTATAGCATATGGTTCATGTATGACCCACGAAGACTTAATCAGAAAAACCCGGAATAGGGTTTTCTATAGAGCAAATGAGCTGGTTTCTTCTACAAATAAGTGACGTTTTCGATCCCAAGACCCTGGATCATGACCTGAGCCAAAGGCAGACACTTAACTGACTGAGCCACCCAGGTGCCCCTAAAACTCAATTTTAAAAACAATTTTTAAAAATAGGAAAAGAGGGGCTCCTGGGTGTCTCAGTCATTTAAGTGTCAGACTCTTGATTTCACTCAGGTCATAATCTCAGGGTCCTGAGACTGAGCTCTCTGTCTGTCTCACACTCAGTGAGGAGCCTGCCCCTCTCGCTCTCTCAAAGATAAATAAATAAATCAACAAACAAATAAACAAACTTCTTTTAAAAATAAAAATAAATAAAAACAGGAAAAGAAAGAAAAAAAATACCCCCTTGAATTGTTTGGTATTTCCAAGAGAGACCCAAGAGATGGTGTAATTTAAGATAATTTTAAGGTTTAAAAACAACTACGTTCCTGACTCTGACAGCAAGTCTCTTCTGAGGAAAATGCTGCTTGGAATGTCCTACTGGGGTCAGGGAAAGGGTTCCAGTTGTGCACCCGACTTCCATCCTGCAATTTTGCCCTCTTGCAAAGGACATCAGCCCTGTTTATCCAGCTGTTTGCCCCAGTAGCAATTAAAGAACCCATTCTTTCTTCTATTTTAATTTTTTGCTGAAAACATTCATGGCAAATCCCTAATCATCACCAATTCAATACACCAAGCCAAATGAAGATGTCATGGACAAAATAAGGAGCGAGCGGCCAGCAAAGAAGAAATGATTCGTTGTCCAGGACTTCCTTCTGGGACAGGGAGGGGTTGAGGGGCGGGTGTGGGTGTGTGTGTGGGGGTGCTGGGTGCAGGGTTCTGTAAACAGGGCTGGGTATCCAGTGAGAAGACTTGGGGTCCAGGCTGGCTGTTCCTCTGACTACTTAGGTATCCAGGGGCGGGTCATGGATCCTGGCCACGTCAGCAGAGACATGATTCAGACCGAACCTGGAACAGAGGGGAGGGTTTGAAAGACATCACGGATATCGTATTGATCAGCTAGGACTGGTATTCGGGGGTAAGATGGAGTTGCTGAAAAGAAGTAAAACTTTCAAGGGCACCTGGGTGGCTCAGTGGGTTAAAGCCTCTGCTTTCAGCTCAGGTCATGATCCCAGGGTCCTGGGATTGAGCCCCGCATCAGGCTCTCTGCTCTTCGAAGAGACTGCTTCCTCCTCTCTCTCTGCCTGCCTCTCTGCCTACTTGTGATCTCTGTCTGTCAAATAAATAAATAAAATCTTTAAAAAAAAAAAGAAGTAAAACTTTCAGAGGACGGTTGCCAGATTTATTGGACAAAAACACAAGATAGATGCCCAGATACATTTCAATTTCAGATCATCGATGAATAATTTTTAGTCTTAATGTGTCCTGTGCAATAATTCATCTAACATTCCAGTTGAACTGCGGGTCCTGGATTTTCTCTGGTAACTCGATTTCAGAATTCCCTAAAATACAAGTCTGATTTGCTTAAACCTCTACTACCTTAATTCGATCTCCCAGGTAGATAATCCTCCTGGAAAGGGACTGCATTTGCTAGTTAAAAAGAGTCTTTGGGGAGCACCTGTGTGGCTCAGTTGGTTAAGTGTCTGCCTTTGTCTCAGGTCATGATCTGAGGGTCTTGGGATCAAGTCCCACATGGAGCCCCCCACTGTGGCCCCTGGAGGGTCCCTGCTCAATGGGGAGTCTGCTTCTCCCTCTCCCTCTGCCCCCTTCTCCCCACCACTCATGCTCTCTCTCTCTCTCAAATAAATAAATAAAATCTTTAAATAAAACAAAATTTAAAAAAAACACCCCCACAACAAAAAAAGAGTATTTGGGTCCATTGAGCAACCCTAGTTTTCCTTTTCAACTGGCAAATGAGCCCAGTGAAGAGTGTTTTCCGGCACCACCTTTATTTCAGCCGTGTGGCCCACCTGTGCTGTCATTTACTCGGCATGTTTTTAGACCTATGTTATATTTGCTCCATTTTAAAATCAGTCTTGTCCTACGTAATCGTATCCATGAAATCCTCAGTTTAGTGTGCTAGTTTTTTTCTGTACTAATAAGATAAACAATTGACGATAAAATAACTCTTTTTTACCTCTCCATGCTACAGAAAGCATACTCGCTTCGGGAAACCGCAGTGGATGGATGGGGAGAGCTGGGCCGGGGCTGGGCTGGTCTGATTCCGACCCTACGGGCCCAGAGACCCAGTCACTGTCCAGACGGAGGAAGCCGTCCCCGTGCACTTGCAAGCCTGCCCTTGACAATTCTAGATTAGGAGGAGACCGAGAAGCCCCTGATAAGAAATGGGCAGTTGGGACTACAGCTCAGTCCAGGGTCTCCTGTCTGCTCTGCTCAAGACAAGCTGCATGGGGACGGGTGAGTGCCAAGAACTTGGCTTTAAATTAGTTGGGCTGAGGCATGACCTCCCCAGGGGAGCAACTCCTCTCCCCAGGGACTGTAAGCTGATATCCAAGAAGACTGGCTCTGAGATTTGGACACAGACTGCGATCTACCTGCACAAATGTCTAATTGTTCCTGATTTGTTCGGAAAGCTTCTCCTGATACTTGGTAGCAGCTCAGGTCGGGGTCAGTCCCTGAGCGTCCAACAGAGAGATTTTCCCAGGTTTCTTGATGGAGACTAGAGCCATTGGAATTGGGGCACCTTGAACTCCAACTAGCCGGCCATTTTTGCCCAGACACCCCTAACCCCAAAGGTCATGCCAAGAGCCCAGAGGCTCTGATCGTGATTTCACCACCTCAGCTAATAATGGCCCTCATTGTTGTGTTTTCCAAATGCCACAAGGCTCCCTTCTCTCAGGTTTCACGGATCCACCCTGCTTGTAAAAAGACCCCTGGATCGTGTCAGCATTCATCTGGGCCCTCTCTCTGCTTATCAAAGTCCAGACCCTTTGGTGTGGGCTGACGGATGCCTGGTGTGCTTTTCCAAGGTGGGCTAGTGAGACAGAAGACAGCAGAGGTGAGAGAGGTGAGGCTACTGCATCAAGAAGACAAAAATACAGTAGCCTACACTAACTTATCTCTCCCATGCCAGATTTCAGGTGAGTAGTTCAGAGGTGCTCCACTCCGAACGGCTCCCTCAGCTCCGGCCCTCATTCCGTACCCTTGCCGTCAGGAAGGAGGAGGGCACAGGCTTTTGTGCTACGGGGCCGGCCTGGTAGAGGGCACATACCGCTTCTGCTTCTCTTTCACGTTGGCCCAAGCATAACTACGCGGACAGCCGTAGCCGCCAGGCAAAATGGGAGACGCAGTCTTTAGCTGAGTCGCAGGTGCCCAGTGGGAATTCTTCTTCCTGTAGAAAAGGAGAACAGACATGGGGTGGGACACGTGACCGCCACAGTAACTCTGGGAAGCTCTTGCACGGATCGAGAGGCCATTTATGTTTTCTTTAAGAAGTCGAGATTCAGGGCGCCTGGGAGGCTCTGTGGGCCACAGCTTCTGCCTTCGGCTCAGGTCATGATCTTGGTCCTGGGATCGAGCCCCGCATGGCGGCGGGGTGGGGGGGTGTCTCTGCTCAGCGGGGAGCCTGCTTCCCCCTCTCTCTGCCTGCTTCTCTGCCTCTTGTGATCTCTGTCAAATAAATAAATTAAATTAAAAAAAGAAGACTCTGTCTTCTCCATTGGTTTCTAAGCTCCTGAAGGAAGGAAGGAAGGAAACCTTTTCTCAGCATCTTTTCTGTCACAGGAACATAAAGAACTTGCCAGCATTTGGCCCTCACCCAACCCCACTGCCAGAGGGTATCGGGACTTCCTTGTCGACGGACGAGGAGGCGGAGGTTGGTCTCCGTGCTCAGGACGACACAGCCATTAGCAGAGGAGTCAAGCTCTGAACCAGGACCTATGGCACCGAGTCCGGCTCTTTCTATAATGCCGCAGTTATGTTTTGATAGTTGAGGGTAGAAGTCGGCCGGTTGGTCACTGGCTCCTCCTCTAGGCACGACTAGCATG
Source organism: Mustela erminea (assembly GCF_009829155.1). Taxonomy (NCBI): domain Eukaryota; kingdom Metazoa; phylum Chordata; class Mammalia; order Carnivora; family Mustelidae; genus Mustela; species Mustela erminea. The sequence continues at coordinate 28,115 of NC_045630.1, read as the reverse complement.
ACCTCCTGTCTGCCACAAGGACCCAAAAGAGTTAGAATAAACTCTTTTTCAGCTTTTCATCTCTGACAGTGCACAGCATAGTACCTGACATGTGAAACAGGTCATTATGGTATTTACTGGACATACCTGAGTTGTTGGATTGATATTTTTAGAAGAATCATCATTGCATTCCAAGAGGCCTTGCAAAGTCTTCATGGGGCTGGGGTCCTTCTGCAGACACAGCAAACAAGTGAAATCAAGGAAAGGGGTTTTCGGACGCCACTGTTCATGCCCAGATTCCTGGCAGGCCCTGAGCACGAGGTCACCAGTGCTCCACTGTGTCTGGTGTCTGAGTCGCGCTCAGTCTTGAACCCATGGCTGAAGGAGATGGCAGCTTCCGGCAGGCATCCCTGAGAAGAGAGAATTTCCCCTGAGGTTTGCGCATGGCGACCATCCATCCTGGATTTTCTGGCACGGTCCCAATTTTATGTCTTTCGTTCAGAAGGCACGTGCCTGGTGGGGTAACGTGTCCTGTTCTTGAATTTGGAAAATATGGTCACCGCAGGCACGTGGAAGGTGCCTTTTATTGCCTCCTGCTGTAGCTCAAAAGTAGAGGGGTGAGACTTCCCAGGGGAGCAGCTTTAGCCCAGCGAAGGGGGGACGCCAGGGCTCGGGAGTCATTCTGTTATCCTGCTGAGGTCAGGAAGCTTCCCCTAGAGAGCCACCTGGAGCAGGGCTGCATCCCAAGAACTGGGTTCTGGAAAAGCTACAGAAAGTGATAACAGGAAAGAAAACAAGCAGAGGAAGAAACTGCCCTTTGGATCTCATTGCACAAAGGAAGAAGGTGACCCAAGGGCTCCTTGTGACACAGGAAGAGCACATTTGGGGAAGTGAGAGCTCTCTCTGCAGGTCCTTCAGATTTGAGGCCAACGGTGGGTGGCCCCAGGGCAAGCATGAGGTTCTTCTGCGGTTCTGGCTCTTTCCACACCTGGGTGGGGTCAGTGCTGGGTAAGGGTGCCTCTCACAAGCACTGTGAAACTAAGTCAAGAGCCTATTTGGCTTCTAGGGTCAGTCCATTCCCATCTCCCCAGTCCCCACGCCGCCTACCCTTCAGTCCCCAGCCTATCTGGGGGCTCCTGAGGGCTGGGCTTTGTGCTAGGACTCAGGAGACCCGGGTCTTATGGGGATTCACTAATCAGCTCTAAAACCTGGGGCGCATCACTTACCCCCTCTGATCCCTGTTTTCCTGCCCATTGGAGGAGGACCCCCAGCGGCCGGCCGAGCTACGGAGCGCTTACCCCTCGCAAGACCCTTGCTTCGCTCCGAGGGGAACCCAACGGGCCGACTGCACACGAGGGCAGCTCGGCAGTGTCCGCTTTCCTCAGTCCAGTAAATGGTTTTCGATTCTGCCACCTCCTTCCTGCTTCGTTCGTTCAGTCCGACGCCTACTGAGCCCCGTCGCCCGCCAGCCCCGCTACGTGCCAGCTAGTGTTGCTCCTGCCCAGCGAGTCCCTCGAATGTGTCATGGGCTGTCTTGCCTGCTTTAGAGAGACCCTCCACCCCATTTAATAACCACCCCCCCGCCACACACTTGCAGTTGTAGGAGATGATACTTCCCTTTTTGGACTGAGAGGGGTTTAAGCAACTTGCTCCCTAACCCTTGAGTCAGACTCTGGTCGTGGTGTCTTGATACACTAATTCTGTTGCTACGGAGACACAGGACATGCAGTTAGTTGGTTTCTGATCTTAAGGAGCTTCCAGCCAGCAGCCCTGTGGTGGAAGGCCAGCCCCGGACATTAGAACATGTCCCACCCATTCCAGAAAACCTGGTGACCCTAGTACACACAGCCCAAACTCCTTTTCCCTGGAGGCTCCCAGCCCCAAGTCCCACAGACCTAGTTTCTTTCCCACAAGAACATAAACTGTAGGATCAGCGCCCTCCTGTGTCAGAAAAACAACCTACGTTTGAACTGTGAAGCCCTTTAGTTTTCACTTTTTTTCCTTCCCTTCTGTGTCTTTGAAACAAGTTGGGGAGAAATGACAGCCGCCTGCTAACGGGCAGAACCTGACCCAGAGGCACACGACTAAGTGCTAGGACCAGCAGGAGCGCACAAAGGGGAGTGATCTTGGCACACTCCTTCGCTGAGTGACTTGAGGTCCTGTGTTAGCCTGGAAAATCAAAACTTCGATCGTTCCAATCTGAGAATGATCTTTGCTTCTTTACATGTTCCCTTTCTTCCTTTATACTTGCTTTTTCATTTATTTTCTCCTTTTCTTGTTTTCCTTTGCTTTTTCCTTCCTCTCTACTCTCCCTAACTACTGCCAGGAACAGCTATATTTCCCTATAAAACATAACATTTTTATTTCTCTCTTACCTGTTATTCAAGAAGTTTGCCTCTTGGTTCAGAAGGTGTGTTTTGGTGGAGAGGGTGCGCGGCGAGGGAAGTGCTGCTATAGCAGAGAATCCGACTCGGAAGGAGAAGCTCTGGGTTTGCCTCCACCTGCCCGGCCGTCTCTGCTGCTTGCGGGGTGACTAGCAGTGAGTTTTAGAGCACAGGCCGTGCAAATGACACGCTGTGTAAGTTGGGCCATAGGAGGTCGGAGACCACATGTGATCCTGTAACAGCCGGGGTGAGCGCGGCACAGAGCGACACAGGCCTTGCGTTGGCTCCGGTGGGTCGTGATACGTGTCCTTGCGGAGTCTCTCAGAAACCAAGGCAGAGGGGAACGCGCACTTAGGATTCGCGTCGACCGGACTCCTCAGGTGAAAACAAACCGTTGCTCTTTGGAAGGACTGTGCGTCCTGAGATCCAGACTGGACGAATTCTGCTGCGCTGCGAGACCAAAGGCCCTGCCCCGTTCCCACTAACAAATGTCCTCCGTGTTTCTTACAACAATGCTCCAAGCCAGGCTGATGTGTCACTCAAGGGTACAGTTCAGTAAAAACAAAACCAAATGGGGTTGGGGGGTGGGGGGGAGCAATATTATCCAAGCACAATTCTCTGCTACTTTGCTACATTTCAAGGATAAACTTCAGAGTTATTACAGGAATGAGTGGACTGCATTTTCCTGGGTGATGCACCACCGCCCATTTTATTTCTCCTGACTGGGATTTTGATAAAACCGAACAAGGCAGAATAGGAGTTTGTGATCTCTCGAAAGAACCTGCATTACGGATAAAAAGAAGATTGTCGCGCTTTTTTTTTTTTTTTTTTTAAAAAGATTTTATTTATTTATTTGAGAGAGAAACAGTGAGAGAGAGCATGAGCGAGGAGAAGGTCAGAGAGCGAAGCAGACTCCCCATGGAGCTGGGAGCCTGATGCGGGACTCGATCCCCGGACTCCGGGATCATGACCTGAGCCGAAGGCAGTCGTCCAACCAACTGAGCCACCCAGGCATCCCGATTGTCGCGCTTTTAATGACTAAAGGGGAGAAGAGAGTTTAGGGTTTTCTCCAGACTCACGGCTGGCTGGTGCCTCACTCCATCTCAGCAGAGGAAATCAAAGTACCGAGAAGCTGGCACCAAAATCTCTTTCAGAAAACAGTTTGAGGTCGACTCCAGCTTTCGAAAGAAAGGAAGAAAGAGGCACCAAAAAACTGTCAAACTTTCATGTGTGCAGGACCTACTAAGATACTTGTTCAAAATGCAGAGCCCGGGGACCCACCCCCACAGATTTTGGTCTCACTGTTCTAAAGTGGATCAGTGAATGTGCGTTTTAAACTCAGAAAACAGTTGGGATGCGGCTCTGACGTATCTAGTCGGGAACAAGGATTCAAGGCAGATGCTCGTGGTCATTCACTTGGACAAAAATCTCACAATAAAACTCATTGACTGATGTTAATTTTAAACTATAGTTTCCTGGTAGATCCTGTGGGACAAATTAGTTTAGAACGGTGCCCCGCTCCCAGGAACTCAATGTTCTAACCTGATGCATAGAATTGCCAATATAAAGCAACTTTATGTTGCAAGATGTTTGTCAAAACTGATTTTAGAATAGATCAACTCAAGTCAGTAGGTCACTTATGGTTAGGTTTGTCGGCACGACAGAAAAATCACAGTGGGGGTGCCTGGGTGGCTCAGTCATTAAGCATCTGCCTTTAGCTCCGATCATGATCCCAGGGTCCTGGGATCGAGCCCTGCATCCGGCTCCCTGCTCAGTGGGAAGCCTGCTTCTCCCTCACCAGCTCCCCTGGCTTGTGTTCCTTCTCTTGCTATCACTCTCTGTCATAAATAAATAAAATCTAAAAAACAAAGTAAAAAAAAAAGTGTGTGTGTGTATACATATATATGTACATATATACACATATGCATATACTGTGATTAAAAAATATCTATCTGTCTATCAGAGTGGCTTAAAGAAAGATCAGTTCTGTCTCCCAGAAATGAGTGCCAGAGACTGGCAGTGCTGGGCTGGTCACATGCAGTGCTCTGCTACGTGGGGACCCAGCTCCTTCCACTGTACTGATGCCCAGCATACGGCTGGAGGTAGCTGCTGGAAGTCTGGTCATAGTTCCACACTACAGAGAGCAGGAAAGAAGAGGGTGAAGACTGACAGATCTCTTCCCTTTAAGGAGACTTTCCAAGTTCGTACTCAGCATATCTGCTTCCGTGTCATTGCCCAGAACTTAGTCTCATGGCCATATCTGGCTGTGAGGCTTTGAAGGTCTGGGGAAATGTATTCTTTATTTTAGGTGGTCATGTGCCCAGCTAAATTTGGAGGTTGCTGACAAGAGGAAGAAGCTGGAAGTGGGTAGTGGGGGACATCTCCCAGTCTCTGCCATGGTCATTTGCGGACACAGATTAGGTGACAAGGTCAATCATTGGTTGAAGCGAGTTCTAGTGGGCCACATCCAAACCATGTCACCTCTTTTAGGAAAAAGGTGCCTTTCTGAGCTCAAGAACAGACACTCATGCTTCCTTGTCATCTCAGAGCAAAAGCAGTTCACGAGATCACACTGTAAAGGTGATGTGTCAAAATCCTGCTGCTTGTTTCCATTCTTGCCGTTTTAAAGATTCTACATGGGTCACACGACTGTGACACATGCAAGCAGCACAGAAGATACAAAAGTTCAAGTTCCTGCTGCCACAGCCCCCAGCCCCGTCCTACCTCAGGGCAGTCTTGGGGACACTTGGGGACCAGGCAAGATTATGTCGTCCACTCATCCTTGTTACTCTTTACGTTTACCCTGACTCCTATTTTGTTTTGTTCTGTGTCAGTGTGGGGTTCCAGTGGGATTTATCACAAGGAGGGAGGCTGGAGTCAAAGATTACAGATGTTAGAGTGTTCGAAGGCTTGAGAAACTGCAATGGGTCCTCACAAGTAATTCCTTGGCATAAACCAGGAAACGTAAATGGGACTAGGTGTGCCCCCCCCCACTGGACTAAAAGAATTTTCTTTATTTTGTAATACCGGGTGGCTGGACAACACCAGCAGGCCTCTGTGCCAAAGAGAAGGCTCAGGGGAACGGAGGACATGTTTCCCTTTTTGATTTGCTTATTTATCTAATGACACCCTGTTGTACGAGAGGCTCAGGGTGGTCAAAAGTACAAAAACATTGACATTAAGGTCAAAAGATGGAAAAGGCAAGGTTGTGAGTCTTGTACCCATGGGCCAAGTGGGTGACAGAATGAGGAGGTCACACCCTTTCTAAGGGACAGTAGCTCATGCTTCAGGCCTAGGCCACCTGATCTAGTTCCTTAGAGGATGGCAGAAAAGTGGATTTTCTGATTTATAACTTTCAGAAACTCCATCCTTAAAAAGCTTCAAGTTGGAATCTCGGAGGTTGGAAGCCAGTTGGTGGTTTTCTTCAGAGAGGTGGGGAAAACTGGGAGGAGACGTGAGCATGATGGCCTGGAATGTTCTGGGTCTTCATCTAGGCTGGTTCCACGGGTGTGTGTAGCCCTTGATCATTTAATGGGTCCACACAGATGTGTGCCTTTCTTCTCAGATGAAAATGTAAAAGGTAAATTAATGCCACAGTAACCGCAGACTGGCCAAAGTACGTCTCTAGCCTGGATTTGATCGGCGGGACGCTGTTGCATCTTCTCAAACAAGACCGAAATGGAAGTTAGGTTGTCAGCCTGGAAGGGCAGGTCCCAGGGACCGAGAGAGAGGAACAGGAAGCAGGAGTCCACTCGGGGCTTCCCAGCAGCCAAAGCAAACAGGAAAATGAAAAATACAGTCATTTACATGGTTTGTCAGACCAAGGAGAGAAAAAGATAAATGGACACCCCCCCAAAAACAGTCCTCGGCACACAAAACAGACAGAACATCTGCGTTTTTTTTTTTTTTTTTTTTTTTTTTTTTTTTTTTTATCCCTGGGTGAAAGAGGTTTTATTTTTAGGCTCTGGCTTGTTTTATGTTTTTTGGCTTCCTGGGCTAGGAAAAGAAATTTCTTTTTCATGCAAAAGTAAGTATGTTATATAAATGTATAGAGATATTTTTTATATGTGTAATATCTAAACTAGACTATTACCACTACCTCCCACACAGCCAGTGGGATTTCTTCTCAGCCTCTGGCCTCCCCACGAGACGTCAGAGTATCCTAAATTTTGTGTTCTAAATTCTTTGGCTTTTTAAAGACTTTTTATTTATTTATTTGAGAGAGAGAGAAAGAGAGAGAGGTAGAGGAAGCACAACAGGGGAGGAACGGGGTGGGGGGGAAGCAGGCCGCCCGCTGAGCAGGGAGCCCAATGCGGGGCTCGATCCCAGGACCCCAGGATCATGACCTGAGCTGAAGGCAGCCGCTTACCTATGGAGACCCCCAGGCGCCCCTACTATTTCTCTTATTTTTAATTGAGGTAATAGGTAAAATTTCAAAACATGCCTACGGATACGGATGTGTGTGCTACGTGTGCGTGCCGGCGCCTACTTGCAGATAAGTAAGGAAGCAAGGGAGGAATGAAGGTCATTTCCATAGTTTCCTTTTTTTTAAAATCTGCATTCTCTTGCCATCAAGCCAGCAGTCACACTCCTTGGTATTCACCCAAAGGATCTGAAAACTTCTGTCCACACAAAAACCTGCTCACAGACGTTTATAGCAGCTTGATTGATGATTGCCAAAACCTGGATGCAACCAAAATATTCTTCAGTGGATAAATGAACAAATCAGCAGTGGCCCACCCACATAGTGCAATCTTGTCCAGTGCTAAAAATAAAGGAGTTATCAAGCCTTGAAAAGGCATGGAGGAACTTTAAATGCAAATTACTAAATGAAAGAAGCCCACCTAAAAAAAAAAAACTACGCACTGTACGACCCAAACTATCCGACATTGCAAGAAAGGCAAAATGGTAGAGACATTAGAGAGATGAGTGGTTGCCAGGGCTCCGGAGGCTGGGGACGAGGGACGGATGCGCAGGTGGGGCCCGGAGGATTCTGAGGCAGTGGCGGGACTCTGTAGAGTTCCATAATGGTGGAGACGTGTCATTATACACCTGTCTAAACCCATGGAACGTCCAACATCAAGAGTGAACCCTAATGTAAACTACGGACTTTGGGGGATTAGACGTGTTAGTGTGGGTTCATTGATTGTAACAAATGTGGCACGCTGGTGGGGATGTTGAGATGGGAGAGGCTGTGCCAGTGTGGGGCGGCAGGTAAATGGGAAATCACTGTTCCCGTCAATTTTGCTGTGAACCTAAAACTGCTCTAAAAAGAAGTTTGATTTTTTTGGAAGGCAGACGGCTACACGCAGTGCCTCATTTGGATGTGTCTGGAGTCTCGGAAACTTGACTCCCCTAGGTTCTCCTCCAAAGGGACCTCGAGAGCTTGTTTGGAGGGTCTAGCAGGGGACATAGCTACTTGTATACCCTCAACCTTGGGGCGCCTGGGTGGCTCAGTCGTTAAGCATCCGCCTTTGGCTCAGGTCATGTTCCCAGGATCCTGGGATCGAGCCCTGCACTGGGCTCCCTGCTTGGATCCCGGGACTGAGGCCCGCACTGGGCTCCCTGCTCGGCTCCCGGGACCAAGCCCCGCACTGGGTTCCCTGCTCGGCTCCGTCTCCCTCTGCCCTCCCCTCATTCATGCACGCTCCCCCCCCTTCAAAAAAATAAATAAATAAACTCTTTTAAAAAGATATAATAAAAGGTAAAGATGAATAACCAGGTGAAAGGTGTACAGGCAAGATCCAGGAGGCCGTCGAGCACACACCCTTCTGTCCCCGTGGGGTTTGGGGCACTTCTGGCTTATGCATGCTTTTACCATCCTGGAAGCTCTCCAAACCCAGCTTAGGGCTTCTACAGAGGCTTCATACATAGGCCCCATTGATTACATCATTGGCCTTTGGTCATTAAGTCAGTCTCTGGCCCGACTCCCCTCTCCAGAGGTCAGTGGGTGCAGGAGTCGGGTCTAAAATCAAATATTGCAAGGCGCCCGGCTAGCTCAGTCGGTAGAGCACGAGACTCTTAAAATCACATATTGTAATGAAAGGTGTTCTCATCACTTGAGAACTTACAAGGGTTTCAGAAGGTCTGTGCCAGGAACTGGGGGCAGAAGCCAAATCTGTAGTTCTCGTTTATGTCACAGTGGTCAAGAAAGTCGGACACGGAGGAAAGAGAGTGGAGAGGAAAATAAGCACAGGCTTCCTCCTCAGCTCTCGGAGAGGCAAGCAACACGGAGCTGTCAGAGCGGGCTTTCTCCTCGTCAGCCTGGACCTCAGGGCAAGAGGCTGTGCCTCTGCCTCCAGCCCCGAGCAGGATGTCGTGTCCTGAGGGACAGCAGCTCTGGGCACAGCCCCTAAGTGAGGCTGTCCCCGTGCCCCTCCGACCAGCCACTCTGGTTCCTGGGAGTGACCTGCAGAAAATGGGTTGTCTGTTGGTCCACACACTAAATGCTAGGCCTTGGGTGGGCTCCTTAAGCCCGGTGGCCCTCAGTCTCGTCCACCGTAAGATGGGGCAGATAAAAACAGACCCTCAGCCAAGAGACCTGGGGCCATGTCTGTCTCGGAAGTCACCGTTTTCCAGATCTGAGGAAGGTAATAAGGGGCCCAGAAGTGTCTGTTTTTGGTGACCTACAACACCTCAGAGCAGGGTTTACAGCAAACCCCCTGTGAGAGCCCCTGAAGGGTGGAGACGTGTCCACGGAAGTCCTCCCGCTCCTTCCGCCTCCTGCAGCACGTGCCCTCAGCCCTGCCATGACTGCTCCTCCCCACCCCTCCCGAAGAAATCCAAATTCTTCCATTCTGGCTGCAGACAAGCAGGAAGAATTCCTCTCCCCGTCCAGGACCCACCGTTAACCATCCGTTCCCAGAATCGCTAAGCAGGGCTGATCCTCCTGCTGAGTCCCTGTGACACAGCCCCTCCTTCCCCAGACAGAGCCTACTTTAGGGGCCTCTCAGGCCTGGAGTTCTCGAATGAAGGCTCATGAGGATGGCACTCTAGGATCTCTTTCACAACATTGGGAATTTTACTGTGAAACACGGGCGCACGCACGGGTTGCGGAGCAGACAAAAACAGTAAGGACCCTCCCCCAGGTTAAGGTCTGCTGCCAGATGACTTACAAACACGTGTTGTTTTCAGAACTTTTTGGATTTTGGAAATGAGGTTATGAGGTTGAGGGCTTGTATACCAACAGCCGTGAGATTCGATGAGATGGTCCCGGGAGGTGTTTAGAACAGTGCTGGGCTCACGGAGCTTAACAGGTATTTGTCACGTGAATCATACTGAGAGGACAGCCGTCACTAAGAACTGTTGCTACGAGAGCTCAGACCCACAGGCCTGCCGAGTGATTGCAGTTTAGAGCAACGCCGGGCGCAAGGCAGCCTCTCATCCCTGAGCCCTGAGAAACTATGGGGCAGGTGCCTGGCGTTTGCAGCAGAGAGCCTGTGGTCCTCGACAGCTGAGATCAGAGCTCTGAATGCAGACTGTCCACAGAAGGCTTTGGTTTCCCAGCAGTTAAATGATTTATTTTTGCACACGGCAATAGTCATAGGATCGGCTCCGCAGCCTGAAGAGGATCCAGAACTCTTGGGCTTTTCACGGGGGAGTGGGATGACGGATGGACACGGACGCACGGAGCATGTTCCTCTGATAAGCATTAACACGTGATCTTAAATCCTACTCTAAGCTGTGCACACTACAGAGGTAAGCCCAGCCAAAAATATTTTAAATATTGCCCGTGATTTAATCACCCCTGTATTGGGGCGCCTGGGTGGCTCAGTGGGTTAAGCCTCTGCCTTCGGCTCAGGTCATGATCTCAGGGCCCTGGGATCGAGCCCCACATCAGGCTCTCTGCTCGGCAGGGAGCCTGCTTCCTCCTCTCTCTCTCTGCCTGCCTCTCTGCCTACTTGTGATCTCTCTCTGTCAAATAAATAAATAAAATGTTAAAAAAAAATCACCCCTGTATTAATTCACCCGGCCATCAATTCCCGAGCACCTGCTGTAGACCAGGCATTGTCTGTGGCCAGCAGGATTCCGGACTGAACACACAGACAAAGTCCTTGCTGTTATCTGAACAGTTCTGTGCCCCTCTCCCAACACCTGCCACCTGCACTCGGAACCCTAACACCCAAAGTGATGGTGTTAGAAGGCAGGGCCTTTGGGAGGCGATTAGGTGGGGATTCGTGCTTTTATAAAAGATCCCCCGGGCGCCCTTGTCCCTTGAAGCACGTGAGAATACCAGAAGTGTTTGACCCAGCAGGGGCCCTTACCCGACCACCCTGGCACCCCCAGCTTAGGCTTTCAGGTTCCAGAACTGCGAGCCATAAACTTCGGTCAGTTGTGAGCCCCCCGGTCTGCGATAGTATGTCACAGAGGCCCAGAGGGACGCAGTTAGTTCTCTTCTCATGGAGTTTTCATTTTAGCGAAGAGAGTGGACAGACACAATTATCGGCTGTGGTGAGGGCTACAGAGATAATAAAGCAGGTCCCAGAGCCAGGAGGGACTGGAAGGGACTGTTCTGGAAGGGGTGGCCAGGCAAAGTCTCTCCTCACAAAGGCTGAGGAGGCTGAGAAGAAGCTGGCTTGTTAGGAAGACAGGTGGGAGGCCCCGAGGCAGCAAGGTCTGAGGTGTGGGAGATGACAAGGGGGCAGCGGCTGGGCTGGGGGGTGAGCAGAGGAGCTGTGGCTGGAGAAGTCAGCAGGGAGCAGCCAGGTTGACTCTGGAGGCTGAAAGGAAAGAAATAACGTGCTCTGATTGTAATTATTTAAGAAACATGAGAATTTTTTTTTTTTTTAAGTCACCTTGACTACTGTGAGGCTCAAACTTCCAATCCCGAGGTCAAGGTGCTTGTGCTCTGCCGACTGAGCCAGCCAGGTGCCTGAGAATTGTTTTTTATAGTGTGTTCTGGGCTATGGTCTTTCACAGTCTTAATGTATCTATAAGGCAAAGCCTTACATATTCTTTTTAAAAATTATTATTTTTTTTAGAGAGAGAGGGTGTGCACACACACGAGCTGTGGGGGGTAGGGGCAGAGGGACAGGGAGAGAGAGAATCTTCAGCAGGCTCAACAGTCAGTGCAGAGCCCAACACAGAGCTCAATCTCACCACTCTGAGATCGTGACCTGAGCCAAAATCAAGAGTCAGCTGCTTAACTGACTGCCCCCCCCACACCCCGCACCTCTAGAAGGAGAAGTCTTTAAAGGACTTTTAATTCATTCTAGTTCCTGCAGATGGCGTTCTGGTCGTCGCACAGTTACTGACACTGACTTCCGTCACCGCTAACCCTCCAAAATCAGATCATCCTCTTCTAACCCCAAACCTGTGATTGTTCAAAATAAAGGACATGACCTAATAAATAAAGCTTTTTCTATGGTGCAGACGCCGCTTACATTAAAAAGAGAAATATTTATCAAACATTGGCTTAGTAAGGGTTCGTGTGAAGACCTAAATGACACGAGTGCCTCGTGCCTGAGCCACATAATGTCGTGACAATTCAGCTCGTCTGTCACTACTTAGCTCTCATTTTCCTCCTTGCTTTTGGGAAAAACGATGAACAGCCCCACATTCCCCATCTCCCACACACCTCTCCACACCACTTGTCCACTTTTTTGATAAGTGAAGAGTTTGCCACCAAGCCTAAGCCTCTTGGACGTGGTAGGGAAATCCATGGAGGTTAAGTCCCATGGTTGCCCTTGAGGACCTGGACCAAAGCCAGCTTCTCGTCACCTCAAGCATAGCCTCTAGCTAGCCAACTCACGGTTTTCCCTTTGTTCCGATGACAGCTTCACCTACATAAATAGCTTCCATTTGCCCAGCAGATACCCGTGCCTAGGTCACGTGAACACTAACACGCTGGGTGTGTGGTCCTTGCCTCCACTCACGACGGTGGGACCTGCCTCCCTTCTGAGCCTTCCTACCACAGGGGCTCACAAGTGAGCTCGCCCTCTGCTGCTGAGACCATCGGTACCCACAGAGGCACGAGGGCTCTGTTGGCAGAGCCTTTAGATGAGCCACTTTTGGGGACACCATTGTCCAGACCCTGCAGATCTGTGCACCAGCACCGGCCTCCAGGTACCATCAAGGTGGGGGCTCCATGGTAGCCAGACATTACTGCCGCCATATGCACCTTCAGTTTGTGTGGTTGAGGGCTTTTTATTCTCTCCTTCCCCTTTCCGTCATGTTCCATTTCTAGATGAAGGTATGAGACCGGGGGAGAGTATAGAGTTGGGCTGGAGGAGACCTACAGATGGCGGATGTTTTTCTGAGTTCCTACAGGCTGGATTCGTAACTGAGTGCCACCGTCCTGTGACTGCAACAACCCCATGTCCTCTCTGGCCCACTCACATTCTGTGTCAGTCCCCTTCCCTCCAGTGACATGATGCCACTCGGAGAGTCTAGCAAAGTCACATAATCTGGGTTCCATGTTGCTGGGCTGCTCTCTCTCTCTCCACCCCCTCAGTCACTTGCTTCAACCCAGCTGCCAGGATGGAAGCTGACCTATGGAGAGGCTGTGTGGCAAGGGTGGGTGTGGGTGTGCAACCAGCAGCCAGCAAGAAGCTAAGGCCCTAGATGGCAGCTCCAGCCACTCCTGGCTAAGGGTTTTCCCTGATACTCCACGGAGGAGAGCCTGGCGATGGAGAGCTGAAGCACCCCACGCTACTCTCCAGCGTCTCCGTCTACTCAACCTCCCTCCCCGCTGTTGATGTTGGAAGGCTCTATGCGCGAAGAATTCTGTTGGATATTAATTCCGTTGGCAGCCATTCCATAAATATTTATTGAGTGCCTACTCTTGTGCCTTGGGAATACAGGGGTGGGCGAGATAAACAGCATTCCTGTTCTCCTGGAGTTTCGGTTCTAGCATTAATGAGTCACTATGTAAATAAATGCAGTTCCTACTGAGTGTGATAATTGCAAAGGAAGAAGCGAACAGTGTTGCCCACTGGAGAGTAACTGAAGAAGGCCTGTCACAAACAGTGGTCAAGGGGCACCTGGGTGGCTCAGTGGGTTAAGCCTCTGCCTTCGGCTCAGGTCATGATCTCAGGGTCCTGGGATCGAGCCCCACATTGGGCTCTCTGCTCAGTGGGGAGCCTGCTTCCCTCTCTCTCTCTCTGCCTGCCTCTCTGCCTACTTGTCATCTCTGTCTAATAAATAAAATCTTAGAAACAGTGGTCAAGGAGGCATCAGGGGGAGTGCATCTGAGCAGAGATCTGGGTGGCCATGCCCCCAGTTGAGGGAGAGCACAGGGTCCACAGGCAGACAGTCCCTGGGGACAGGTGCTTAAAGCTAGGGGGTTTGTAGAGCTCACTCTTAAGCTCAAGCGCAGGCAGACCAACTTCCTGTTTTGCCATGGAGCTACACTAGGGCCTATTGTTATTTTGTGTCCCAGCATAGAGGCGTAGCAATAAACAAAAAGTGTATTTTTTTCCTCTTGCAAAAGGTCATTGGGAAACTCACAAAAGGTCCATATTTTGCATCTTGATAGATTATAGAGCCCACAGAGGTGTCAGATATCAATCCAGTTTCTCATTTCAGGTGAGAAAACTGAACCCCAGCAAGGCGAGTGGAAGTTCAACGGTCCGTGGCTTGACGGCGGCAAGGCTGAGATTAGAATTCCAAATGCGCATTTCTGTACACTCTTTCCTTAACAGGTTAAGGCAGTTGCTCCGATTTCTTTTGAAAATTACAAACTGGATTTTCCTCCTCTTAAATTCCTCTCTCCTTAGTTTTCCATCTAGCCTGAAGCTCTTCCAAATTCAGTTGTTAAAAAGGAAACCCACTGTTATTAAGGGTTGTTCACACTTTTTTGGCTACCAGAGGGGACTGAAAACCGTCTTCTTTCTTTACACAAATTCCCACCGAGTAGCGTGAGAATCTTCTCGGCTGAATATTGCCGAGTCTGAGACAGAAATCAGCGGCAGGACTCCGGCTCCCACACCTGCTGCCCACACCCGCTCACATGACTGGCCCAGGGCACGAGCGGAATGACTCGTCTCCATGGAACTCAGCCGCGGAGGGCCGGTGACCACCAGGGCCGGATTTTTGAAGCTGACAAACAATTCATGGTGTGTGACAGTTAAGGTGGGGCTGCGGGGCGCAGCCAGGGGCAGGAGGGTCGCTCCGAGGAGAGTGACCGAAGCTCACTGCATGAAGCACGTGGGTCCGGGTCTGAGCTCGTCGGCCCGCGGCGGTAACGCCGTAATAAGGCGCAGGGAAGCGCGGTCGGGGCGGGGAGGTCGCCCTGCTCCCGCGGCGGGAGCGCACGTGGGCGCAGGGAACCGGGCCCCAAAGGCTCCCGCACGGAGCGGAAAGAAGTGCTGCTCCCACGCGCGAGGGCCAGCAGCGGAGAAGCCTGCGCAGCCGCGGGCCCTCCGACGGCTCAGCGGGTCCCCAGCGGCCTCGGTCAGCTCGGACCCGCGCGGGGGGCCCTGCGGGTGGACGCAGCCTCGGGCCTGGCGAGGAGCCTGCGGGGCCGGGAGCAGCCTCAAGAGCCCTAACTCTGGGGCTCCTGTCCGCCCGCGCCGGACCCCGGAGCTCTTCGCTGCGGACGGCGAGGCCCAGCGGACGGGGCCCGGCGGCGGCTCCCGCGGCCGGTGCGCGTAGACGCGTCTCTCCCCAACCGCACGACACGGCGGGCTGCGCGACTTCTCTGCGCCTCCGCTTCCCCGGCCCGACAAAGCAGACTCGTCGGACGGCGCCGCGGTGCGGGGTCGGGCCGGGTCCGGGGTCGGGCCGCGTCCGCGTCCGCCTTCTGCGGGTCTCGGGGCTCTGGGACCCGGCCCGACCCCGGCATCCCCGCCGAGCGGGCGGGGCGCGTCTTCCTCGCCCTCGCCCCGCCCCCGCGCACGCGCTCTCCCTCCCGCCCTCCCAAGTACACGAAGAAAGAAAATATTTAGGGAAAAGAGAGCGCGGCCGCGGAGGCGGAGAAACGACTCCGGCCGCAGCAGGTTGCAAGGCTCCTGGAGGGGCCCGCCTCCTCCGCCGCGCCGGACTCCGATTGGTCCCCCCGGAGGGGGCGTGACTCGTGGTCGCCGCCGTGGGCGGGGCCGGGAGCGCGAGGCTCCGCGTCGACCGCGTCCTCCGCCGCCCCGGACTCCGATTGGTCTCCCGGAGGGGGCGTGACTCGTGGTCGCCGCCGTGGGCGGGGCCGGGAGCGCGAGGCTCCGCGTCGACCGCGTCCTCCGCCGCCCCGGACTCCGATTGGTCCCCCGGAGGGGGCGTGACTCGTGGTCGCCGCCGTGGGCGGGGCCGGGAGGGCGCGACTGACCCTCGACCCCGGTGGGTCGCGGCGCCGCGCACTCGCTCCCGGGTCACGAGCATGACGGGCCGAGCCGGAGGGTCCGCGCGCGCTCTGGTCGCCGCGCTGCTGGCGCCGGCGCTGGTGGCGCTTCTGGTGGCGCCGGCGCGGGGCCGGGGCGGCCGGGGTCACGGCGACTGGGACGCCGCCGCGCCGCTGCCGCCGCTGCCGCCCCGCGAGGACGCGGCGCGCGTGGCCCGCTTCGTGACGCACGTGTGCGACTGGGGCGCGCTGGCCACGGTGTCGGCGGAGCCCGCGGTGCGCGGCCGGGCCTTCGCCGACGTGCTGTCGCTCAGCGACGGGCCCCCGGGCGCGGGCCGCGGCGCGCCCTACTTCTACCTGAGCCCGCTGCAGCTGTCGGCCGGCAACCTGCGGGTGAGCGGGCGGCGCGGGGCGCGGGGCGGGGGGCGCGGGGCGGCGCGGGGCGGGCGGCGCGGGGCGCGGGGCGGCGCGGGGGGCGCGGGGCGGCGCGGGGCGGCGCGGGGCGGCCTCCGGGTCCGGCGCCCGCCGCTGCGGTGGGCTCTTCGCCCGCTCCCGCCGGCAGGACCGGCGCCGCGAGTCGTCCGGGGGCCCCGCGGGCGGCGCTCGGAGGCTCACGGGGCCCTTCCGAGCGGCCCGAAGCCGAGGCCCCCCGCGGGTGCCGGGCGCAGCCTCTGGGGCCCGGCGCCACGGCCTTCCCGGGAAGGAGCGGGGCTGGGGCGAGGTCCGTGGGCCGGGGCTCGCCGCCGTCGGGGGGTCCCGCCGCCCCGCTCCGCCGCTCGAGGGCGAGAGCCGTGCGGAGTCCCGGACGGGCTGCGGGGGAAGAACCCGCGGCTCAGGCCGAGGGACGCGCGGCGCCGCGCGGGGTCCGCCCGCCCTCCCGATTCGGGTCGCGGAAGGGCGGCCGTGACCGGAACGTGCCCCCAGACCCGCGTTCCTTGGCGCACCCGCAGCTCGTTGCGTTTTCCTTTGGGATCGCAGCGGCTCCCCGGGTCCGCGGGTTCGCGGCCTGGTTCCGTCTGCCTGGAGTCCCGCGCGTCGGAAGCACCTGCTTCTCCTAGGGAGGTGGTGTCGGTCAGGCCGGCCCCGAGCCGGGCCGCCGCGGCCCCGCTTCCCGGTCCCCGGACGCGCTCGTCCCCAGCCCCGGCGGTGCTGCGCGCCAGGCGCTCCGGGAGGGACGGAGCCGTTCTCCCTTTGTGACAGCGCTTCGCTCCGCGTCCCCCTGCCTTAGGGGCGGTTGTGGCCTCTCCCTGCGCCTGTGCTGGGCTCCATCACGGGCGTGCGTGCGCCGGGAGACGGTCTGTGCGGGGCCCCCGACACCCGCGGGGCGTCGGACCGTGCTTGTGCGTGAGGCTGGCGGAGGGCCTGCTGTCGCTGCCGACCTTCGGAAATGGGGACTCCACGGTGGCGTCCTGGGACATTTGTGCCTCCGGGGACCCGAAGCAAAATCCGAAACCGCTGCTCTCCGCAGGCGACGCTCGCCTCCGGGCATCCCGGCCTTACTGCCCACCCCACTCGGGCATTTACCCAAAGCAGGCTCATTCCTCGCCAGCGATGCTCGGCCTTGGCTGGAAACACCGTCACCCGGAAGACTTTAAAAAATAAGTGCCCGGGTATTGTATTAAAAACATGTTTTATTAAACAACAACAACAACGCCACCAACTCCCCAGTTCCTCCCTGATCCTTCTAATGAGGAGGGGGATTGAGAACTCCTGCTGTCCACGATTATATTTAAACTCTCACCGATAGGGTCACCTGCTTTGTAGGAAGGAGGACAACTAAGACTCAGGTGCAGGGAGTCACCTGTGCCCGGCCGCTAATGGCTGCCAGGTAGAACTCCAGCCCGGGTCGTGGACATGTCTAGAGAGATGGAGTAAGGGCCCTCCGGGATTTCAGGTTTCCGGGATGGCAGTGAAACGGTGTGGCCACATGGGAATTAGTCTGACTGGATCCCATCAGTTCACGCCTCAGGTTTATTTATACCTTCTTTTCCTCCTCCTCCTGACCTCTGTCTTCTCCCTGTCATCCTGCCCCCCAGATTTATAGGAACAGAAGACCACATAGCATTTCCGTCTGCCCAGAGACCTTTAACCACACCTGGCTGTCTAGAGCTGGGAAAGATTCACTTGGGATGTTTGCTCAAAGTACAAGTACCAGGCCTGGGAATGGAGCTCAGAAATCAGCATTTTAACAAGTTCCCCATGCAGGTGGTTCTTGGAGAGCACAGACAGATGCCAGCCGGCAGAGCACACCCTGGCTCCTTAGCTTGGACTTGAGCCCCCCTCACCCCCCCACCCCCTGCCACCTCTCCATCTTCCCACCCACCCCCAAACCTCTTTTTCAAGCAGGTTGGGTTTCTCATTGCTCACAACCATGTGCCACATTTCCCCAGTCTGTTTTTGAAATTCCCATTACCGTGAATACATCATCCCACTTCTGTCCTGATTTTGAGTATCTTACAAGGCTCTCTATAGAGTCCGTATTACTCCAGGCTATGTTGACATCTTAAACTCCAAATACACTTTACTGTGTCATTCACTTGATAGTTATATATTGTCTTCTGATCTCTTCTGTGTCATTTTGCATTATTTAAGTTTTGTTTATGTCTGACTTTTCAGTCGATTATCAAGTCACAGAGAAATGAGAGACCTTTTTTTGGTCTCCTATGGCTTCTTGCCTAATAGGGCACAGACAGTGAATGTTTGGCTAAATGATTTTGAGGAGCTCTCTTGAAACTCGTTGTTTTGATAGGTCACCATGAGATGGCAGAATTTTCCACACAAGCCGCTTGGAGTTTAAAGTACTAAATGCAACATTTGAATTTTGCTGTGATCTTGTCAACAGTGCCTTTCCTAAAGCTAATTTCTGAAAAAGAAGGAAGAATTTTGCTTGCCTCACTTTTTGAGTCTAAGCATTCTTCTCTTATTGCTTAAACAGGAATGAACAACTTCTCCAATTTTGAAATCACACAATTTCTGCTAGCCTAAGATAACCACAAAGCATGATTCAGCAACTTTCTTGGTTAAATTGTACAATTAGTTAGTTGAACAACTACGTATTTTTATGCCCTAGTTTCATACTAGAGCCTGACCCTTTAGGTCTTTCAATGAAGGTCTAGACCAGCCTTGTATTTAGGTGATATCATAATCGTAATTTCCCTGGTGAATGTGAAACATTAAGAGTTTAAGAAAAAAGAGTGGCTTGGTTAATTTTTAATATAGGACCCTAGCCCCTGCTTTTTGGGAAGAAGGGTCAAGATCAATCTCTACCCAACTAGTCATTTTCTCAAATGGTAGGTGATGTTTTACAGTTCATTGTTTCCTTGAAGAACACTCAGCTCTAGGGACAGTGTGCATGTGACTTGTGAGGTTGACTCCAGAGACAAAACCTCACGTGCCAGGATCTTTATTTTCTCTATACAGGAAAATCCACATGCTACGCTGACCATGTCTTTGGCACAGACGAACTTCTGCAGGAAGCATGGATTTGATCCCCAAAGTCCCCTCTGTGCCCACATAATACTGTCAGGAACCGTTACCAAGGTGAGTAGTTAACAAGAACAGAGATGGGTTTTAGATAAGTACCATCTATTAACAATAAAAGAAGAGATATCTTTTTTTAATTTAAGATTTTATTTATTTGAGAGAGCAAGAGAGCACAAGCAGGGGGAGTGGCAGAGGGAGAAGGAGAAGTAGGCTCCCCACTGAGCAAGGAGCCCTATATGGGGCTCCATCCCAGAACCCTGAGATTATGGCCTGAGCCGAAGGCAGATCCTTAACCCACTGAGCCACCCAGGCGCCCCAAGAAAGAATTTAAGAACAAAATGATAATGATTTGTGACTGAGATACAGAGTGAGAATATGTTCTAATGTGTGCGTTGATGAAAACTAAAGGCTTAAATTGGTTGATTTCGTATAGATGTTCAATAAGATATTTATGTAGAAAACAAATGAGTTTTTGAAGCTGAACAGATGTGACAGCTGCTCAGCTCCTCTGTAAGGAACACCTGTTCAGCCAGAGCCCTCTGCCGCTGGCCATGTTGTATACTGCCCGGTATTTCCCATGTGGGGCTCCTTGTCTCTGTATGCTAACAGTGGCTTAGGGCAGAGAGCGGACCATGTAAGCTGAAATACCAGATGTGAACTTAGAGCAGTGAATGCTGCAAGGCAGAGGGCCAGGTGTCACAGCACCGACCCCACCGCCCTGCTGGCAGATGTGTTTCTTGACCTTGTGGATCATGATGACCCGAGGCAAGTCTGATCACGGTCTGGAGTTTCCGTGTGGGTGCCACCGTGCAGCTGCATTTCATGAGTAGGAGAGAGGCGGGAACGGGGCAGGGAGGGACAGCCAATGCTCTCGAGTTCCACTGCGCCTCCCAAGACCTTCGTCTGTGGGTTTGCCTCTCCACGTTGAACACGGGCTTGTTACAGGGTCCGTGGGCTGACGTGACATGGCGTGAGCACCCCAACATTTCATCCTACGCCCTGTGCCCGTTACTCTGGTAGCTTGGAGGGACTGCCAAGCAGTGGAAGGCGGACCTCGTGATGATTCCCCACCTCAGGAGATCTGTACCGCTGACATCTGAGCTCCTGGATGTTTCCGTTGTTCTGCATGCCTCCTGCAGTTTTCTCCTGATTCCTTGAGCTTGTAACTAAAGAAACTCTTCAGGTTTCTAGAATCACGCCCCCTTAGCAGGCCAGAACACAGAGTGTGGTTGCCATGAGTCATTCATGTCCTGTATAACCCTTCAGGTGAACCAGACGGAAATGAGCTTTGCCAAGCATTCCCTGTTTGTCCGACACCCTGAGATGAAAACCTGGCCGTCCAGCCATAATTGGTTCTTTGCCAAGTTGAATATAACCAACATCTGGGTCCTGGACTACTTTGGTGGACCAAAAATAGTGACACCTGAAGAATATTATAATGTCACATTTCAGTAAGTATTTACACATCTTTCCTTCTTTCACATACTGCAACCGAGCAGTCCTCGGTCTTTTAAAGCGGGGGGAGGGGGGTTTTACTGTTTCATATACCACAAACTGACCCTTTTAACAACCTGGTAAAACCTATGACACCCCCTCAGAATAATATATTTAGGCGTATAAAATACATAGGCAGCATAACGGAAGCCGACTCTATTGAATTACATTTATAAAAATATTTTTTGAACGTGTGATGTAATATATTGACTTTTTAATGAACACATTAAATAAGATTTAATAGTGAGCCTGTAACATTACTGTACTTTCTGAGTAGTGAGGACTGAGTATTTTATGGCAGTCGCTACAACCCTAACGTGAGGTGAGAGTATCTGCTTGCTTTATTTCTGTGGCTGACCGTCACAGATACGTGTCCGCTGGGCTTTGCTGTCTATATTCATCATGGAAGAAAATGATAAATTTCAATTAGAGCTTAATAAAATGAAAACATCTGTTTTCCATCCAAGTTCACAACCCCTGAGCTCTGTCTACAGGCTTGAACGCCAGGTTGAAACCTTGTTTCGAGGCGATGCTTTGGGGCCCTGGCTGACCTGTGATGGCCTTTTCCCATGAGAATCAGACTTGGGTGCTCCTGGACCGCGAATGGTCCACATCTGAGTGTGCACGTGGCCTATTTCCCATCAGCCTCAGTGCTGTGAGTGCCGCGGGCGCCGTGTGGGGTACCCACCAGGACGTGGACACTTGGGGCTGGAGGAGGTCAACTCCTGAGAGGTCCCAGGAGAAAACGAAGAAGAAAATAGCCCGAAGATGGGAAAAGGACAGGAAAGAAGGGTGTGATTAGATCCTTTGAAATTAGATCAGGGTTCAGATGAGGGAATACAGAAGGCAGTTTTTCCCGGTGACAAGGTGGGGGGCCTAGCTGCCCTCCTGCAGGCCCAGCGGCTGCTCCGTAGACTGTAGCTCACGTGGGGGCCTATATCCCCAGCATTCCTTTACTCCACATAGTTCCACACTGAACTGTGGACTTCCATCACCCTTGTCAATTTCCTCACCAGCAAAGCTCAGATTTCTTTCTTTTATTCATTCATTCATTCATTCCCAAACAGGGTCTAGGACAGTCTGTGGCTCAGAGCAGAGGCTCCTTCTCAGGCTGATAATTTGAGACAAAGATTCTCAGCTTCTCTGGTTGAATGAGGAACCCAGCAGTCACCGCGTTTATTTTGCTTCCGAGCATGCAGGAGACGAGGCACAGGCTAGCGATTCTCTCTTGGCCAGACAAAGCCACCTTACTTCATAGGAATAGAGAGGCAGCCCTTAAAACATGATGACCTGGCAGTGAATTATCCAGGAGGATGGCCAGTAAGATGACAGACCCACGACACAAGGTTAATGTTTGCTTTGACAAGCCTTGGCGATCTCTGAAAGACATTATTTGTGTATAAATAACATGCCCAAGGGCAGTGCTGGCTGGTGGCTCAGTTGGTTAAGCAGCTGCCTTCAGCTCAGGTCATGATCCCAGAGTCCTGGGATCGAGTCCCACATCGGGCTCCTTGCTCCGTGGGGAGCCTGCCTCTCCCTCTGACTCTGCCTGCCTCTCTGTCTGCCTGTGCTCGCTCGCTCTCTTTCTCTCTGACAAATAAATAAATAAAAATCTTAAAAAAAGAAAAGAAAAGAAAACTGTGCTTCCCTGTTAAGTCTCTGTTGAGTGAGTGAGTGGCATAGATAAATTTGAGGTTCCCATTTTCTTACGCAGACTAGGGAGCCTTTTGTGCAGCTCAGAGAGAAGAGGGAGCATTTCCTTGTCTTGAGAGAACAAAAGTCTAGACCAGGGTGTCGCCCTGTCTGAGGCAGGACAGAATCCTAGGGAGAGGCAGCCACGAAGCCGACCTTTCAGAGTTCAGCTGACTACGGTCCTTTCCGACATCGGGTGCCGCTCAGCAGAGCTGCATCCCAGAGGCTGTAGCAGAGGGTGTGGTGGTCGCACTCACTGGGGCGGGGTGCTGGCTGACATCCAGTCTCCGAGGCCAGACCCCAGACCTATAGATACCAGAACCCAGGCAATTCTTCCGTGTTCTGGGGTGGCTGAAATTCACTCAAAATCTTAAACTTCTGGATCAGGAGTTGCTTAAACCATTCCCTAGAATGATGACCTGGTAAGATCTGTCAACTCAGTTTAACGAAGTAAGTCTTCTTCCTCTCTCTTCCCCTCTCCAGGTGAAGCAGAACACGGCGTCTTGAACAACACTGGGGAGGTGGCTGTGGGTGGCTTATGCACACCTGAAGGCCTTAATGTTTCTCTGTAGAACATTTCCCAGATGGGTTTGTTGGCTTTGCTTGCTTGCTTGTTTACAAAGTAGAGTTGCACTATTCCTGGATTTCTTGGAAGATGTGGTTGCTAGATTTTTTTTTTTTTTGCAAAATTTGAAGCCATTTTCTTAGAGGGATATCTTTCATCATGATCAAGGAAGTTTTATTCCATCTGTTCCAAACAGTTTTCCGGCAGTGCTCCTTGAAGAGAAGCCAGTGCTGGATTTAGGTGGCCCGCTGGCATTTGGAGGCATTGGAACACCTGTCCTTCCTTCCTGGAGGCCACAGTGCTGGCGAGTGGGCCTCGTCCACTATGGCTGTGCCCAAGCTGCGGGAGCCGGGCGGTGGGGCTGGCCTGTGCGACTGTGCATGTGCGTCATCGTGCCAAACGCTCCTGCTCGTGACCCATTTGTGCCTGACAGTCTTGGGGACCAACATAGGGCAAAACTATTTCTTACAAAGTACTTTTTTTTTCACTTTTCAAATTAAAGTGATAATTCCCTGGAACAGAAGAAGTTCACAAGCCTTTCCTGAATTTCATTTTCCCATTAAAGTGGACACTGGATAGTCTGCGTCCTCCACTCAAAACACACACCACATATATGTGCACTTTATTTTTCTTCCCCAAATGGGCTTTCAAAAGAAGAAAGGATGCAGGGAATTTTGTGTGTCATTTTCTGGTGTTCTGTTTAAGTGGAGTTCAGCAGACATAGACCAGCTTAAGCTTAAGCCAGTCCCCAAACCCACTGCCCCTGGTTGCACTTTGTCTCTTTTTAAATAATGCCGCAGCCGCTCACAATCTTTAAATGGCTCCTGTCCTATTACTGCCTAAGTCAGGTCGTGAGGGAGAAGATAACTTTAAAGGAAAAAAATCACATTTCTTCAGAAAAGAAGCTGGTTTTATTATCTACACACATGGTTTCAGAAGATGAGGGAAGACCCTTCTCAAGCTGCCGGATCCTTAGTTGGCTAAAAAAGGAAGAGGAATACGCGTCGTTATGTTTTAAAACTACAAATTGAACTTACCTAAAATCTAGTGAAGAGCTTCTGTTTAAGAAAAATGATTTATATTGAACTTGCTAAAATGGGCTTTTCACTCAAAATAATTAAAAGCATTATTTTCGTGAAGTGTGTTGGGTCTGTTTTCTTCAACATGGATGTTCGTATTTATTACGCTTTCACTGTCTGCTGTTGAAACCCTTTTGCGTTTTTGTTTTAGCAAAGCTGTTACACGATCTGCCATTGGCTGCCTTTCTGCGGGGCTTTGGGTGCCGAGGGAACTTGGGACAGAATCAGACTGAGGGTGTGTATCTGCTTTTCTCCCTTTTCTCACTGATGGTGATTTCTCCCTTCACCACTTGGTGCCGTGTGAAAGCTTCTGTGTTGGGGTAAGATCCACTTATCACCCGGAAAGCCAAGCACTGTGTCACTGCGGGCACTGGCGATGGCTCCGCACTTGAGTATGTCTGTCGTGCTCCGACTGACCACCAGAGAGCACCGTAGACCCCTCTGTGGAGATGCTGGGTTCTTGTCCTCAGAGCCACTCAAGTCCCCAAGAATGATACCGTGGGCCAGGTTAGGGGAGGATGGCCTTGATAAGGCCACACGGGGGTAAAAGCAGCCCGGTGGGGGCAAGAGAAGCAGGGGCCTGGGCTGCTGCGCTTCCATGGAGTTCCCACTTCCTCCGTGTCGTTTCCTTCGGAGCCCCTGTGCCCACCTGCACCAACAGAGGGTCGGAGCCCTTGCCTTTACCAGAGGGGTTGAGTGTCTCAACGAAGGCTGGATTGGGCAGAGGACGAGGTAGGCCCTGATCAAGAAAAGAGAATTTAAGATAGAAAGGTGATGGCTAAGGAGCCTGAGACGACTGAGCCCAGACGGCTGTGCTTGGCGGGATTCTGTTGGCTTTGGGTGTGTGGTTAGCGGGTCAAGTCTGCTCGTCTTTACCAGGCCTGGGCCAATAATTAGTGTTTTTATTCTTTTAGTTCAGGTTCAGATTCCCTGGAGACATGGAGTGGGGTGGAGAAAAATCCTTTAGGAAATGCGGCACGGTTCAATGAAATCAGTGCATTAATAACCTGACTGGAGGCAGTTAATACCACGGCTCCCTTCTTAGTGATAATCAAACCGAAGGTCACAAAGCCTGCTTTTCTATCATGGAGCATGTTTCCAGTTTTAGTAATGAAAAAAAAAAAATAGCATTCTCCTGTTGTGCAAAGCTGGTAGGTCAGTATTTTTTAGGAGAATCCCAAACTGTCACTTCAGAAACACTCTAAAATTTTCATCTGAGAAGACCATGATAGCTTAAGTCCTTTTTGGGATCAAAGGAAGTATAAATCAATAAAACTTAATCTTTTTCTTAGTTTCTTCCCTTGGTATTTATTGTAAGATATATATCTGTATGGACAATTTTTTAAGGTTGAAAATTCATAATCTCACCAGTCAGCATGGCTGCTAATATTTTGATGTGTTGGCTTCCAATTTTTGCATCCATGAAATTTTTTCTGTGAAATCAATCATTGTGCAGTGTATGGATTGTGAATCACACTTCTTTCAGTCTGTCACAGTCTTGTTATATTCCCAGAAACCGCTCCTGAGGATGGCGTGCACTGACTGCAGAATATCCCATCAGGTCCATCTCCTCTGGCTGCCAGCTAATGCTCTGTGTTAGTTCTCTGACCGCTAGTGGCCAGAACCCTTGTCAGAGTAGTGTAAGCAAAAAGAGCTCGTTGATCTGAAAATACTCCTTCAGCACTGTCTCCATCTCCGGGCTTCTCTTCCCACTGCGTTGGTCTTAACTGCAGCCAGTTTCATCTTAGGGCGCAGAAGGTACACCTTCCCTGGCGAGAGAGCCATTCCCGACTAATGTCTGTGTCCAGGTGGGCTGACCTCAGTGGCTGAGCTGGGCCACGTGTCCTTCCCTGCAGGTGGGTTCAGCTCGGCGCTGGTGGTCAGAACCACAGGGGCTGGGAGAATTTTGAAGCAGGGCTTCTGAAAGAGAAGAAGTCAGGCTGACTAAAGGGTTGTGGAGAGACAAGAGCTAAGTGCCATTTTCACTTTCTCTAGTTTTGTCCGTGTGAGTGACTTCCAGTTCCTCCTTGCTCTAAGAGAAAGATCTTATGCATAAAGTATATTCCGCATCTCTGTTTATGTCCTTAAGTGGCTGAGGCAGAAGCCCGAAGTGCTTGTTCCAGATTGCTCCTAAGAGTTTATGTCCATGAGGCCTGCACGTGGCCTACCATAAGGCATGCCTAGGGCACTGAATTTAACAGGTAAAAATAGAATTGTCTTATTTTAATTGACAGTTCTTAGGTTATTGGTAACATTGGACATCTAAAAACTCAAATGCTAGTTGCCTTTCTTTCCTTTGCTTCAAATATCAGTTGGCAACCAATAGGTCGAGTTTTAGCAAAAATAAAAGTTATGATCATCATAAGACATGATGTTACAAAATAAGTTCATACACTGTGTTTTTTCTCATCCTTGCAACAAGCCCATGAGGTAGATGGGATACACATTATTGTCCTTTCAAGACAGGAAAGCTTTCAGGGTGTTCCCACTGTCACATTGTCAGGCCGGGTCCTTTAATCTAGCTCTAAGAATCCAGGGACGTCTCAGCTGCTGGCTCACTGGGGTCCTTTTGATGAAGTCTTAGAACGTAAGTGAGGTTTGGTGGGATGAGGTCTGGAGCCGATGACCAAGAAAGAATTCTTGAGGCATCTCTGGTGCAAAATGGTGGTTTATCAAAGCATGGGGACAGGACCTGTGGGCAGGAAGAGCTGCTGCCCTGGGGCTGTGAGGGGTGGTCCATTATATGCTTGCAAGTTGGGAGGGGGTCAGGGATGGCGTAAGTCTCTAAGGAATTTTGGAAGCAAGGTTTCCAGGACCTTGAGAGGCTGGCTGCTGTTGGGAAAAAGGTGATTCATTCCCAGTAATAAAACCTTTGTCATGAGACCCTTTAGATGTGTATCGGTGGGCCACATGCTTGGGAATGGTTGTTCACCCTATATCGGTGGGCCACATGCTTGGGAATGGTTGTCCACACTATCTTGGAGGGGTTAGAGAAGTTTCCAAAGGAATTGTTAAAGGAGACTTACAGGGTCCTGGTTGGGGGTAGGGGTCATCAGGCTAGGATTGCCCTTTGCCCAGAGTTGAGGCAGTTGAGTCCCTAGAGGAATGTCACTCTGCCTGAGTCAAGGGCTTGTCAGTGGGTAAGGAAACTTAATAATTTTCCCTCTGCCTCTGTTTCCCACGTCACTTTGAAGAAATGTCTTGCCACTTGTATTTAAAGTTGTGTGGCACAGGAATGGCACAGGTCAGGAGCGCCTGGGTGGTACCACTGGTTAAGTGTCAGACTCTTGGCTTCAGCTCAGGCTGTGATCTAGGAGTCGTGGCGCTGACCCGTGTTGGGCTCTGTGTTGGGCACAGAGAATGCTTGAGACTCTCTTCCCCTTCCCCTCCCCGTCCTGCATGCTCTCTCTGTCTCTCTCTCGAATAAATAAATAAATAAATAAATATCAAAGGGGAAAAAAAAAAGGAAAGAAAGAAAAATAGCGAAGGTCACCGGTAAGCACAGTGTGGGTCTCACAGCTAGCAGCCTGACCTCTCCTGGGGCAGGCAGTGTGGTGCCCAGGAAGGCTGTGAACCCTGCAGCTGAAGGTCTAGTGCACCCGATTCCCACTCAAGCCCTTAACTGAGTGGCCTGTGGTGAATGCTCTGCTCAAGGTCCCTTTCGTAAGTCAGGGCGACACCTAGGTTTGGTGCTGACCCTTGGCATCAGTTCATCTCCGTCCTGGTGTGGGATAGCCTGAGGCCAGTGCATGGAGGATCCGGAGCCATTTTCTTGGTGATAACACTGCAAGAAGGTCACACCTGTTGTGCATCAGTCACAGGTCTCCACTGTGCACTGGAGGAGACCCTCCCTCACCCTCTGCTGTGTGAGTTCCATGTCTCCACCTGGGAGAGGGGGGAAGCTCTGGGGTCCTGTGGTGGAACCTAGTGAGAGATCAGGCCCAGTGGGCTTGGAGCCAGAAGAGCCCAGAGATCTCTGTTTGATGTGTCCATAGTTACAGGTCCCTGTGGTGCCCATGAAAGGCTGCCCAGAGCAGGAAAATCCTGTTCATGCCAGGGCCAGACCCAGGGCCCTGCTGGAGTTCCAGGCCCTTGTTTGTCTATTTTAACTACCTTCCCTTTCTCCTAAGTTGGTGACTGTCCTACGGGCTGTAAAGGTCTACGGGGGG